>NC_056742.1:163729564-163757064 GCF_019279795.1 Protopterus annectens
AAAGCATGATATGTTTTATAATCCTATATATGGATAGAAATGTATTTATTTATTTGGCATAAGTACCCTAATTAATAATGTCATAAAGAGAGTGTTTTATTCTTGATGTTTTCCTAATATAACCGCCTGCATTTTGTTATCCATTATTACTGCTCTCACCTACCAAGATTGTTAACAAGCAATAAAGAGCTTTTCAATGAGTTAGATCAACTGGAATTATTTTTATTTATTATCTTAAACCTTAATGTCTTTTTAAACATAAATTGAATTATCTTATCAAACCACACCAGAGAAATAATATTAACCTTGACTTTTCACAAAAAAAGACCGTAATTTCAAGTGCTATAAAATCCACCGGCATGTTGCCTCAGGTTTGCAAAAGTGGGTTAGTTCAACCCTATTGCTTTTTTGCACTTGTTTACAGGGAAACTCCGACTGGGTCATGAGGTACACATTTTCAGAGAAGGCCCAGGAGAAAAGCTCCAGATACATATTTTTAACAGAATAAAAACCTTGACAGACATAATAAAGTCATAACATTCAAGCACAAAATTTGAAAAAAAAAATACAGATCAGTTTATCATAATAAAAACTCAACAGACATAATAAAATCATAGTGTTCATACATACATTATTTGGAAAGCCTGATAATAGGAAGATGCAGCATTATTTACATAACAGATGATTATCATAATGATGTTAATATTCTAGAGGTCATGAAATATGATAACAGATTATACTGGTGACGACATAGGATAGTACAATTAGAGGAGGGTGTGATAGAGGGGATAATAGGAATAGTTGTGGAAAAGGTATGAGTGTAACCTTAGGGGAGTATGTGCAGAGGATGGGCGGGTCGGGTAAGTTAGTAGTAGAGACAGAGAGAGTAGAGGTAGAGTTAGAAAAAAAGTATAAGAGTACCTCAGCCTGGGCTCATACAGAAGCAAATCCAAGCTTTGTTAAAGTATTCTTTTATAGAGGTTTTGAAGGAGAGCAGGTTAGTAGCAGTTCTGATAGTTAAAGGAAGGGAGATCAATAGTTTTGCCACAGAGCAGGAGTAAAGGCTTAGGCCTGGGGTTTTGTTAGGTTTATAAGCTATGAGGAGATGTTTGTCTTCAGATCTCAGATATTTATTTGGGATATAAAAGTTGACTAATGGGCTAGGAGCAGGACAAGCTAGTGGTTTGTGGATGATTTTGTATACTGTAGTAAGCTGTACGTATTGGAGGAGGAATCACACCTGCCACAGGCTGCAGTAACCATATGTTCACATAACTCTTCCCAGGGTCAGTACCATAGCTGAACTCATCCTGTGCCTTAGCACAACATGCTAATGTAGATATCAGGATGGCTATTGACATTGATGTCATAACTCTATAATGTCACAACCAAAGGATAGTGGCACACAATCACAAAGTGTACTGGCAGAATCCCCTATAACACAGCAGGTGGATAACTACTTGGTAAGTGACAACAAGTCACACGCTCACCAGTATCAGGACATGTCATTACCTTTGGAGTGAGACTCACCACCCAATTCATTACTTACTTTCTGTGCACAACATGAACTCCCAGCAAATGAGACTACTTTCAAAGGTAGCAGTGTCTCTTATTACACCTGCAAAGGCATAGTTCACATATAGCGCCAGAGACACACAAGGCCTTGGCTGCACAGCATCAGACGTGCTGTGACATAGTGTAAGCCCAGGTTACTGTAACTGAGAATGAGGTAGAGATGTTTAGAGTACTGCAGGCTGTATATGAAGACTTTTATCAGGACATGGGAGTGGTTGAGGCTAGGGAAAGGGATGGACCACAATTCCTCATACCTAAACACTGCATGAACACTTCACATCTTCATAAGTTCATACTAGGTTACTAGGCTAATGGCCCTAGAGCCCTTACAAGCCTAGCCATATTTATCCTGAGTTACTCCAAATGTCAGTACTTAGGTGAGTGAAGTTTGCAGAGTTAAGGGTCAATGGTAGTTAATAATGACTTCCTCAGTCCAGGAGGGACATGGGTTCCGCCTCAGGAGTTAATTTCTGGTCACCCATCCATTGATTTAGTTTGCATTTGAAGAGGGTCAGGGATGGGCTCTGTTTCACATGAATTGGAAGGTTGTTCCAGAGAAGTGGCAGTCTCTGGGAGATGTAGCTATCTCTCCAGCATGACCTGTTCATGTCAGAGGCTTGATTAAGATCTCTGGAGTGAGTCACACTCATACAGTTTGATTTACAAATGTGTAGCATTTCCATTAGGGCCGGATTAGAGACTGCCCTGTAAGCCAGGCAAAGGTCACCCCTTAGAAACCTGTAAGAGACAGAATACAGTGGCAGGGCTTTCAGTCTTTCCATGTAGTGCTTGTTTTGTGTACCCTGTAATTTCTTGGTGAGAAACCTCTGTGGTCTCTCCAACTGTTGCAGGTGTCTGGTGAGGTACATGCAAAAGGGAGCACTGTACTCAATTACTGGTCTGATGAGAGCCGAGAATAAAAGAATTATAACATCCTTAGATTTAGATGTGATGCCTTCACTTATAAGATGTGTCACATAGAAGGATTTTCTTACTACTGTAGATACATGGTGGTCAAAGTTCAGGTTGCTATCAACCTGAGTACACAGATCATGTAAAACTGGGTCTACATGTATGGGGCTGCTGTCTATAATTACCATGGATGTCAGCATTCACAAAGGGACTAATAATGCATTTTTTTTTTTTTTTGCAATTAGCTTTAATCTGTGGCGTTGGCACCAGTCTTATGCCTACATTAACCCTGTCTGCGGTATATTAACATTGTTGGGGACTCAGTGATTGCTCCCAATTTGCAATTGTTAGTGAACTTGGTCAGCCACAGGCCATTCAAGTTTGCCTGGACTTCTAAGAAATAAATTCTGAAGAGTAAGGGGACCAGCACAGAACCCTGTGGTACGCTACCGGTGACTAGTCTTTTGCTAGAGGTGAAATCACTCACTTTGACAGTATGTGTCCTGTTAGTGAGACAGTTGGCTACCCATCTGGTAATATATGGGCTAATTCTCAGTTGGGAGAGTTTCTGTATAATACCTGAGTGGGAGATTGTGTCAAATGCCTTGGCTAGGTCAATATGGGCAGTACGCACTATCTTTCCTTCGTCCAGGGCCTTGGTGACTTTCTCAAAGAAGTCAACCATGTTTAACATGTATGATCTATGTTTAACAAATCTGAACTAGGTTGGGTCCAGAGATTGAAGATTACCTATGCCCTTGTTAATAAGGTCCATAATGACTCTTTTCATGGCTTTGCAGATGAGGCTAATCAATGTTATGGGCCTATAATTCCTAGAGTCGGTTGATAGTCCCCCTTTGTGCAGAGGGTTTACTGTTGCTGTCCTCCATTCTGCCTGAACATAGCCAGGTCACGTTTCCCTCAGAAAGTAGTATATATAAACATATTCATCATAGTATTAACAGTTACATTTCTAGTCTGTAAATAATTTTTAAGATGTTAAAAGAACAGCTACAAATAATGTTTCCCAACTAGGGTTACTGGTATATCAGTTGTACAGGATCATTTTATGGATGACTTCCTTTTGTGTTATTTTATGGTATAACAAATGTGAGAAAAAAATAGAAAAAGATGTATTTCAGATTTTTTTTTTTTGCCTTGTTTATTAAAATGTATTTTTTGAGCTAGACCATTAATCCAAATGAACCATTTTCAGACCAAAAGAATGAGTATAAATATTTGAATGCTTGCCAACCATATAGATAATACAGTACATCCAAATGAAGAGAAAAATAATTTATTGTATGACATTGTCAGCAGTACACTTATGCATTACATACAGAGAAATAATTTTTTAAAGATGTTTCACAAAATAGTGTGGTCCCTTAATATACTCATAGATTAGAAGACTGCATCTTAGTAGAACATTCATAGATTAGTACTAAACTAACTGCTGTTGAGGCGATTTTAGCACTTGCCAATTACCCCTGGGTGAGAATCAAACCATGTACCTTGTGTCTATAGTGTAAACACCTTAACCATTATGCTAGCCTCCCAAAGCTCTACTTGTCTCAAGATTATGTTACCCCAGATGGGACTCGAACCCACAATATTTGACTTAAGAAGTCAATGCCTTATCCATTATGCCACTTGCGCCATTCCCTTATAGTTTCACTGACTATAAAATAGGGAATATAATTATGGTTACTTCTGCTAAGAATAGAAAAAAACCTTTGATACATTTCATTCACTACACAATGAGCTGTTCAACTAAATCTGCAAAATGTAGCATCAGAATTCATTTATGAAGCTGTGATGTCACCTAACTATCATCTGGTAATGTACTCCAACACACCCCCTAACCACTTGCCCCCAGTGCATCTGCCTCCTTCCCCCAGTTCTGGGCTCTGTGCATGTTCCATACTAGGTTCTGTGCATGTTCTATACTGGGCTCCGTGCATGTACCATACTACGTTCTGTGCATGTACCATATTGGACTCTGTGCATGTTCCATACTAGGTTCTGTGCACATTCCATACTAGGTTCTGTGCATGTTCCATACTGGGTTCTGTGCATGTACCATTTCTGTTTTCTATCTTTGTAAAAGACATGTAGAAGCACTATGTTACTGTTAGGCTCACTTAGTCTGCTGAAGACTAAGTTTTGCACTATCCAGGGTTTTGTTTGCTATTATACAAGCAGCACTTGCATGAATTTAGTGTGAGTAATGTCTGGTTGTCAAAATTCGGTATGTAAATAAACATACTTGGAGCTAAATGCCTATTGTTTGGGTGTATACCAGCATCTTTTCTACCCATTGTACACTTGCTAAATATGCCCTTGTAAAATATACATAACCATTCTGTGAAATCTACAAAGCTTCTTGTGGGCATCTTAAACAGCGGGAGTGAAACTCATTCTTGTCTCCATAGGGATTCCCCAAGGATCCATCCTTGGACTTCTACTCTTCTCTGTTTTCACCAATAATCTAGCCTCTGCCACCAAACATGGCACACTCATACAATACGCAGATGACACAACCATCATCTGCTCAGCCCAGTCCCTACCCAAACTGCAAAAAGTCACACAGGAAGCCTTTTCCTCTGTTGAAACTTGGTTATCCGATGCCCAATTAATACTCAACCCAAACAAAACTAAACTACTCATCTTCCAACTCACCAAACATACTCAAAACAACTCTCACTTTAACATCACAGCAAAAGACAACACCACTATATACCCAAATGAACACACCAAATTGCTAGGAGTGGAAATAGACAAACTAAAATTTGACATTCACATATCCATGACCATAAAAAAGTCCACAAAAAACTAGGAGCGCTATACAGAAATAAGCAATTCCCACCTTATCTCCACCCTACTTTATGCCTCTCCAATATATACCAACCTAAGGCAATGCGATCTAAACAAGCTAGAGACCTGCTACAACAAAATCACCAAATTCGCCACAGGGGCATCCTACCGTAGTCATCACTGTCTCTCACTTGCTGAACTGGGCTGGCTTGAACTCCCTCACCTCCTTCAATGTTATCAACTCTCACTCGCCCACAAACTAGTAAAGCATCCACTAAATGTCCCATCCCTCCAGAATCTACTCCAACCCTATCGCACCACCAGACCACTAAGATCCAGCAACAAAAATCACTTGCAGATCACTAAAGCCAATAACTCTGCTGGTGAAGCACTATTCTCTTGCACCATAGCCAAATTATGGAACTCCCTCCCACCCACAATTACCTCCATACCATCATGCACTCACTTCAAAACTTTACTAAAAGCGCACCTAAAAACATGCTGGCTATGCCCTTGCAACTTCCACTCTAATATCACCCACCCCATCCAACCACTATCTTTCTTTCCACTCCACTAACTACCTTGATTATAGCAAGCTCAGATGCTCATAAGCCAGTACTTATTATACAGCAGGAACTTCTTATTGTAACATTTGTTAATGTCTGTTATGTACTTCACAGATAAAGATTCTAGTTGTCTACTGATGTACTATGTTCTTCATCTGTAAATATGTTATAAGTAATTGCTATGTAAATTGTTAATCGCTATGTAATCCAATGTAACTACTGCCTGTTTATTTTAACTGTGGAGCTTTTCTCCCCGGGCCTCCACTGAAAATGGACCTACGTCCAGTCGGACACTCCCGGTCAACAAATATAAATAAATAAAGAAAGAAGGAAATAAAGAATACAAAAAATAATCGGAGGCATTTTATGACAGGTAGGAGTAAGACTTTCATGACCAGCTGTACCAAAACATCTGCAGCCCACATCTTCATTGTACCCAGCTTCCTGTATTGTAATAATTAACCTTCTTTCAGCACCACATATTGCTCACATCTGTGGCCAGTACAGACATATCAAATTCCTGTCACACTGCTTGAATGTTCTACAGAGGGTGATTGAAAAATGAATATGCATAGTGTTAGAAAGAAAGAAAGAAAGAAAGATAGGATAGGATAATATATGAGCAGTTAAGATTTAGATCAGGATGCAGAACAACAAACCCAAAGTTTGCAATGAGAAATATAGATGAGAAGCCACTAGAGATGAGGAAAGCCACCTGGGTGTTCTTGGTCTTGGAGAAAGCATATGACAAGGTCCCAAGAAAGCAGATTTGAGCAGTCCAGAAGTGGTTCAAAATCCTATTGGTAGAATTAGTGCATTCTATGAACAAGAACTCAATGACTCAAGTATGAACAGTGTTTGGTCTCAAAGAGAGGTTACAAGTGGGAGTGGGTGTGCATTAGGGTTCAGTTCTGAGCCCACTGCTGTTCAAACTGGTGATGAACTACATTAACAAAAAAGGTTGAAGGGGACAGATCAACAAAGTTGCTGTAATCAGATAATGTGGCATTACAGACAAACTCTGAGCAAGAACATCAGCAAAGACTGAGAATAGAATGCAAAACTGAAGACATGCAGGATGAACGTGAGTACAGATAAGACAGTTGTAATGGCAGCAAATGGGGGAAATCAGAAGAACCTGGGAACTGAGATAGAAGGCAAAATAGTGGAACAGATTAACAGCTTCAAGTATTTGTGAGGGGTGGCTAATGAGAAGGGAAGTTTGAATGAGGAGGTCAAAGCTAGAATACAAGGGGCTGCAGCCAACTGGCATAGAACATCAGGGGTAATGTATGATAGAAGAATTCCAAAGAAGCTGTAAAGTAAGTCATACACAATAGTTGTGTGACTTGTACTACTGTATGGTACAGAAACCTGGGTAGTAAAGGCAGAGTAGTTGAGGAAGCTAAAGCTGATGGAGATAAAGTGTCTGAGATAGCTGCTAGGATGCACACTGCGAGGTAGATGAAGAAATAATGACATAAGAGGAGAAGCCAAAGTAGCTCCAGTTGCAGAGAGGATCAAAGAGAATGGATTACTATGGTTCAGGCATGTGTGATAAAAAGCAGAAGACAATCTGCTGAAGAAGATTTGGGACAAACAGGAAGAAGGCAAGAGGAAACAAAGGCATCCAGCCAAGAGATGAATGGATTGTGTGAATGAAGACTGTGACAGTCAGGCATGACTGCTGAAGAAGATAGTAGTGTGTCATTGAATTAAGAGAGATGGTGACTGTTGACATGACACCTCAACTCGATGTAAAAAATGGGAAAAAGAGGGTTGATGATGATGATTTCCAACACCACATATTAATATATGCCAGCCTACAGCAAGATCACAAGTTGGGCTACTGGCATACCTCCTCATTCTTGCAGTTGTGAAGTCTTATCAAGTTTATCTTAGATGAATTACTGAAATATCTGAAGTTTACCCAGTTAGCAATGTTTAATAGGCTGTTATCCACCATTCAATGCCTGGTATTATCTAAAATAATACCTTGTGTACCTCCCCAATAATAGTACATTCCACTGGTATCTCCTTAGTTTAAGTCAAAACATGTACTGATAAGACAGTCAACATATGGTGTCTATATAACAAAGCAATAGAGGAAGCATTGAATAACTTACAAGGACCTGCTCCCAAATAAGTCTTCATAATAATTAAGCAGAAGATCTGACTTACCTAAAATAAAACAGATCTGTAAGATATGTATGTTAGTAGATAGGTAGTATCTGAGATTACTTGGAATAATTATATAGTCATAAATGTCCCTATATGTTCCTAGTCCGCATACCTTTTTTTTGTTGCTTCGTATTTCACATCAGTTCTTTGTTGTCATAGCTATCTCTCAGTATAATTCATTGCATCAGCCTGTCTCATATATTCACCTACTCCTTTTCTCCTCAGTCTCCTAATTCCTGGTCTCCCTTATCGTCATACTTCTACTTCCAAAGTCCTAACCTTTCTCCGGTTTCTGTCATACTTTCTAACTCCTTCTGTCCTTCTTCTGCTTGTTCCTCTCATATCGCACTACCAACTTGTGATTCCTCTGACTTGCTCTTGGTAAATCAGATTTCCTCTCACTTTTGGGTACAAAAATATATTTATTTAAGCAATAACCCACACCTGGGTGTGGGTAATGCTGGATTTACCCACGGTTGGTGTGGTTTGGTCACAAGGGCGAACCTCGAGTGGCCAAACAAAGACAACCGTGAGTAAATCCAGCATTACCCACACCTAGAAGTGGGTTATTGCTATTATACAATGACATTATTTAAGAAAAAAAATACTTATTTTTCTTAAATAATGGCATTGTATAATGCCTTCGTGCTGTCCGCAGCTGTCTGGTATTCTGGGGCAGTTCTGATGTACTCCGCATGCAAATGCTTACGCAGTACATCAGAGCTGTGGGTGGAAGCAACGCAGAAAGCAAGATCTCCATTGCTTTTTACAAAGTGTCTTGCTATGTTAAAGGAGTTTAACATAGCAAGACAGCTTTAAAAAAAGCAGCAGAGAAAGGAAGATCTCCGTTACTTTTTTAAAGCTGTCTCACTATGTTAAACTCCTTTAACATAGCGAGACTGTTTCTAAAAAGCAACGGAGATCTTGCGTTCTCCATTGCTGTAAAAAAAAAAAAAGACATACTAATGGAAAAAGTCCAGGCAACCGGATTTTTTTCCATTAGTGTAAGCTTGATTTACAATGTGCATGCTTACCAATCAGCGTGCACGTTTTGGAATATTAATGGGGGGTCATTGTATAATTAGATTTATATTCTACTCTAAAATGTTGCTAGGCATGCATTTTATATTTTCATCTACTTCCATTTACTAAATAAATAGAATACAAAAGTTACTTCCAATTTATGTGCTCACATATGAAAGAATATACCAGTGCTATGGACTTGCATCTGTAGTAAACATAGAATATAAATATGTTGCTATTCTTAGTACTACATTTTGTTTTTAGAAAATAATGTACAGTTTTGAGTTTTTCCCTTTTTGTGTTAATGAGGCATCTTTTACTAAACATAACATAGAGGATAATGATCGGCTCACTGATCATAACCTGCTTATTATGCGTTCAAGAGATGGATGACAAGAAATTCACTCAAAGAGCAAAGATTGACAGGTGAATCTTCGGCATCCATGTCAAGAACACATCGTTTAACGTTATGATCGGTGAGATGATCATAATTCTTTGTAGTGCATGGAGCTTTATCCGTTCCAAGGGAAAGAAATTGCTATGTGTCTTCCTGGCTTTAAAAGCTGTAAAACCCTTAGCAAGCTCTGTCGAGACAGGAAGCGTACCTCTGAAGCTCCCAGTATAAGAAATCTGGACAAAGCCAAAAATAATGGGGGAGACAAAGGCCCAAAAATAGGGACAAATTTTATATATTGTTCCTATATACTTAGAAAGTTGCTAGAACAACAGGTTTTGCATTATTACATATTTTCTGAAGGATATGAAGTGTGAAACTCAAATGTCTTGCATTATTTCGTATTACTTAGTGACTTCTATCCCCAACAATTTGGCAGAAAACTGCACATTTTATGAGAAATAGACCAAAAATATGAGGCAACACTTTGGACAGTTGAGAGGTAAGAGAGGTAACATAGTCCTTAACATTTACTTACCTCAGCTTATCTCAACTATCTCGATTTTCGCAGGATGCCCAGATTATTGTTTCATATTATTGATCTGTTCCTCATAAAATATGTGGTTTTCGGACAAACCACTGAGGATTGCAGTCACTACATAATGACATACACTTAAGTTTCATAGTTGATGTCCTTCAGGAAATGCCTGTTAACACATCCTGTTGTTCTTGTAACTGAGTTTGTTTGAGAAGTTGGGGACAGGTTTCCGATATGTTCAGCAGGCAGAAACAAATATTCTATTTCTGCCACTGTCATTTGCTGGAGAGTAGTTGCATATTTTACTACCTGGTGCTAGACCTGACCTTAATAACTTTAGCAGGAGAAGTGCTTAACATTTGGTGAGGTCAGGCTCTGTGCCACCCTGGCATTTAACTGGTTTGTCTTTTTCTGAAGATTGGTGTGTAAGCACCACATGTCATGAGCTAAATTACTCTTCTATGCCATTTTAAGCTACAAAGTAGGTCTTTGCTAATTTTTTGTGAGGTAGATCATAATTATTATTTCATTCATGGTGTTTGTCACTGCCGTGAAAGTTGGTAAAGCTCCATAATATTTAGGTTTTATAATAGATAAAACTATTATTTCACTTCAGGATAGGTAAAATTACAGCTCTATAACACAACTGGACTTAGTAGGTATAGCAACAGCAAAAAAATATATCAGTTTATCCATAAAAGTGGCACTTTAGTATACTATAAAATGTCATCAAAAAAGCCCATTATTTTCAAGGACAAAATAACCATACAGAGTTTTCTGACAAAGCTGCACATCTGCATTTCAGTCTTCAAATTGCAAGCTAAGTGCAATATCTCGATGCATTTATTTTGCCAAACCCTTATATCACAACTCATTTACTATCAAAATTATTTAATATTACCTTACTTTCTTACCTTTTTTAACAAATACAATTGGATACTATATGCAACAAATGAAAATAAACAAAAGGTATATCACACATTTTGTCAGGGGTTCCTTTCACTCTCTCTTGCAAGTTGGAGGGACTTCACCTCCAACCGTCTGAAGTTAAATAAAATATACCAAACGAAATATGGTGCCTGGACCCAAAACAACTGTTCTCAAAGTATCAAATAAAAGCTGCCAAACTTTTAAAATTCGAACACTTTAATGGCATAAAAACAATAAAACATGAGCTTTCATTTAAAACAGTGTTAAACTTCATCAGACAGTGTTGAACACATTTCCTCTTTAAGTACTTTTGATTGGTTATGCTCCTGCTTACTTCAACACCACAAGGTCCTGTTTTAAAGTTACAGTGTCATTATTACATATAGGAATGTTATTACTGTTTTTCAAAGACATAGTACTTTATACAGAATTGTATTAAAGAAAATAAGCCAAGTTTATTGGCTTTAAACAATTTTCTTCCTCTCCGATGCCTTTAACTTTAGAACTGGGGTAATTGAACTACGATCATTGATACCTGGCCATCTATCAGCTTGCAAACGCACATTCCATTTCAACTCTTTTAACTCTAAATAAACACCCCATGCCTTCTTGTCATCAATACAAACTTGATTGATGACCATGAACTTGAATTGATGTCCTACTTGGTCACTAACATGTTTAGCCAAAGCATTGTTTAAATTGTTCTTTCTAATGTCAAATTCATGCTCGTAAATTCTCTGGCAAAACCGCATGTCCATTTTGCCAACATAGAATACTGAGCATGCATCACAAATAGCAATATATATATCACTGCTTTTAATTTACAATTGTATTTCCCTTTTATTTAACATGTTTTGTTTCGTACAATAAACCTGTCTCCCATCTTTATTTTATGGCACCAAGTGCATGATCCACATTTAGTCGTATCATGCATGCCATTAAAATTTTCTTGCCCTGTATACTTTAATAACAATTAAATCAATTTAACACCACAATGTCTTGGAGTTGGGGACAGTTCCAATACTTTGAATACTTCTAATTCTATAAATCTTTTTCCAGCTACCCAAACTAGAAGAGCAATACAGTTTAATTTGGAAGCTAATGGGCCTACAGGAGCAGGCATACTCAACCAGGAGAATGCAGACGGTTGCAATTATGGAAGAAGGAGAGAAGTCCCCAGGTTGAATGACTGATTGGGAGCCACTTTTACATTTATCACTGGTCAGAGACTAACTGTTCCAACTATAGATGATAAACTAAATTACTTTGATAGTAAAATAATGAAATGTAAAAAGTTACAACTTGAAAACGCCTACCTTAGGGAACGTATTAAACT
The DNA here is from genome assembly GCF_019279795.1 of Protopterus annectens. Lineage (NCBI taxonomy): Eukaryota > Metazoa > Chordata > Ceratodontiformes > Protopteridae > Protopterus > Protopterus annectens. The sequence continues at coordinate 163,741,834 of NC_056742.1, forward strand.
TAAAATCATTCCCAAAGGCTTGCGCTTATGGCATTTTCCAACTGGGTTGGTTAACAACTTGTCTCTTCATATAGACTTACTAAAAATGTTTGGTAGATCTGGAATGTAACTTTTGGAACTATTAATTAAAAATAATGACCAAGACATTGAAGCTCTTTGTAACAAATGATCTGGCTTGGAAAGGGCTATAAGAGAAGATGTATCTTATGAACGAATGAAATATGAATATTTGCGTATTTATAATAGTATTAACCAACATTTAGAAAAGTTAAAAGCTGGGAAAATTAACAAAACCACTAGAGATTTAAATGACTATCACCACAAAAAAGACCAGCAGATTCGAAGAAACAAATATTTATTTATAATGATGTACAGACCAGTTTCGGTCTAATGACCTTTCTCAATGTAACAAAGACTAATCCAAAAGCCTTAATTAAATACATGTAACCAAATTCAAACCCAGCAATCAAAAAACATTTTGATATAACAATTCAAAAATTAAAAGTATAAACCCATTATACAAAAGCTACATATAAAATAGGCATCATTATATGACAATGTACACATACATTGTATACACCCAAAAAAATATATAAAGGCGTGTATATATATGTGACCTTATAAAGTATAAAAATACATCACAAGATTAAATATAGAAAATCTAATCACAATGTTCATATACAAAAATAATCGACTGATTATGACTGACCCAAAAGTCAACTTTAAATATTTAAACTGTGTTTTTCATTGGAATGTTTACAAATCTGGCACGACATTGTCTCTATAGTGGATCGATGTTATGTTTATAATGTAATCATTTATTTAAGATCTTTTGAGTATTTTCAGGGATCCTATTATTTGACTAGCATCGACTTCTTTTGTGGCTGTTACAATACCTGGGAGGGTTTGAGTTTACTTTTGAATAATATAACCACACAGCTTTTTAACAATATTGGTCTGCCATCTAATGATGAGCATTCATATGTGTAGTTATTATTTGTTATAGTATATTTATACACTTCCTTTGGGTTCTGGCTGTGACGAAATTTTGTTTTGGTAGCCCAAAATTCATTTTAGTCTCTGACTTTGGATACAAAAGTTTTAACATCATATTGTCAGTGTTTACATATATGTATTGATTATATTGTTGGTTAATATGAATATATATGTGTTTTCCTTTTTTGGGTATATCATTGTTCAACTATATAGTATATTAGCATTACCATTTAATTATGTACATCTAGTTAGTTAGATGTGCAATGTAGAAATGGTTTTGTGGGTCTATATTAGCTCAACGAACGCTTAAAAAAGCGAACGCTGATTGATCGACCTTATGTAAGCGAAAGCTTACAATCTCAAACTGTCAGATCAGAGTTTTTTTTTCCTAGGGAAAAAAATTGCTGATCCAAAACACATACACACAACACAAGCACACCAAACAAACAGAACTCCACACACATACACCTAAAATCTGACACCTAACCCTACACTAAACTATGCACACACCACTAACTATCCACTTACCTTAACCCAAACCCTAACCCTAAGGTCCATCACTATCGCACACTCACCTCACCCGCTCCCTAACCTTAACTCACCTAAACCCGCCCTAACCCTCACGTCCACACAATCGCGCACATACCTAACCCGAGCCGTAACCCTAACTCACCTAACCCACCCTAACACTCACATCCACACAATCGCACACTTACCTGAATCTGACCCATAACTTTCCACCACAGCACTAAAAATACCGAAGCAACAGAAACAGACAACCAAATTCTTTCCCTAGGAATAAATTTGAGTTTCTGTTGCTTCGATATTTTTAACATTCGCTAAAATAAGGTCAATCAATCAGCGTTCATTTGTTTAAGCATTTGCTGATCTAATATAGACACGGTTTTGTGGTGGATTTTTCATGTATTTTTGAACAATCTAGACATTAGTTATTTCTACTTTAGATATAACCCCTAGGACTTTTGCTCATTATCTATGTTTTATTTTATATGTTGGATACAACCTCTTTATCAAAATTTGCAAATTGTGAATTTTTATACATAGTCATTGCTTTGTGTGTTTGGTCAGTCTTCTTAGTTGTTATTGACATTTAAATTATTGTTCTAAGGACCAACATGGATCTTATTACCATCCTTAAAGGGTTGTCTTATGACGAAAATGACATTGATGTGTTTACATCCACTACAACTAACAAGGGGGATGGTGACATCATTGGAGATACACGGGATGATTGTCAGGCTTTTTTTTACAATATTTTTAAGAAAATGAAGGGCTTACAGGCCTGTGTGTGGCATAGTAAACTGTTTTCAGCTTATATGGATAAAGGCATTACACCTAGAGGTTTACGAATCAGGTTAAAACCTCTTGTGGGTCAACCAGATGCTGAATTATTGGAGGGTTGGGCAAAAATACAACAAAACTCGACCATGGAATTTGTTAGGGCACTCCATGCCTTTTATGGAAGAAGGATTGAGATGTCGAATTTGGAAGTTTTCAAAATGTGCCAGGATGCTAAAATATGGGAGGATAAGTCAGAATATAAAGACTGTTTGAAGAAATTGAGTACTGATCTGTTGGTTGTTGAGAATGAGATTAATGAGCTTAATGAGCAAGATCAATAAATTCAACAGGGATTGATCGGATTATAAAGCAGGCAATCCCTTTCAGTATTCCAAGAATGTTAAATTTCAGAAGAATAATGTTCAGGCAGTTAGATCTAAAAGGAAAAGGAAATCCATCCTTAAAAAAATCTAAGGGAGATGGGTCGAGTGAAGATTTTTCCTCTTGTACTGATAATGAAAATGAGGTTTTCCAAACATCACCTGCCTCTAAACGGAGTATGACTGATCAGTCTGAACAGTATGTTCAGAAAAACCCTTTAGGGTTGGTAGAAAATGGGGGGTAGGAAACATAAACATAGGGGACAATCTGGAAACAATGCTGCAATTGTTAGAACCCAAAGTGAAGCCAACAATGTCATAAATATATCCACCACTGTTTTAACTGAGTATGAATATAAGCTTTTCAATAAAGGTTTGAATTATATTCCAAATTTTAATGTGTCTGAATATGATTTTGTGCAGGACTTACAGACTTTTTGCAGATTATTAAATCTTAGAGTCTTTTTTGGTGGTCAAGGAAAACAAAACAGTTCAGAAGAATGCCCATTTAGATTCTGTGCATCTAAATTTACTCCACTCATGAACAAATATGTGGATATTTTTCAAAAATGTGTGCTTTGGGAACTTCATTTTGCTAATAAATGTGGATTTTATTTTTTGAAAGATAATTTAGATCAACAAGAAAGAGAGGCGCTGCTCCAATTAAAGGATAGGAGGGATCTGGTGATAACACAAGCAGACAAGGGGGGCTCCATAGTAGTTATGGATTGGGCCGATTATGTCAAGGAAGGTATGAGACAACTTCATGATGCTAGGTTCTATTCCCATCTGTTCATGGACCCGAGTTCTAAATGTAAGGCTGAGATTGATGAATTTCTTCAACAATTTCATGCTCAGGGTGTCATAGATGATCAGACTTTACATAATCTTATGGTGGATGAACCTATAGTACTTTTTCTCTATCTTCTTCCCAAGGTGCACAAGAGTCTTTATAATCCCCCGGGGAGACCTATTGTGTCAGGTCATGGTTCACTTACGGAACCTATTTCCATGTTTCTTACTAAATATTTGAAACCCGTACTTAAGGTGTTAGAGCTAGGATTAAAGACACAATGGAATTTCTCAATATTATCGAGAATTCAGAGTTGAAGGAGGGGTGGCTCTTGTGCACCTTGGACCTGACAGCATTATACACCAGTATCCCTCACTGGGCTGGGCTTATGGCACTTGAGTTTTGGCTTACCATACTAAATTTATATGACACTGATTTCAATAACTTTCTGTTGGGTTTGGTAGAATTAGTTTTGACAAAGAATGTTTTTTCTTTTCAATGGACAATACTATCTACAAATTAGAGGTACTGCCATGGGAGCTGCTTTTGCTCCCATATATGCGGATCTCTTTATGGGATTTGTGGAGCATCAAGTTATATATGACAGGAGTCACAATCTTTATTTGGATGAGATAGATATCTGGCGTAGGTACCTGGATGACTGCTGGATGGTTTGGAAGTCAGACATGACTTATTTGAATGAATTCATTGATTAGCTCAACGAGAACAAATGGGGTATTATATTTACGGTGGCTGCTAACAAGAAATCCATTCATTTTTTTAGATGTGTTAGTTACAAAGGAGTCAGATGGAACATTAACTAGCATGGTATATAGAAAGCCCCATAGTTCTAATTCTTTATTGCATGCATCCAGCTGTCATCCGGGTTATATTACGCAGAATATCCCTAAGTCCCAGTATATGAGGAATAAAAGCATTTGCTCAAATAAAGTAGAGCTTGAAATTTGTGATCATGATCTTACTAATAGATTTGTGGAACGTGGTTGTTTGGAAGAGCATTTGGCTGGGATTAAACATTTTGTGAACAATATGTCCAGGGAACAACTTATGACCTATGGAAAATCCAAATCTAGGTGTGATTCCAAGATAAGAGTTACCACAACATATGACAAAAATACTAAATTGTTGACTCAGGCTATTAATAAATATTGGGATATACTTTTTGTTGAGGAACATCTTGCCACTATTTTAGATGATAGATGCAAATTCTCCTATAGAAAGGGAGTTACCTTAGGGGGCCATCTTAATCATTATAAAAAAATCTCTACCTACCCAATCTCATGAGAAAATACAAAAGACCTTGGGGGGATTTAAGGCATATGGTTGTTATCCATGTGAACATTGTATATTTTGTATATATGTACTGAAAACTAAAGAATTCTCTAGTAAAAACACTTCTAAAGTCTTTGAAATCCGCACATTGTCTAACTGTAGTAGTTGTTGGGTAATATATCTTGCTGAGTGCCAATGTTCAGCTTTCTATATTGGCCAAACTTCTCGGCCATTTAAACTTAAAATTTCTGAACATTTAAGCAATATACGCAACAAAGTAACAACTAATGCATTATATAAACATGTTCAGACTCACAATACAGCCAAATTTTCATTCACTATAATTGATAGGATTGTTGATTCCAATTTCTCCAAAAATAAGTGGCATGATATTCTTAATAAAAAAGAGAGATCTTGGATCATTAACCTAGGGGGGGGGGTTATTTCCCCCTGGTTTGAATGATCATTTATAAATAACGATTCTTGTATATTTTATGAGAGGTAATATCTTATATCACTAAGCTTTTGTAATTTATTATTGATTAGTTTTTTCTATCTGTGTTTATACTATCAATTTCATACATTGTTTTCATGATATTAGTGATACATGTACACCTATATTTAGGTGGCTCCATAATGTACAATCAATCATCTTTACATAATACATTTGTACCTATTGTTTTGACTTTTGGGTCGGTTATAATCAGTCGATTATTTTTGTATATGAACATTGTGATTAGATTTTCTATATTTAATCTTGTGATGTATTTTTATACTTTATAAGGTCACATATATATATATATATATATATATATATATATATATATATATATATACACGCCTTTATTTTTGGGTGTATACAATGTATGTTCACATTGTCATATAATGATGTCTATTTTATATGCAGCTTTTGTATAATGGGTTTATACCTTTAATTTTAGAATTGTTATATCAAATTTTTTTTTGATTGGTGAGTTTGAATTTGGTTACATGTTTTTAATTAAGGCTTTTGGATTAGTCTTTGTTACATTGAGAAAGGTCATTAGACCGAAACCGGTCTGTACATCATTATAAATAAATATTTGCTTCTTCGAATCTGCTGGCCTTTTTTGTGGTGTTACTTTTACTTTGGCCTTGCAGTTGCCGTCCGGGTGAGGAGTTTTGTTTTCAGCATTTAAATAACTATGCCAATGGCTCTGCATACTCGAAACCTCACGGCTCCCAATATAGAAATACGGGTAACAATAAGAATGGTGCACCAAGTACTTATGATGCACATAGTGGGGTTACCAACGACAATATGAATAGAGAAGAACAAGCATTTTTTGCTTATAATAAGTAATACCCTGACCTGAGGAGGTCTGAAAGGATTAGAAACAGGAATAATTCTGATGACAGGCAACAACAGCAGGTGGGGTTTCATAGAGCAAGGCCCAAGAACAAGAACTGGAGAACATGAACTTTCTTTTTTACAATTAGCCATTGGCTTTGGCCATTAATGAGACTTATGAACTTGGAGTAACGATCCAACAGCATGATGACGTTCTGGGTTGAGAAGGAAACATGGTGACTAACAAATGTACAATAGTTTTAAATGAAGAAAAAGATTTTAAAGTGTATAATTTTTCTGAAGTATGCATTGATAATAATGTGGCTAACCTACTAGCCAAAGGCATGACATTTGTACCCACCAAGTTGTCTAATTTCACTAACACTGTTATAGACTTGAAATTGTATTTAAGGAAATTGAATTTTTTGTTATTACACTAGGATAATATGTATAATGGTGGGAACAATAGATATAGTATCAGTTCCACTTACAACCCACCCCACCATCCCCAGTTAGTTACTTATGAAAAAAAATGCCAAATGGATTTGAAAAATCTGTATATCCATAGAAGAAAAGTGAGAGGTAATGATGGGAACTTAAGTAGACAAGAACAAGACTCCCTAAAACTATTACAGGCAGAGGAAGTTAGAATTATGAAACTGGACAAAGGAGGAGGGGCTGTTGTTATGACTGCACAGATATACAGTAGCCAAATTAACGAGATCTTAAATACTGATACTTACGAAGAGGTATCACAAAATGAATTAAATGGGGCATACAGGAGAATTACCTCCCAGTTGAGTGACATTTTTTTGAGAAAAGGATAGATCTTAATTTATATAATTATTTAAATTCATAATACAAAGAGTTTTGGTTTTCTTTGGAATCCCTAAGATCCACAAAATTATTGACAATCCTCCAATGTGGCCACTTGTGGATGGAAGGGCTGCCATAACATCAGCATGTGCCAAATACTTAGAATATGAACTTAAAAAGTGTTTAAAAAATGAGAGTCAGATTTGTAGAGACTCATGGTCCTTTTTAGAATTTATGAATGGAATTGAATATGACCAGAACAACATAATGGTAACCATTGATGTGTGTGATTTGTACACAGTTATTCCCCAACTAATAGGACTAGAATGGGTAAATGAGATGTTACTGGAACAGGGAATTTCCCATGAGAAAACCAACCTTATCATGAAATTCTTAGAGTTAGTTCTCAGTAATAATTTTGTTTCTTTTAACAACAAGTATTACTCGCAGAAAAGGGGAATTGCCATGGGGTCCCCTTGTGGGGGAGCAGACACAAACATCATCATGGCCCATTGGGAGAGACATTATATTTTTAACACCAAGTTTAATAATTACATAAGAACATATTATAGGTTCCAGGATGACATCAGTTTGATATGGAAAGGTTCGGAAGAGTCCCTCGAAGAATTTTTAAGATATATTAACAGCACGACTAGTTTTTTGCATTTTACCTGAAACATCAACTCAAACTATATGGACTATTTGGATGTTCACTTGGTCAAATATGAGGTTAATAAGATATATAGCCACAATACATAGAAAGGAAACATATTCCAACTGTCCTACATTACAACAGCTCACACCCGGAACATCAAAAGAAATCTGTCGTTAAAGGACAGTTGGTGAGAGCTGCTCATATGGTGACTGGGCCAGAAGATTTTATAGAGGAATGTGGCACTTTATGCTCAATGTTTTTGGAGAGAGCATATCCAAGAAATTTGATTGACGAGCTATTGCAGGATGTAATAAGGAAAAGCTACTTTAGAGCCATCCTTAATAGTAGGAATAGGATGTGTAGCTGGGATACCAACACAAATGTAACTATGTCCTTAGAAGATGATTTCCCTGTTTTTGAGGGTCAACCAGCACAGGAGTTGCACTGAGCTAATAGCTGGGATTTTTCTAAAGCTCTGATTATAACTTACAGTGAAGATTATAGAAGTCTGAAATGGATATTTGAGAAAAACTGATCCATTTTGTCAGAACACCCTTGTGTTAGGAATCATGTAGGTGGAAGACCCACTATAGTGTACCGGAAGGCAATGATCTTCAAGGACTTATTATAGTATACAGGGCAAGACAATTTTAATGGCATCCTCGGTACGACTAAATGTGGATCATGCACTTAGTGCCACAAATTAATGATAGGAGACAGGTTTATTGTACGAAAAAAACATATTAAATAAAAGGGAAATACAATTGTAAATCAAAAGCATTGGTATATATTGCTATTTGTGATGCATGCTCAGTATTCTATATTGGCAAAACAGAAAGGCGGTTTTGCCAGTGAATTTATGAGCATGAATATGCCATTAGAAAGAACAATTTAAACAATGCTTTGGCTAAACATATTAGTGACCAAGTAGGATATCAGTTCAAGTTCATGGTCATCGATCAAGTTTGTATTGATGACAAGAAGGCATGGGGTGTTTATTTAGAATTAAAAGAGTTGAAATGGCAAGTGCGTTTGCAAGCTGATAGCTGGCCAGATATCAATGATCGTAGTTCAATTACCCCAGTTCTAAAGTTAAAGGCATTGGAGAGGGAGAAAATAGTTTAAATCCAATAAATATGGCTTATTTACTTTAACACAATTCTGTATAAAGTACTATGTCTTTGAAAAACAGTAATAATATTACTTTATGTAATAATGACACTCTAACTTTAAAACAGGACCTTTTGGTGTTTAAGTAAGCAGGAGCATAACCAATCAAATGCAAGTAGGAAGTACTTAAAGAGGAAGTGTGCTCAACACTATATCTGATGAAGTTTAACACTGTTTTAAATAAAAGCGCTCATGTTTTATTGTTTTTACACCATTAAAGTGTTCGAATTTTAAAAGTTTGGAGGCTTTTATTGGAAACTTTGAGAACAGTTGTTTTGGGTCAAGGCACCAGCTTTTGTTTGGTGTATTTGGTTTGTTTTTGTGGATTTTGGTGTTTCATGAAGTTAAATAAACTCATTTTAGGTTGGACAACATATTTAATAAGTGAAATTCTCTTTTCAAGAGCATGGTCACTCTGGGGTTAATATCTTTAAGTTTAGGAGATACGAGTACAAAACTCATTATAACAAGTAGTGCAGTTTTTTTTTCATGATTTTGTTAAATGCAATTATATGTCTTTAATACATAAATCATAGCATATGTTTATCACTATAAAAGAATCATTGTTCTAGTATTTAGTGTTTTGGGAGTTGCTGAATCAATATGTACCATCAGTAGTTATCAGAATCCCCAAATAATTCTTTTATATTGTTTTAAATGTCAAATAGTTTTTGAGATATAACCCTATATGGAATATTTATTGATTTATTTATTTGTTAACTGGGAAAGTCCAGCTAGGGCAGAGCCTATTTTCAGCAGAGGCCCAGGGAGAAATGCACCAGAGGCATGTCTTTGAATGTGAGAAGAAGCCAGAGAACTAAGGGCCCAGGGATAAATGCTCCAGACACATGTCTTTGAATGTGGGAGGAAACTGGAGTACTCAGAGGAAACCCACACAAATGCAGGGAGGACATGTAGACTCCGCATACTCTCCAGCTGAGAATCGAACAGGGGAACCTCTTGCTGTGAGGTGACAATGTTAACTGCTGCATCACTCCACCACACATTTAGCAATTGAAGATCTCTGTGATCAAAATGATTTGCAAGGTTTCACAAAGGTAATTTTGAGTAACAATTGGTACACAAGTGCTTTTTATGCTGAGACCTACAAAGTAACTTCAGAACATATGCCCACTAAGTGGCATTACAGCAAAAAAAAAAATCACACATAGACATACAATTACAAGTGATGTTTTCTATAACAATACATTTGCCACAAAAGCAAACAGACAGGGCAGTGGTACCATTGTTGCCTCACAGCAAGAGGTTCTCCAGTTCGATTCTTGGCCAAAGTGCTTTCTATGCCGAGTTCGCATGTTCTCCCTGTGTTTGTGTGGGTTTTCTCCGGGTGCTCTGGTTTCCTCCCACATTTCAAAGACATGCATCTGGAGTATTTCTCCCTGGGCCTCTGCTGAAAATTGGCTCATTCTAAATCAGACTTTCCCAGTAAACAAATGTTAAATAAGTTCATATATTTTACTAACATAATAAAATGCAAATACAAATAAATAAAACATAATAATGGCAAAAATGGTGCCCACAGCTTGGAAATAGAGTTTCTTTTAATTTGAAAGTTTCTATACTTGAATTCAGTCTTAATGCAATGTCTACTTGAGTGATGAAGTACAACTTTCTAAACTTTATTAATGAGCATCAGTGTTTGAAATGTTATAAACTTCTACAAATACAGGCCTGTTGAGTTTTTCATGTGACTGTCTGAAAAGCTCCATTATATTTGGTTTATGGAAAAGATGGCTGTATGACTCATGTTTAATTTGTGAAATGCACAGATTTGACATAAGCTGGTATTATATTAGAACTCAAAACACAAATGTTTTTATAAAAAGGACATTTCTGTTATTGTAAAGATGATGATAATGCTACAACTCTAAAATAAATGACATGGCATGCAGAAGATGCAGGCAGCACAGTCACAGGGTACCTAAATCCCAGATTATGAGGGTGTAAAGCTAAATGTCATGATGTGCTTCACTGAAAGTTTTTTCCAGAAAATGCCAAATAACTTTGAATAGAGTCCTAAGCCAGTGAAGAACAACATTAGGATAACATAGACATTTAGCAATAGTCCTAAGTTAGTGAACATGAAACATTTATATTTGATGTAGACTGGTAGACAAATGCAATATAAAATAAAAACAGGGTAATAGGCAGCAGATGGGAAATGACGATTGTTCTCTCCCACTCAAGTATTGCAGCGACATAAGAGCAGTTGCCCAACACTTTTCAAGTATCACAATCCACATTTCCGAAGTTATTTAACAGATCCCAATTATGTGATCCTCAGTCACATTTACGGGCAGTTAATCTGATCTGTCTTCAGCCATCTCCAAACAAACTATTTCCTAATAACCTGGTTGATATATTTTCACTTCATCTGGTAATCATACACCCATCTGTTTGTCCTGTCCTTCCTGCCAGGCCTAATCTATCTATTTAATTATTTTGTAAATCAGGTTAGTGATCTACTCATCATGCCCTTTTCATCCATGACCTGGGCCATATAGACACTCACACCTTTGTTTGAACATTAAATTATAGGTAGTAGATACTATACTCTACTCAGCAGCATACAGACAGAGTTATATCAGAATTAAAATTACAATAGTGGAATAAAGCAGGATTGGGATTAAATGCATATGCTTGAGCAATGCAATATATGCAAATGTACCAAAGGTTTATAGGTTCATAGGTAGGGTCAGAGGTAGGTACTAGGCTATCGGCCCTGGGGCCTATACAAGCCCAGCCAAAACGGTGCCCTGGCTTTTGCCACCCAAGAAAATTATTTTCCTGTGCCACTGTTGAGCAGAGCCACAGAGGTGATCCCCGGGGTGAATTTCCTATTTCCCATCCAATCATCAAGATTTTTCTTGAAGAGTGCTAATGAGGAGCTTTATTTGATATAGATAGGTAGTTTATTCCGGAGTATGGGAAGTCTCTGGGACAGGAATCTATCCCACCGGCATGTTCTGTTTATTGTGGTGACAAGGTTTAAGTCCCTAGAGTGTGTAGCTTGGAGGGATTGTGATTTCTTTAAGTGGAGCATGTCCAGCAGCTCTGGGTTTGACATAGCTTTGTATGTTAGGCAGAGATCACCTCTGAGTAGGTGATATGGATGGAGTAAAGCTGGAGGTTTTTGAGACGGTCTGTGTAGGGCATCTGTTTGAGGGTGGTAATCCTCTTTGTGAGGTATTTCTGCGGCCTTTCCAGTTGTTGTAGATGTCTTGTGAGGTACATACCAAAGGGGACGTTGTACTCTATAATGGTTCTAATGAGTGATGAGTAGAGGGGAACAATGACCTCTTTTTTCCTGGATGAGAAAACTTTTGTGATGAGGTGTGCCATGTAGAAGGATTTCCTGACTACTGTGGTGATGTGATTATCAAATGAGAGACTACTGTCCACCTGTGTCCCAAGGTCTCTTATCACACTTTTGGTGTTAAGTATACTACCACCTATGTGATAGTTCATGGGTACAGGGTTTTTACCAAAGGGGACTTTTTGGCATTGAGCTTGAGGCCATGGCTTTGACACCAGGCATCTGTCTCAGTGATGCCCTTTTGTAGGATGTCCACATCGTTAGGAGTTTCGATTATGGCTCCTAGTTTGCAGCCTTCTGCGAACTTCATTAGCAAAAGACCTTCTGTGTTAGCCTGTACTTCAGAGAAGTAGATACCAAACAGGAGAGGATCCAGGACTGAACCCTGTGGTACTCCACTTGTCACTGGTCTGGTCAGATTTGGAGTCTGCTACTTTCACAGTGTGGGTTCTGTCAGTCAGCCAGTTGGCAACCCATCTTGTGACATAGGGATTTATACCTAGTTTAGTGAGTTTATCTATAATTCCAGAGTGGGGGATGGTGTCGAAATACTTAGCAAGATCTAGATAGGCTGTGTGCACCACCTTACCCTTGTCTACGGCTTTGGTGACTGCTTCAAAGAAGTCTATCAGGTTTAGGAGACATGATCTGCCTTTTACAAACCCGAACTGGGTGGGGCCCAGAGTTTCAAGATTACCAATGTCTTTGTTTATAAGTTCCATGATGATACGTTCCATGGCCTTGCAGACCAGGCTCGTCAGGCTAATGGGGTGGTAGTTCCCAGGGTCTGTGGTAGCTCCCCTCTTCTGGAGTGGGATAACCATCACTGTGCACCATTCAGCAGGCACAAAGCCTGAGGTGAGGCTATGATTGAACATGGTACTTAGGTGGGGTGCCAGTTCATTCTGTAGTTCATGTAGAACACAGCCTGGGATGTTGTCTGGTCCCATGGATGCTGTGTTCTTGGCTTTCGAGAGTGGGGTTTTTACCTGTGCAGCCATGATTAGAGGAACTTTGCATTCTTCCGGTATAGAGATGGGCTCTTTAGGGGGTGAGAGGGGGGTAAAGTTAGCACTGAACCTATCTGCCAGGATGTTGGCAATATCATTTTGGTCTGTATATTTAGTGCCATTGTGCTGTAACTCAGAGCAGATCTGAGTGTTGCCATTGAGATTCTTGACATAGCTATAGAATGCTTTGTGGCTATTGTTAGAATCAGTGGCGATTTTGTTTTCATAACTAGCTTTGGAGGATTTTATCAGGGATCGCAGCTTCTTACTGAGGCTGACCAGGGAGCTCCTCCACTCATGGGATTTTACTCTCTTTTGCAACAGTTTCTTCCTTCTGTTGTACAGCTTGTTTATGGCAGGGAACTACCAGATTGGATTCCTTTTTTTGGAGGATAGCGTCTTGGTTCTGTTTGGGATAGCACGATCCATTCACTCATGTAAGTGCTTATAAAGTGCAATTGTGTAGGATTCAATAGTTATAACTGTATTGTCCATCTGCATGGATGTCATGAAGTTCACCACTTCTGTCTTATGAAGCATGAAGTTGGCTTTGGAGAAATTTTTTTACCATGGTTTACTTAATGGGGGGTGGGGGCAGGATGTGGATATCTAGGGTAATTGGCTTATAATCGGATCGGACCAATGAGGGGTTGACTTCAGGTGTGGAATACAGGTCACTCATGTTGGTAATGACTAGATCTAGGATATTGTTGCCTCTGGAGGGGGTGTGGATAAGTTGATCAAGGGCATTGGAGTTTATGAATTCCAGAAAGCATTGAGCGAAGGAGTTGGTACATGAGTAGTTTTCCCAGTTAATGGTGGGGTAGTTGAAATCGCCCATTATTAGGGTGTTTGGTCAAACTCTAATATTTTCCAGTACATCAAGAAAAGAGGAGTGGGAATCCTGGGGCATGTGGGTGATCTGTAGCAATCTACAATTTGGATTGCAGTTTTGCCCAGAGTTAGTTGCACTTGGATAACCTCGGCTGCATTATGCTGAGCAACTAGCCTGTAGGTGTGGATATCCTTAATGAATATGGACACAACTCCACCCTTGGTGTTCTGGTCCAGGTTACATGGCTGAAACGTGTGGTATGAGTTATAGCCTGGTAGTGCAGGGGTGCTCTCTGGAGCCTTGAACCAGGTCTCAGTCACTGCATAGATATCAATGTTCTCCATTTTAAGGAGTGCCTCGAGTGAGTGCATTTTGAGATTTAGACTTCTAGCATTGAGTAGCATCACCCTCAGTTTTTGCTTGCCTGTTCCTGTTACGGTGGTTAATTTGTCATTTGAACCTTGCCTAAAAAAGGCACTATAGGGCCGACAAGAATCTTAGCCAGTATCCGGAATCCTAGGGGTGACAGGTGCAGGACATCTCTGGCAAAGCATCGTGGTCTGTTGACCATGTCATCCCAGGCAGACAGATACTGGATCCCTTTAGAATGGCACCAGAAGCTTAGCCAATTGTTGAAGTCAATCATTTTGTCCTTGTACTGTGGCATCATTCTTGGTGATGGCAGAATGTTACTCAGGGCTAGGGTCATACCTGCCTGGGCTACAAGACCGGAGAGCTCTTCCATGTCTCTTTTCATGTAGTCCAGGGAGGTACATCTCAGGTCATTCACACCAACATGAACAATGACAGAGTCATATTTGTACTTGTTGTGGAGTGACGTGAGTGCTTGGGTTATGTGGCGGATCCTGGCACCTGACAGGCAGCTGACAGTAACCTTCTCCTTGTTTAGCCTGGTGAGTGGGACATCAGTGTGCCTGACTATAGAGTCATCTATGACTAGTGTGTTGGGTACGTTGTTTTACCTTATTGGCTGCGGTTGAGTGGCATACTGAGTCTGCGGGCTATGTGTCATTTGGGTTGTGTTGGGGGGGTGTAGGTCGCTTGCATTTCTGATTTAGAGGTCTCTATTGCTTGAGCAGATTATTACTGAGAGCCTCCGTGAATGTTTTTGTGTTTCTATGTGTGGATTTTGGTGGTGTAGATTTAGTGAGACTATGTGCTGAGTGTGGTGTGGTGCAAGTGTTTACCTTCTCCTCTTGACTGTCAAGTTCAGTCTTGATTGGAGAGAGCTTTACCTCCAGTTTGGCTAGATAAGTGCATCTCTCACAGGTTGTAGTGTAGGGTGGTAGGAGG
>NC_056742.1:163759564-163907064 GCF_019279795.1 Protopterus annectens
GGAATATTACTCTACCAAGGCATTATCAGTCTTGCACACCTGTCAACCGTCTGTTTGTGTCAACCAAATGGTATCGACTAAACAAGTGTCAGTGTCACTATACCTATCTCTCAACTTCTTAGTGCAAGAAATGTGGACAAAGCCAAAAATAATGGGGGGAGGCAAAAGCACAAAAATAGAGACAGATATTAAAATTTACTCTTATATGCTTAGTACATTGTTAGACTAACATGAGTTGTATTAGCATGTTTTTTTTCTGTAGGACATGAAGTCTGAAACTCAAATATATGTCATCACTTAATGACTTCAGACCTCAGTGATTTGCCAGAAAAACATAAATTTTATTAGGAACATAACAAAAATATGATGCAAAACTCTAGAGGTATGTCACTATACAGTTGCTTTAGTGTCTATAAACTATACAAATAAAAAACTCATAATGTAGAATACACATTTGGTAGAAAGTTTTTTTTTTGTGTGTAAAAATCAGAGAATGCACAACTGTGTGACTGCTCATTTGAATGAATCATGTATGGTTGAATTTAGTTTTATATAGTTAGGTAGGCATGACTGCAGAAGAAAATGAATGTTTGAATGAAAAAGTGGTGGTTGTGATGATGTGCAAGGCTGTGGTATAGCAGTTTGTGTGAATATGCAAGTATTGGTAAGTTATGGTTAGAGTGTCGGTTGCTAAGAACAGACTTAGTATTATGCATGTTTGGTGTTGTGAGTGCTATTAGTCCTTTTCTTTTGTGCAGTGATACTTTTAGAGAAAGGGGTTTCAGTAATGTAATGTGTAAGATTAGGGTAAGGGGGAGGATAGGGTTGGGGTTTGCCCCCCCTGCATCACCTAACTCATACGTGTGCTAACCTTAACTGTAACCCTAACCCTACCCCTAACCTTAAACCTGCAAATTACATTACTAAAAACCCTTTCCCTAACAGTACCACTACCCTACCCCTACACATTACATTACTAAAAACCCTTTTCCTAACAGTATCACTTACCCTTAACTCTAACCCTACACATTACGTTACATTACTAAGAACTCTTTCCCTTACAGTATCACTACCCCTAACCCTGACCATACACATTACTTTACTAAGAACCTTTCCCAGTATCACTAGCTCTAATCCTGACCCTATGCATTACATTACTAAAAACCCTTTCCCTAACAGAACCACCATCCCTAACCCTAACCCTACACATTATTACAATACTAAGAACCCTTTCTCTAACAGTATCACTACCCCTAACCCTACACATTACATTACATTACTAAGAATAATTTCCCTAACAGTATCACTACCCCTAACCCTGACTCTAGCTTATCTTGCCAGAGCTCCATTTGTGCCTGACGGAGAGTGCTTCTTAAACAATCTGAATTGCAGAGCTACATAAGTATATTTTTTGCACTTTATCTAACTGTTCAGTGCTTCTTATCAGCACTGCACTGGTTGTATTTAGTTGCTTATCAGTACTGCATTGCTTTTTATTTATTTGTGTAACAGTTCTGCACTAGTTTACTGCACTGTTTTTATTTATTTGTTTGACTGATTTATTTACTTTTTTGTGTCTCCATTTATATATTTGCTGATCTCTGGTTGAATTTGTGTTTTTCCCCAACCAACTGCTATTGCATTCTTAAAGTTGGTGGTTTTTGCTGTTGCCCACCCCTACTGTGAGTTTGTGGTGTACTCAGTTCAGAGAGGAAAAAAACTGGTCAAACAACTTCTGTGTTATCTTTTTGTCTCAGGGTGTGGCTTTGAAAGGGACTTTTATCTTCCTGGTATAAAAAATATTACATTTGAGTGAATTTCTGCTTATCTTGCTAGAGCTCCATTTGTGGCTGATGAGGAGCGCTTCTTAAACAATCTGAATTACAGAGCTACACAATTATGTATTTTGCACTTTATCTAACTGTTCAGTGTTTTTTATCATTACTGCACTGGTTGTATTTATTTGCTTATCAGTACTGCATTGTTTTTTTATTTATTTGTGTAACAGTTCTGCACTAGTTTACTGCACTGTTTTTATTTATTTGTTTGACTGAATTATTTACTTTTTTGTGTTTCCGTTTATATATTTGTTGATCTCTGGCTGAAATTTTGTTTTTCACCACCCAACTGCTGCTGTGTTCTTAAAGTTGGTGACTTTTTCTGTTGCCTGCTCCTACTGTAAATTTGATAAGGGACACTCCTCTCAGTCCCATCTCATTAGCTCATTCTACCTAATACAGAGATCATCTGGGAAGATCAAACCCCTTAGTTTCGTAACCTTGAATTTTCTTCTGTTCCTACTCTTTCACTTTCCATTTTACTAACAAATTAAAAACACTTTAGGCAAAGGCTGCCTTTGAAATGACTTGCAGCTAGTTAAATTTGTTTTAGTACCTTTTCACTTGCAGCTAACTAAAGTGGGTTTTCACATTAAGAAGACTGGGACTGCATTTCTGGTGACAGAAGAAGGGTAGTCGGGTATGTGAGTTGTGATACACACAGGACTTGCATTAAGTGAATGATGTTATCTGATGAAGTCTTGGTGGACAAAAACATATTTGAAATTGTCAGCATTAATATTTGTGTGGTCCTGAGTGTTTCCATGGAATAAAGAGCTAAGTTATCATGGTTTGTGGAGTGTGTTTTCTAGCAACACCTTTTTGTTCATCCCAGGCTGCAACCTACATGAACTCAGGCAGAAACTTGCAGCACCATTAGGTGCCCTATTCAACCAAAGCCGGAGTACCAGCTTTGTCCCAGCTGAGTGGAGGACAGCCACTGTCATCCCTTTACATAAAGGTGGAGCATCCACTGATCTGAGAAATTATAGACTCATCAGCGTAACCAGCCTGATCTGCAAGGCCATGGAACAGATTATCATGGAACTCATTAACAAGGACATTGGCAACCTCCAAACACTTGAGCCCACACAGTTTGGCTTCATCAAGGGGAGGTCATGTCTGTTAAATTTGCTCGACTTTTTTAAGACAGTCATCGAAGTCATGGACGAGGGAAAGACAGTGCACACCGCCTACCTTGACCTGGGCAAAGCCTTCGACACAAATCCCCACTCGGGCATAATAGATAAACTCTTGAAACTAGGCAACAGTCTATATGTTACCAGATGGGTAGCTAACTGGCTCAATGATAGAATCCATCTAGTCAAAATAGGGGAAGCCACCTCAAGCAGTAGATCCGTATTGAGTGGCATACCCCAGTGTTTGGTCTTGGGGCCTCTGTTGCTTGGGATATACATTTCTGAGGTGCAGACCAAAACCAGTAGGCTATGGCTGACCAAGTTTGCAGATGACTGCAAGCTGGGCACTGTCATAAATTCCCCTAGTGACGTGGACATCCGCCAAGAGGGTCTCACCCAAACAAATGACTGGTGGCAGAAATATGGCCTCAAGCTGAATATAAAAAAATGCATCATCATCCCCTTTGGGGAGAGTGGTGCCCCCACAAATTATCACATTAATAACAATGTCCTAAGCATGCAGTCAGTTGTGAGGGATTTGGGCATCCAGATTGATAGCAACCTGACTTTTGACCATCATATTGCTACCATTGTACGGAAAGCTTTCTACATGACCCACCTCATAAGTAAAGGTATCTCATCCAGGGACAATGAGGTCACAATATCCCTATATTCTTCCCTTATAAGGCCCATTATTGAGTACAACATCCCTTTCAGCATGTACCTCACAAAACACATGCAGCAGCTGGAGAGACCATACAGGTTCCTCACCAAGAGAATCCAGGCCCTCAAAAATCTACCACACACAGATAGGCTAAAAGCCCTATCCCTCTACTCTGTTTCATGCAGGCTCCTCAGGGGTGACCTTTGGCATACAAAGTGATCTCAGACCCCGCATTGATGGGACTGCTGCATATCCACAAGTTAAGCTCCACCCAAGTAACCCACACACACAAGGCCTCAACCTGGTCTGTGACATCAATAGGTCTTGTTGGTGGTTGGTGGAAGAGATATGTGTCCTAGAGACTCCTCCATCTGTGGAATAGACTCTCCCTCTACATCAAGCAGAGTAACTCTTCCCCCTTTTTTAAGTACAACCTGGATAACTGGATGGGAAATAGAAAATACATCCCTGAAATTCCATCCGTGTCCCTGCTGGTCAGGGGCATCAGGTGCTGATTTGTCTGTATATAGGCTAAACTCTTGGCTAGGCTTAAAAGGGTCTCAGGGCCAATAGCCTAGTAACTTCCTATGATCTCTACACATTACATTAGTAAGAACCCTTTCCCTAACAGTATCATTACCCCTAACCCTGACCCAATGCATTACATTAGCAAAAACCCTTTCCCTAACAGTATCCCTACCCCTAACCCTGACCCTACGCATTACATTACTAAAAACCCTTTCCCTAACAGTACCACTACCCCTAACCCTAACCCTAACCCTACACATTACATTACTAAGAACCCTTTCCCTAACAGTATCACTACCCCTAACACCGACCCTACACATTACATTACATCACTAAGAACCTTTTCACTAACAGTATCCCTACCTCTAACCCTGACCCTACACATTACATTACCAAGAACCCTTTCCTAACAGTATCACCACCCCTAACCTTGACCCTATGCATTACATTACTAAAAACCCTTTCTATAACAGGACCACTACCCCTAACCCTAACCCTACACATTACATTACTAAGAACCCTTTCCCTAACAGAATCACTACCCCTAACCCTGACTTTACACACTACATTATTAAGAACCCTTTCCCTAACAGTATCGCTACCCCAAACCCAGACCCTACACATTGCATTACTAAAAACCATTTCCCTAATAGTATCACTACCTGTAACCCCAACCCTACACATTACATTACATCACTAAGAACCCTTTCCATAAGAGTATCCCTACCCCTAACCCTGACCCTATACATTACAATAGTAAGAACCCTTTCCACAACAGTATCCCTACCCCTAACCCTGACCCTACACATTACATTAGTAAGAACCCATTTCCTAACAGTATCCCTACCCCTAACCCTACACATTACATTAATAAGAACCCTTTTCCCTAATAGTACCCCTACCCCTAACCCTGACCCTACACATTACATTAGTAAGAACCCTTTCCCTAACAGTATCACTACCCCTAACCCTGACGTTATCCATGACATTACTGAAAACCCTTTTATAACAGGACCACTACCTCTAACCCTAACCCTACCCATTACATTACTAAGAACCCTTTCCCTAATAGCATCACTACACCTATCCCTGACCGTACACATTACATTACTAAAAACCCTTTCCCTAACACCTATTACTATCAAGCTGACATATAATCTTG
Organism: Protopterus annectens; assembly: GCF_019279795.1. Classification (NCBI taxonomy): domain Eukaryota; kingdom Metazoa; phylum Chordata; order Ceratodontiformes; family Protopteridae; genus Protopterus; species Protopterus annectens. Next base: position 163,764,896 of record NC_056742.1, read on the forward strand.
GATCTATAACTGGGTTTAACTGATATAGGGCTTTTTTCAGTGGGAAAGAAGTAGTCAATATTTTGTGATTCACGCGCACCTCACAGTAAGATGTCCTGTTCGATTCTCAGCTAGAGCGTCTTCTGTGTGGATACATACGTGAATGGGCGTACCTTAGTTGAAGGTTGTGCATCAGGTCCGGTAACTCGGCATGTAAAAATCTACTGCCAATCATTAGCGGACCGGAGTTCCACTGTGGTGACCCCTAACCAGGAAAAGCCAAAAGACACAACTCGTATGAGTCATTCTCTGCTTTGTAATTCCATCTCTTTTTGTTCTTCCATTTGTTATTTTCTTTTTTGAGTTTTCTACCTTTCATGATGTAATCATATATGCATATTACATATACACATAAACATATGGATCTTTTATCTAATAACATGTTACTAGAGCTACAACATATAGTGCCTATATACTGCACTATATTTATTAAGTGTCTGAGTTTAACTAATGAGCTCCTAAAATGTACTAACACATTTCTCTTGGGGTTCCGGCGTGTAGATCGCGAGACAAATGCCCGCGAGCTACATCGCCGAAACCAGAAGGCCGCAGCACCGCTAAACCATAGAGCGGTGCTGCCGAAACGTAGATACGAGGCGGAAAGATGCGGCGGTGGGAAAACACACAAAAGCAGACGGCCCCTAAGGCAAACACGCAGGCCATCAACACATAGCGTAAACGGCCGGCAAACACACGCTGATCGGTGCGATAAACAGCACAACGGTAGTGCTCCAAAACAGTTGCATAAGCAGTTATTAAACCATTACTTACCCTCACAGCCCCAGTTGTCCACGCAAACACAGCAAACAGTCCCCGAGAAGCAGGAAGTAAAGTCCCCATCACGTAGAGCAATGCACAGCACACTTTACCCGAGAAATGCTGCATAGAATAGCAGGTCATGTGTCAGGCTAAACCCTTAAAGGTACAGACAAAGCAGTGTCAGGGTCAATAGACCACACACACTATAACCTAGGGAAACACCTGTTTGTGTACTAGTAGTAAGCATGTCACAGCAGGGGGTCTGTAGTATAGGATAAGCCCAAATAACAGGCATGCCTGCAACAAACAGTACCTACCCTGCTAGAGCCCCTGAGTGCAGTTGTAAGTGTGAACATGCCAACCTGGTAAAGCATGACATACTAACCCAGTAGCAGGAGATATAGTAGCTGTAACTCATCTCCGACTCCACAGTAGAGTACGACATGCAGCTTCTGCTAAACACATCATGTTGTCCCTGTTACAGGAGTATAGACAAGTACCCAGCCCCATGTAGGAAGACAAGGGTGCAAGACAGAGGTACCTCCCTAAGTAACATCTGCCACTTAAGCAGACACCAAGCCCTATACCGTGATTGGCTGGCAGCAACAACTGGGAGTTAAAGGGGGCTGGCACAGTACACACAGAACCTGTGCTCAATCAGGCATCGTGGACTCTAAACAGAGTACAAGCATACGGCAACCCCAGGGATGTGTTAACTGCAGACAGTGCAACCATAGTGAAGAGGCAGTCAGAGACGGTTGGAGTGCACAAAGCTGTACAGGGCCACTGTGACAGACAGAGTTACTACACACGGTATAAGACAAGGAGGTGTAAACCAAGTGGCCTACTGTCTGGAAGGGACTTTCTCCAAGTTCAGTAGTATATCCCATACCAAGCTCCACCGGCTGTGATGGATTCTGAGAGACCATCTACAAGTGCTGCAACCATGCTGGAATGTATGTATCTGTACAGCCCTGGTCTGATTGGCAACAGATACAGCACAGTGCCCAGCCAACGTGGCAAACCCATGCTGGTGGTGGAGGGGTACCTCTACCATTTGGAACGTGAGACACCACCAAAAGCGGTACTGGGCATGTAGTGAGCGGAGGCGAAGGCATGCAGAGGGCGTGCCATCACTGTTCGCCAGGAAGAGGGTGAGGAATTGCTGAAATCACTGCCACACCAGCACGGCCCAGATGCAACAATGGCACAAGTGGCTACATTGCGAGCAGAACTGCGGCAGAGGGCGGTAACCGGTAATGAATTGCCGAGCTTGGTAATGCAGAGTGTGCTAGGCACAGCAGATGACAATGTACTGCAGGAGATGCCTTGTCGTGCAACCCTTCGAAGAAGCATCACCAGGGTACGGCAGCAGGCACGGGCATCCATGGCTACACCTCCAGCAACCCTTGCAGATATTGATGCCAGCCAGTATCCACTCCATAGTGGCAGCTTCATCCTTCGTAGAAGGTCGGATATGGATGGTACTGCTTCCTTGGTAGTACTTACTACAACACAGAACCTGACTGACCTGTGCAGGTCCGACTTTGTTCTTGGTGATGGCACATTTCCCACACTGGCTGATATCTGTCGCCAGCTATATACATTACATGGCTGTATTGGCACCCCCACCTCAATGAGGGTCGTACCCCTGGTGTACTGTCTCATGACACGGAAGTCGGAGTCTGCATACACCACTTTGTGGGAGGTGCTGAGGGGTATGGCAACTGACCAGGGCTGCACTTTGTCACCACAGTATATTATGACTGACTTTGAGAAGGCAGCAATTCGTGCCAGCTGGAAAGCATTCCCTCGGAGTATTCTGAAGGGATGCCTATTCCATTTTGCACAGATCATCTGGCGACAGATCCAGCATCACCACCTTGTCGCCCTCTATGGCACAGACACTGCTTTCTCCATTGCCATTCGCAAGCTGATAGCGTTGGCATTCCTACCTTTGGATGATGTTGTCCCTGCATTTCTGGACATTGTGGCTTCCTTACCAGAATGTGCCCAGCCGATTGGTGTATTTCTAGACCATCATTATGTCCGAGGCCGACCACGCAAGTATGCATCCCGCTGTTCAGTACAGACACGAATGCCATCGTCATAACCTCTGCGGTTCTGGAATGTGTCCGATGTCTCTGAGATGGACTTCCCACGTACTAACAACCAGGTGGAGGCATGGCATCATCGGCTGAAGGTATTACTGGGTCGCCCTACTGTACAGCTAGCTGACCTTCTGTGTGTTCTGCAGCAGGAGCAGAACCTGACGGATACTCGACGTGAATCTCTTCTGAGGGGGATGCCTGTAACACCGCGTAAGAAGGCTATTGTAGTAAGGGAGCGTCGCCTAAAGCACATCTTATAACATAAGTGTGACTACACTAATGTGCAGGATTTCCTCCGTGCTGTGGCACATTTCTACAAATTATGATGCTGTCTGGGTTTCGTATGCACCAAGCACAACACACATCACGTTGCATATTCAATTAATAAAGGCTTTGCCCATAGCACACGGGTTCCATGGTGCCACTTTCATGCCCACGTGGCATGCTATCCCAGCGGAATTTTCCACTAACAATTGCACATGGTGGCTTCTAAGGGGGTGCACAGTATATCACTGTGGTGGTTTGTATATGCCACCTGTGGTTAGGGTGTAGGGGTTCCCTCAATTTTGACAGGGAATTGTCCACAGTCCTTTGTCACTGCAGTTAAAATGTCATCCTGCCATGTGTCCACATCCAGCTGTCTCACAGGTGGGTGTCGCACCGCCTAGGTGCCTGGACCCTTCTCTTGACCTATTGATCTAGGACAAATTCTTAATGATTTAATCAAAAAGGCACCGAGTATCACAGTAAGCTTGAAACAAACTACTGTTTTATATGTTTTTTCACTTCTGAAATATTTTCACTATGTAATTTACCATGGGATATCCTCATCTGATAAATAATGCAAAACAATCAGTTTCATAGCAAACCATAGTCCTGCCTGCTTTCTGCAGTAAAATTGGACTTTTTGGCTAATTACTGAATGACCACAAAATTTCTTGTCAATTTAGTACAAAGACACATTGATTCTACTACCTCTCTAATGATTAAATGTTTCTGATACTGTTGATGAGGTGTACAGACCTGAAAAGAGCAGTACAGCAGTTCAACATGATATCGTTGCTACTGCAAATTGTTTTTGCAGCCTTTTGCTGATAACACTGACATTCATAGCACAGATATAAAAGGGGGCTATATTACATCATCGAACTCACAGGAGTTCGAACAATGTAATATCGAACCATGAAGTTCGAAACCCAATAATTACGAAAACACAGAACAGAGAAAAAAATTGCTGTTCCGGTACAAAAAAACCCAAAAAAATGCTTACACTTTAAACTTAAACTAATGTGGGGGGCTTTCCCCACCCCCCCAACATAGGGGGCTGTGCCCTCCCCACCCCCACTTAAATACACCAACTCCAAGATCACAACACAGTGGAGGAAATAGCAAAGCCCTGAAAAAGGCGTGCTGTGACTTCGCTATTTTTGTACTTCGAACATTTGGGTTCGATATGACAACGTTCGGACTCCTATGAGTTTGATGTTGTAATATAGACCCATATAAATGTCATGTTTGAAAATATGATATTTTGAAAGTGGATATCTGGTTAGCTTAGTTAGTTTGCTTGCTTTTCCTGAAGGAACTATAAAGTAGCTGCATATTCTTTGCAAAGCCCTTCATGGATATAAGCTGAGTGTGAATAAGTTTCTGGAAGAATCAGCACTACCATGCACATATAAAACATCATTTACCCTTTGAGGTCTTGTGGATATGATTCAATTGTCAAGAGTATAAATATGCAGTTGAGCATTAAAAGGATCATAAGTCACAATATATCTATCTCAGAAAACAACATGGCCTGTATAGTACTGTTCCGGTTTTTCACCTTGAAAAATTCATTTCTTTATCAATTAGACTCCAGTTCTCAGAGCATATTTGGCATGGAATGCATTTAGAAAGTTTAAGACCATTTTATGAAAATCATTAAAGTTCTTATACATTATAGCTGAAAAGAAACACAATATGCCTCAATTTTCACTAGAAAAAAGCTTACAATATTAATTATTTAAAGTAATAAAAAATTCCATAAGAGAAACCAACTAAGCTGTCTAGTGTAAAGTCAAAGCAATAATGTGGTGTCCCAACAGGATTATTAAAGCAGCCTCAAGTCACTGGCATTTTTAAATTGCATGTGATGCAGTTTAACAACTAGCTCCATTATTATGGGTGTAACCTGCCAATTTAGAGGGGAAAAAAAGCTGATTGAAACTAATGATTACAATATTTTAAGGACTGCAGTGTGCTTCTGTTGAGTAATATGAGTCAGTTCGCCGTCGATAAAAGTTTTTTTCTTCTGTAAAAAATAGTAGTATAACAGTTTCATCAGACTACAATAGCCGGAACATTAATCTCATCTTTTTTGAACTATGATTCAGAGAAGTAAACATAAAGTGGCAGCAGAAAGAAAATCAAGACATTATCAGTGAGACAAGAGCTTATAGGAACAAAAACAGTTTTTATCATTTTTTTTAAATAGTCAGGCATTGTGTGTTAGACATATCACTGCCTTCTGCACTTTTCTTTGAAATGTTCTCAGTGTGAGTTTTGTGGTACTAATGAGCACTAATTTCTTCTTTAAAATCTAATTTCCTAACATTAGTGCTGAATGTACCCATACTAGTTTTTCTTTTAGTTATTGGTTAAGTGTGGCTAACAAACAATTCAGATGAACTACAGATAGCCATGTAATATGTTGTCCACATCTACAGTTCTCTTTGTAATCATCCTTCAGTTATTTTCCTGAGTCACATGTTTCCATATCACTGCTGCCTAATTTATCACAATATAAGTAGCATTATTGCAATTTTATAGATGTTACTTTTTATATTCCAGCAGTGCTGTATAGCGTGTGACATCTATCAGTAGTCTGCACGATGCTGCATTCTAAATAAGATACCACCACTAAAATCAGTAGAAGCAGACTGATCATAAATGCTCTAACACAAAAACCATTGATTATTTTTTTAAATAAAATATTCCAAAAACTATCAGCTACAGATCAATGAATCATGCCAGAAATGGCAAGAAGCAAGGCACAAGAAAAAAAAGATGAAATAAAGAAAAAAAAACAGTAAGAAGTTCAAATGTACAGGATATGAAATGGGATAAAGAAACAGACAAAAATTGAAACAAATTTAAGAAAAGCTCCTATTTGGAAAATCTCATGTCCAGCTGCAGTACCTAACTTCTGGCTAAATGTATTAATATCTTTACATGAAGCTTTAGCCCTGAGTAAGAATTATTTATTTGCACAGCCTGAATAAACACCAACCTGTTTGACAACAGGAAAAAATGATGCTCCTCCTTAAGAGTGAACCTGCCAGCTATCCTAAAAACTACAGAGCAATAATTTGCTTTCCAACAATGTATAAGCTATATACTAGAACTGACGCTGACAGAGTTTATAGTCAGATAAACACAATAGCCAGAAGAAGTAGCTGAATTGAACCCACGCAAAGTATTGCAGGCTGCAAATCACCACACAGTTGTAGAATGCAGAATCCACTTTATTAACTTCAGACAAAAAATCCAAGGATGAGCGCTTTCGTCCAGAAAGATCTAGACTTCATCAGACCTGATGAAGTCTAGATCTTTCTGGAAGAAAGCGCTCATCCATGAACTTTTTTGGCTGAAGTTATTAAAGTGGATTCTGCATTCTACAAATGTGTGTTGATTTTCAGCCTGCAATACTTTGAGTGGGTTCAATTCAACTACTTCTTCTGGCTTTTGTGTTTATCTGCTTCAGTTTATGCATTGTGACTTTTTTTTAGAGTTTATAGTCATTTAGAAGAAAACTCAATCAAGGTAATAGAACAAGAGGGCAAGAAAAGAAGGTCATATGGAACAAAGTGTCATTTGTTGTTAAAATCATAATGGAGTTATAAAAAGAGGAAGACTTTAAATATGGCATGGATATACTATACAAAAAACATTTGACAGTACCCTACATTCATTGATAAAGGAATGCTTCCAAATGTATAAGATTATACATTCCTTGGTTACATTACAGTGACCATGAAACTGTGGCAAACAACTTTGCAGCTAGGCCATGACAAAGGACAAATTATTATCTCAGGAATAAAAATTCAAAGAGGGATATTCCAGGGTGACTCTGTGCCACCTCTACTCTTTTGTCTTGCCTTTAACCTAGTAAGCTGTCTACTTAACAGATTAGGTCATGGTTACATTCTTGCTCTCAGAAAAAAGCAAAATGTAAAGATTTTTCATCTTCTATTTGTGTGTGATTTAAAACTGTATAGTTCATCAGATGAGGAACTGAAATAAAAACTGCAAGTGGTCAAAACTTTCTTAGAAGATAGAAGAATATTGTCTGGTCTTGATAAATGTGCCAAAGCAACCTTTAAAGCAGAAAAGCTGCAGTACCAAGAAAGTATCAGTCTGGGACAGGAATGTGGTATAAAGGAACTTGAGCAGGAAGGAGTGTATAAATATTTAGGAACTGATGAAGGATCAACAATAAAATATGAACAAATGTGACCAAAACATAGAAATATTTTAGAAGACTAAAATTAATACCGAAAACAGCCAAAGTCCAGGTTATAAACCAATTTGCTCTTCTTGTTCTAACTGGACCCAAAACTTATTGGATCAGTTGGACAGGAAAACAAGAACAATGCTTCAGGCTTATCAAATAATTTATAAAAATTAGTGTGTACCAAAATTATATATTCTCCGTTCTGAAGGTGGCATGGGCCTCCTCAAAATTGATTGCTTGTGTAGATTTGCAGTCATAGAACCACATACATATATGCTGACCTCACAAGTTACAAACATAGTAAAAGCTTTAACTTTAAAACATGAAGAGAATAAGTCTAAGATGACTTTCATGCTTAGTTTAGCAGAAGCATATTGGTGTCAAGCGAGAATGCAAATTAAACCAAAATAAAATAAAAGACAGCAACTGAATGTGCCAAAAATCAAAAGAAAGAATATAAGGTAAAGGATCAAATGAGAAGACAAGAAATGTGGAAAAGACATAAATACAGTTGCAAGTACAGAAAACTCCTGTAACAACTTCATGTCGATCAGGATCTGATGCAGGAATGGTTAAAGAGATGTGAATTTAAACCAAAAGATGAAATATTAATACTGGTAGCCCAGGACAGTTGACATTGGTTTAGAAAGTACATTGAACAGGTGGGAACAAATACACAACTGCAGGTTTTGTAAAGCAGAATTGGAAACAGTAGGACCTCTATACTAAAAGACATAATAATGTGCCAAGCCTGTTGCATTGGGGATTATGCAAACATTACAATATTCAAGTAGCTGAGAAGCAGTGTAAATATGAACTAAAAAGCATTATAGATAATTATGAAGTTTATATCACATGGGATCACCCATTACCAACAGTTCAAAAATAGATGTGAGAAAACCAGATATAGTAGTCCATGAAAAGAAGACAAAAGTAACATTGATCACTGAAATTGCTATATCGAGTGATCACAGTGTCTTATGTACAGAGAGACACAAAGTCAAAAAATGCCAGGAATTGCAGGCAGAAATGAAGGCAATGTGGAAGAATGAAGACAGGTCCAATAGTAGTAGGAACAATGGGTCTCCTAAAGAAGAATTTACAGTCATATTAAACATGCTACTGATACAAGAAACTCTGTAAGGATTGCAGAAGGAGTCAGTTCTGGGCTCACTGCTTGTGCTGCAAAGAGCACTTTTGGCTAACATCAGAGACTGAAACAATACTAATTTCATGAACTTTAATAATACTTTGACTTAGAAATTGGATCCATTCCTGTCATGATATCATAAACCCAAAAGGTTTGGAGAAATTAAACCAGGAAAGAAATAAAGAACTTTCTGTATAATCTTCAGCATTATTATTTGATCAGGAATATAAAGTTACCCCTTCTTTCATTACACATTCATGAAAAAGCCTGATATCCTGATACTCCAAAACTGCCAGAATGGAACAAATTCTTGTCATCTGAATTCTATAATTTTGCTATTTGTCGCACCCAATACATTTCAGTCCAATCTGTGTAAAACATATAGCGTGGACCTGCAGACTTTTATCTGTGATGCTCCAATACAACTCTACTTTCTATCCTATGAGAGTCTATATAAATCGCATTTTCTTTTTCATGACAGCAACCAACACAAAACTAAACTGTGAATAGTATCTGCATTTTGCATTCCATGGACTTTTTTTCTATTTAATAAGTTCATTCTTATTTCACACTTTTTAGCAAATTACATATATCTCTCTTTTTTAATGACCATACTAGAGTCTATACTGAAAATATGACTTATGTGTCATAACTTTCTGAATGTTGCATGTGAAGAATAAAGAGAATCCAGGATACAGGGTTTTACTATTGGCATTCCTTCTACACAATCATTTCTTGGAATAATTTACACTACTTAATTTTAGGTTTTAGGTCCATAAAATGAATGATACTGGGTGATTCAGTTAGACAGAAAATGTCATTTTTCTAAGCAGGTTGTGTCTGTTTCTGTAATGTTGGGACTTAATTTGAGAATTTTACTGAAGAGCAGTGATGCAGTTGAAGTATAAAAATTGAGGGAGCATATAGTTTACTCAAGTTCAGTTTTGCTATAACCACTGAAATCAAAACTATAGTGTTAAGATTCATTTTCTGCAAATGTTGTTTTCATGGTTGTCGGTTTTACTTTTAAAGCTGAGGTTAGAGGTGCATAATTGAGTTTATTTAGGTTTTGTAGCTATGTTGGGATTGTTATACAAGTATTTATTTTTCTGTACCTAATTTCTACTACTTACAAAAAAAATATATATATCCTTGTTTCCCGCCTTTACTGAACTAGAATAGTCCAGTCTTCAGGTATTGCTGATCTCTGGGCTGTGTCACAGTTCCTGTGTTGCCCATATCCTTATTTGGATAGGAGGAAGCTTCTTTGTTCACCAGTGAGAGTGGAGAGCTCTGAGCAGTCTATCTGTCCCTTGAGGAGTGGTTCCAGCCCAGTGACTTGTAGCTTATTGGCCGTTTTGGGCCATTTCCTATCTCTTTCTAACCCCCTGCTTTAAAGCCAGCTTTAGTGCGCTTTTGCGCTTGTAATTTAAAGTTTGTCCTGTTTGTTGCATTTATCTGTTGAGGCTACACACTCAAGTGTGCTAGCCTATGTTACATATTTATAGCATTTTCCTGCTGTTTGTTGCAAAAAAAGAAAAAAAAACAAAAAAAATTATCCTTGTTTCCCGCCTTTCCTGACCTAGAGTAGTCCAAATACAGGCTTTGCTGTATTCTGGACTTTTGGAAAGTTCCTATGTTGCCCATTTCCTTTCTTGGATAAAGGGAGGCTTCTTTGTTCACCAGTGGCAGTGGGGAGCTTAGAGCAGCCTGTCTATCCCTGTAGGAGTGTTCCCAGCACAAGAATCTGGTAGTCTATTGACTGTTTTGGGCCAATTTCTAGCTCTTTCAAGTCCCCCTGTATAAAACCCGCTTTAGCGCGGCTTTGCGCGATTATGCGCATAGCGCAGCATCAGGCAGTGCTGCTTAATTGGGTTTGAACCTTTCTCAGCTCCACAAAGTCTGCTCTTCACTTTTTCCCTTAGAACTCATCTAGTTCTCATAATAAACACCCTATTCCTACTCTAAAGCCTGGCACTTGCTCACTAAAGCAATTATATAAGTCAGCACTTAAAAATTAAAAGCACTACACCGTCACAAACTCCCCTTGAGTACCTTGTTCCCCAGTGGCCCTTTTTTCAATTATAAAGGAATTCCCAATACTATTCTAGCATGTCCAAAGGTCAGTTATCAATCTCCTCTCCGGTCCAGCTGGTGAATCTGGGAATCTTGAAGCAATGTTACAACTGCCTCATGTACACAGACAACCCTCTCCTCCTCCCAACAAATTCCAACACATGTGAGAGATGCACCCATATAGCCAAACTGGAGGCTAAGCTCTCTCAACTCAGTACTGGTGTAACCAGTCAGGAGGAGAAGGAAACCACACTCACTACAATTCCAGTCTCACATAGACCTACCACGACAGCAAACCAAACACATAAACACACAAAAGCATGCTCGGAGGCTCTAAATAAAAATCTGCCTAAGCAGCAGAGACCTCCAAAGCAGACACCCAAGCAACCGCTACCCCAAAACAAAACACGTGCAACACATAGCTCACAAAGCCAGTGTGCCGAACAGTCACAGCCCTCAAGGCTAAACAACACACCTGATACACTTGTAATAGGTGACTCTATCGTCAGGAACACTGACGTCCCGCTCACCAGGCTGAACAAGGAGAAGGTCATGGTGAGCTGCCTGTCGGGCGCTAGGACCTGCCAAATAACACAAGCACTCAGGTCACTCCAAGGCAAGTACAAATATGACTCAGTCATTGTCCATGCTGGTGTAAATGACCTGAGATGTACCTCCCTGGACTACATGAAAAGAGACATAACATAGAGGAGCTCTCTGAGCATGTAGCCCAGGCTGGTATGACCCTGAACTTGAGTAGCATCTTACCCTCACCAAGAATGATGCCACAATATGAAGACAAGATGATCAATTTCAACAATTGGCTTAAGTATTGGTGTCATTCAAAGGGGATCCAATGCCTGTCAGCCTGGGATGACATGCTCGACAAGCCACAATGCTTCGCTAGGGACAGCTTGCACCTATCACCCCTGGGCTTTCGGATATTGGCAAAGGCTCTTGCCACCCCCATAGTGCCTTTTTTAGGCAAGGCTCAAAAGACAAACCCACCTCCATAGGTATCACAAGGGATAAGAAACTAAGAGTAATGCTACTCAACGCCAGAAGTCTAAACCTCAAGATGCATGCACTCAAAACTCTCCTTAGCATGGAGAACATCGATATCTGTGCAGTAACAGAAACCTGATTCAAAGGCTCCTGAGAGCACCCTAGCACTACAAGGTTATACCTCATACCATGCTTTTCGGCCCCAAAACTTGGACCGAACCACAAAAGGAGGGGGAGTATCAATATTCGTCAAATATACCCACACCTCCAGGTTGGTGGCACAGCACAAAGCATCAGAGACTATCCATGTGCAACTAACTGTGGGTAAAACTGCCTTCCAGTTTATAGCCTGCTACAGACCACCCTCCCAAACCCAGGAACCCCACTCGGCCTTCCTGAGAACACTGGAAAATATGAAGGTCTCTCCAAACACCATCATATTGGGCGACTTCAACTACCCAAACATAGACTGGGAGCATTACTCTAGCTCCAACACCCTAGCCCAAAGGTTCCTAGAATTTATAAACTCAAATGCTATGGAACAACTTGTTACCACTCCCACAAGAGGGGAAAACATACTGGACCTGATCATCACCAACATGTGGACTCTATGCTCCAGACCAGAAGTGTATTTGTCACTGGTAAGATCAGACCATAAACTAATCTCACTGGATATTCACATCCCGACCCCACCCCCTACCCACAAAACCACAGTGAAAAACTTCTCTAAAGCAAATTTCACACTCCTCAAAACCGAGGTGGAATCCTTCAAAGCCCCCGGGCCTGTGGAAAATACGGACCAGACCGCAGAATCCTTTATAAAAGCATTCTATGAACACCTTCAGGAATGCATGGATCATGCAATCCCAAATAAAACCAAGACCCAATCCTCCAAAGGCAGGCATCCTGTCTGGTGGACCCCAGCCATAAACAAACTATACAATAGAAGGAGGAAGCTACTACATGATAGATCAAAATCCCAAAAAGGGAAGGCATCTCTGATCAGTATTAGCAAAAAACTATGGGCACTCATAAAATCGTCTAAGGCCAGCTTCGAAAGAAAAATTGCACAGGACACTAAGGATAATCACAAGGCTTTCTTTAGTTATGTTAGGAACCTGGGTGGGAATTCCCAGATATGCTCAGAATTAGTCCAAAATGTCAAAAAATACACCAAACCCACAGACATTGCCAACAGCCTAGCTGACAGGTTCAGCGCAAACTTCTCTCCCCCCCTCCCCACCAAAAGGGCAAATATCTATCCCAGCAGAGTGCTGCCCCCCTGACATCTCAGATGCTCAGGTAAAAGCCGCCCTCTCCAAAGCAAAAAACACAGCATCAATGGGATCAGACAGTGTCCCAGGCTGCGTCCTACATGAACTCCAAGAAGAGCTAAACCCAGACATAAAACTACTGTTCAGTCTCAGCCTTACTACAGGATATGTACCCAAAGAGTGGCGTACAGCAACAGTGGTCCCTCTTCACAAAGGTGGTGCCTCAATGGATCCTGGAAACTATCACCCCATAAGCCTGACTAGCTTGGTCTGCAAAGCTATGGAAAGGATCATCATGGACCTCATAAATAAAGATATTGGGAACCTACAGACACTGGATCCTACCCAGTTCGGCTTTGTTAAGGGCAGATCCTGCCTCTTAAACCTGGTTGATTTCTTTGAAACAGTCACCAAGGCCATTGATGAGGGGAAGGTGGTCCACACAGCCTACCTGGACCTCGCAAAAGCCTTCGATACAATACCCCACTCGGGCATTATAGATAAGCTCACCAGCTTAAACATAAACCCCTATGTCACTAGATGGGTTGCAAACTGGCTCAAGGATGGAACCCACATGGTTAGAATTGCTGGAGCCATGTCAGACTCCAAACCAGTTACAAGTGGCGTCCCACAAGGCTCAGTCCTGGGACCTCTCTTGTTCGGTATATATTTCTCGGAGGTACAGGCCAACACGGAAGGACTGTGGCTGACCAAGTTCGCAGATGACTGCCAACTGGGTGCCATAATTGACTCTCCAGCCGACACAAGCATCTTACAAAAGGGCCTCATAGAAACAGGCAACTGGTGCCAGAGCCATGGCCTCAAGCTAAACGCCAAAAAGTGTATAGTCATCCCCTTTGGCAAAAACAAAGTGCCCACAAATTACCACATAGGTGGTAATCCATTAAGTACGGAAAAAGTAATTAGGGACCTGGGGACCCAAATTGATAGCAATCTCTCTTTTGACAACCATGTGGCCAAAGTGGTTAGAAAAACATTTTATATAGCCCACCTAATCATGAAAGGATTCACATCTAGATCAGGGGAGGTCATCGTGACTCTTTACTCATCCCTCATCAGGCCCATAATTGAGTACAATGCCTCTTTTGGGATGTACCTTACCAGACACCTGCAGCAACTGGAAAGACCCCAAAAATACCTCACCAAGAGGATCAAAGGGCTCAAACAGATGCCATATGCTGTCCGGTTAAAGAAACTCCAGCTCTACTCAGTGGCATACCACCTGCTCAGAGGTGATCTGTGCCTGACGTATAAAGCCACGTCCAACCTGGAATTAATGGACATGCTGCACCTCAGAAAATCCAAATCCCATCGAGCTATGCACTTGAGAGACTTGAACCTCAGCACTGAAATAAATAGGACATGCTGGAGGGACAGATTCATAACCCAGAGGCTCCCTTCACTCTGGAATAAAATCCCAGTCCAGGTTAAGCAGAGTCCCTCATTGACCCTCTTCAAGAGGAATCTTGATGAGTGGATGGGAGATCGTAGGTTTACCCCAGGTATCACTTCTGTGTCACTGTTAGACAGAGGCACAGTATACTAACCTCGAAAAAGGGCATAGCAAAATTCATTTAAAATGGGTGGCAAAAAGCCAAACACACTCTGGCTAGGCTTATAAATGCCCTAGGGCAGATAGCCTAGTACGAACCTATGAACCTATATGTTTTATTTATATATTTTGGAAGGTTGAAAGTAGATTTATCTACAGCAGATGTGTAGGAACTCATCTTGTCTTCAATACTGCTTGCTCTTTCTCCTCATATTTGCAACCATGCAGTTAATATAGATCACGGGAAGCCTAAATGGAGATGAAGGAAGATTTGCCACCTTCACACATTTTTCTCTATTAGGGGCTTTCAAGTTTTGCAGTTTGATGTTTGTGGTTTCTGTATAACAATATTCTTTCTCTGAGACACAAATCCATCTAAAGCCACTTTCATTGTATAAAAATACAACTGGTGTTTAATATACAGTGTGCTTTATGAGTTATACATAGTCTTTGGAGTAGCACATCTTAACTACCCTTTGTTCTAGATAATGCACATTCTACTCACACAATTTTTATTTAACACAGCAAATATCTGTCATATTCCTGACAAAAGAACATAGGTGTATTGTTTACTTTCTAAGAAGCAGTATTTTTGGACAGTAATAAGAAACTCCTCCAATGACTACATGGATAAGTTTGCTTCATGATTACCTTACTTATGAATATATATATATATATATATATATATATATATATATATATATATATATTTTTTTTTTTTTTTTCCAGAAATGGTATTTAGATAAGCCTCAGTGGAAAGAACTATCTCCTTGACAGGAAAAATTGTGTACATTCATAAAACGTTTTTACTATATCCAATACATTTAATAAAACACATGTAGTCATAGTGTAGAGCCTACACAGAATGTTACCCTGTCCGTATACATGGCTTTCCTTGGCAGCGCACCATGCATATTAATCATGGTACGTTGCCTAGGGAGAGCCATGGAGCACAGTTACTGAATCAGTGTAGGGAGTGTGGTTCTAACTTTGTCTGCAGATGAGTAACACACTTACTGCACTGTCCAAATGAATTACATCAATGCAATTTATTTATTTAGTTATTTTTTTTAAAAAGCATGTTTGTGCGGTGCAGAGCACAGTAGTTCTAAGCAGTGCTGAAACACCTGCCAGACATTTAAGTGTAGCTGAGCGGGGTTGCCTGGCATGGCACAGTGCCCAGCACTGCTTAAATGTAGCTTAGAGGTATATGTAAAGGTACAGCAAAATTCTACATATCCACATAGCTGAATGGGTAGAGTTACAGTCTCATGTGCAGTAGGTGCAGGGTTTCAATACATGGAAGAGCAAGTAAGTGTTTATTTTCAAAATACAAATGTTGCTAATTATTTTAAAATTCTGGCCTGCTGCTCTCAGCTATGCTCTATAAAACCTGCTAAGCACTGTATAAACAGAATAACGTCTGATAATATTTATGCACTGCTTGGCTGGTTTGCACACCACGAAGCACTGCTAAACATATAGGTCTTCGGGTTTTTGCACTGCTTAGCTGAGCTGTGCTGGTTGAGCACTGCTAAGTGATGCACCACATTTTTAAATGCTGTCCAATGGCATTTAAGGGTGGGAAAACAGGCTATAGTAAGCTCATTAAGTGGGAATACAGCATAATCTGTTAAAGTTTTATCTGCGTAGTGACTATGGCTAGCATTGGAGAGGGTGTGTGCTTCCTGGCACAGTGGTGGGGTATTCAGGAGTCTAGGGTCATGGTTGGACTCCTGGTGAAAAAACATGATGACCAGCTGCTGCGGAGAGAGAAACAGGGCTCAGATTGCAAGGCAAAGGACTAGGACCAGCTGGCATGTGAACTCACCAGTGTGACAGGTATCCTCCACACAGGTGTGCAGGTTCACCACCACCATGATTACCTGAAGCAAAGAAAGGAGGATCTCTTGGACACCTGGGTCCGAGAAGCTCAGACAGGGAATGCCTCACAAGTTTGTAAGTAATTTTATCTTTGCTTCACCAATACCTAATCTGAATGTCTGATAACTGGTATGCATAATGGTGTGCTTCTCTCTCAACAGCTGCAGAGGAGATGGCTTGCAACATCGAGGCACATGCCAGATGCTTGGACAGGATGCACCGTAATTGTGGAGAGTACAGATGTATTTTGCTATATATAGTCAAATAAGCAAGAAAGAGTAAAGCATTAACTGTGATTAGGTATATACAGTAAAGATTGCATTGCAATGAATGTGGACTTACAGCTGTACTGCAATAAGTGCATACTGCCAACTGTAGTGCAATAAGCAGGGAAGACTAAAGCATTAACTGTAATAAAGTATATGCAATAAAGTTTGTAGTGCAATAACTGTGGAATTACAGCTGTATTGCAACACCTGCATAATGACAACTGTTGTACAATAAAAACTCGAAACTATACCAGTAACTGCATGAAGGCATCTCTAATAAAGTCTGTTGTGCAATAAGTGTGGAATTAGGGCTGTTTTGCAAGAAATCAATTATGACGACAGTTCTGCAATAAAAACATGAAACAATACCAGTATCTGCATGAAAAATCTGTTGTGCAATAAGTGTAGATTCAGAGCTGTTTTGTAAGAAATCAATTATGACACACAACCAATACCAATAACATCAAAGTAAATTGTGTACATCAGGATTGTCTTGTTTTTACCATTGCATTTCAGCTATATGCATTCAGGCTGTGAGATATGGTGCTGCAGTCAAGTATCAAGTATAACAGTGTAATAGCTGTAGAATACAAATAATAACCCATAATCTGATATTGTTTGTTGATGTCACAGATATTTAAACCCACTAGCAATATATTGTGTACACCTGTATTCTATGTAGTTACCTAGTATCTCTATCATGCTTGAATTTAACACATTTGTTCAGCTGTCACTGCAGTATAGTATAAAATTGTACTACTATTACCATGTCATATTATAGTTCCAGGTGAGCTCTAGGCAAATATCAGTCAGTCATTAATCAGCAGTGACTCAGCAGCTCAGTTTGTTAAATGCTCTGTATGAAGTACATTTTGCCACACACAGACCAGGGTTCAAATCTAGTGATATGAAGCATTAAAAATTACAGCATCAGTCACATAATGATTACAGATTTTCTCTCCACAGGAACTACAGGTAAATGGGTGAGATAGCCCATATTATGAGTAAATAATTGTGTGTTTAGATGTCAAAGACTGTTACAATCATTACCAGGAATATGAAAATATGGCATAAAAAAGGAAAAAAGTATAATAATAATAAAAGAAAAAAAATAAAATGTGTAATCTTTGGTATGGCAGTATGCCAGGAGTGTCTGTTAAAGGTTGCTGCAGTCAATTAATACATTTGATGCAGATGTCCTCTGCAGTCACTGCTATTGGGTTCTATCACCATGCCTGCCAAGAAAGGCATGATAGTTTAGTTTCTGTACTGCACATACATGTCTCTCAAGTGTCATGCTGTCACATAATGTAACTAGTAATGCATAATCCCTGTGTCACAGATTTATCATTGACATGATTATGTAAATAGCAAAGTATCACTACATCAGCCCATAGTACATCTTGGTAGTTACACAGGTCCACCTGATGTGCAAGTGTTCTGTGTAGTTGCATATCTGCAGTTATTACTGCTTGGCCCATACTGTCCCATGTAGATAGCTTGAGAGGTATGTACGTGCTACAGCAGCTATACGGCCCTTGTACACATAAAGAAAGAACAGACCTGTAGAGTAGATAGCAATTCTGTTGTCAACTATATAGCCTATAATGGTATTAATGGACTGTATTTCTCTATCTCCCCACCTCTTATCTTCATTTATTTATTACTGTTATTCATTGGTTATGGTATACTATTAACATATGTTGCTACATTAAACTTTATTTTGGGGCATGTGTTTTATTATTGTTATGTATTAAAATGGTTGCATATTAACATATCTTGTTCAATTACCTATTTTGCTGGCCTTATGCTGTAACTGCTACTGGCATGCTGTTAATATACTGACTGCTCTGTTATTTATTGTTGTGTTTCACAAAATATGCACTGAAATGTAATGGGGTTATTTCCAATGTTCCTGGCATGCTGTTATTACTAACAGTGGTTTTGTTCATAACTAACCTATACTTATTGCTATACCTCCATCACCACAACACAACAGAGTAGGCCAGTTCTCACTGATCCACCTACCCTACCTTAGCTGGCCGTGGCACCAGGTCCTGGTATATCTGGGACCTAGGCTGGTGGTATCCCCTCCTCTGCCCCTGTGCCACCTTCGGGTGGAACCACCTCAGGGGACAGCACCCAGCCTCCCCCTGGGAGTGGTGGTGGAGGAGCAGTAGTCACCCAACAGCAACTACTGGCCATGGTGTGCAGGATTGTTCACTGGAGCTATGAACATCACCAGCACCAGATTGAGAGCATAGTGGCCAATCCTTGGCACCCAGCCTCCAGCACAACCACCTTCGGTGCAGTGAAGGAACAGTGTCAACTGCCCATGGGTGGGGATATCAGTCATGCATCTCGGATTCCACAACACCCTCCCCATCCAAGATGTTTACCCCTTCATGTGTCACACACCGCCCCTGTCTGCTGTCTTGTCTCTCTGCAACTGCATCCTCTCCTACCCAACTTACCTCCCCCACACATACCTATATCCCTTCCCCAACATTCCACTCTCTCCTTAAAAAAATGGACACCTGTCCCACAAAAAAAAATTTGGCCCAGACATAGCTCTCCATTTTGCACAAGTGTCCACTGGACACAACTAATTTGTTCCAATTGGCTTGGCAACACATTTATGTTGTCCTCATCCCTCTCTCTGCGGTTTGAAAGACCAAATTCATCCACAAAAATCTGTCAAAATGCACAGCTGTTGCTGTACAAGAAATGGAAAGCTATGGTTCTTTCATACACCCTTCCTGCACATCTCTACCTGCCTTTCACTATGTTTTCCCCCTGCTTGACTCCATTTCACCATTGTCTTATCACCCCCTTTTTCTTTTCTTTTTAATTTTATAGTGCAGATTTACGTGGAGCTAAGCGAAGCTCCGCACCATGGAAATCCACTTAAATGAGCTTTAATGAGACTTAATGATCTTATGTGTTTCTCACATTGTTAGGCACATGTATGAAATATTCACCTCTGCCATGTTTCAAAACTGGGTTCATATCAACTACAGCCTTTTGCATCAATCCACTATGCCACACAGATCTTAATTAAAACAAGTGCTTCCAGCAAAACATACTGAGTGCCACTGACGGACTGAAATTAAACCTAATGGGAAAAATGGGAGTGTACCTGCGACTCTGATGCAAAAATACACCAATAGACAGCCAAATAAATAATAATGGCAGTACATGAGGCCTGGGATAGCAGGTAAATGTTCCCTTTTATCAGCAACATCTTTAAACACACCTGCTAAGGCATCAGTGGCAAAATACGTACGTTCAACTGGGACCCTGCTGCAGAAAAGCCTTTGAAAGCCATGCACATACTGATGGATGCAGATGTGTGTCACAGCCTATATGCCTCCACATATATCTTGCAAATACACCTACTGCAGCTCTGAATCAGTAACTCAGTCTGTTAAATGTCTTGCATAAAGTACATTTTGCCACATACAGTCCTGGGTTTGAATCCAGTGTGTTGCACTTCAATTACATTGTTGTGAAGGCAGCAAGTAATGACTGAGGCATGCAATTTTAATCCCCATAGGTTACTGCTACTGAATTATCTGCTACCCTGTTTTGTAAGTCAAAGGACTGCAGGTAAGGACACACTGCATATATTAATATAGACTAACTATATATTGCCTACTACTCTGCTATTAGCACTGTTGCACAGCAGATGTGCATTAAGCACATGCCTCAGTTGGACTGTAAAGGGTACCCTTACCCTGGCTCTGCTGTAAAGACAGGGCTGCCACTGCTGCCACAGTTACATGTACAGTTTGCTACCCTCCAAATTGTTCATACTCTGCCCTATGTGTTGCAGGCTGCAGCAGCTGCAGCCTGGAGTATACACAGCTGTATGTTAAGGTAGCTGCTACACACTGACAATACCTCCCAATCCCCTATGACAAGGGATCCAGACACAGCCATACATAAAGGAGGGGCAAAGGCCCAGAGATAGGGACATATTTAACAGTTTGCCCCTACAAAGTTACTAAGTTGATAGAATAGCAGCTACTGCATTAGCATGCATATTCTGATGGGTATGAAGTGTGACACTTACATGTCTCTCTCCCCTTACTGACCTCAACCCACAATGTTTGGCAGTGAACTGCCAGATGACCAAAATGTCATGGGACATTGACCAAATATTTGAGGCAAAACTGTGGACATATGTCATACATCTCTACAGTGGACAGTATTTGTACCTACCCTCTGCAATCATGTAGTCTCTACACCTCAGTACTATCCATCTCAAAAACTAAGAAAAGGGCCAAGGCCTACATGAAGGCCTTATATATTGGACTGTAATGCCATGTCATTGGCTAATGATAGTGCAATTCAGCTGTTTTTAATTCAAATTAGCAATTCTAACCCACAGATCAGTGCAGAGACAATTGCCTGTTAATGGGCATTACCTACAAAAGGCAAGCAACTGCTTATGGGGAACAGGTCTGTATGAGGTTTTACTCACACAGACAGCATATGTGCAAAGCCTGTTCAGAGGAAGGCTTCAGAAAAAGCAATGCATCACCCTACCAGGTACGTGCTAGTCTTCCCCATAAAATGGGATACAGATGGGAGGATGGAGGTCTGGTGAATAAGGATTACAACAGTAGGCTTGTATTAGATCTACATGTCAGTGATACTCTGCTGTCCAACACCTACAGGCATGCCTCTCAAGTGTCCCTGCTTTGAATCACACCTCCACTCTGTCCCTGTCAATTCCTCCTACAACGGTCAGCTGTTGTAGTAAAGGTAATGGATTACACGTAAGACACAGTGACAATAATTAAGGGTGTACACTTCTGCAACATCAAATGATGTATGTAATTTACCTCCTCTCAGTCTGTCAATGTCACACGTAAATAGTTCTAACATTGTAAAAGTGTCCCTGAATGTCCCTGATGTATTCTGGCTAAGTCCCTGTTAAGTGGACATTTGTCCTGTTTGGTTAAGAGCTATGCCTGACATACCTCTCAACCTCCTACAGTAAGAAATCAGGACAAAGCCATCATTAATGGGGAGACAAAGTCCCAAACTCAGTGACAGAGTATACATATTGGCCATACAAAGTAAGAATGTGTATAGACTAACAGATATTATTGTAGCATAAGTGTTTTCTGAGGGGTCTGAAGTGTGACAGTCAGATTCTGTTTAAATGTTCTGATAGCAACCATCAATGATTGGGCAACCATTTGTCAGACATCCACAACTTTGAGCAAAAAGGACCATATCTATGAGGCAAACATACTGACATTCTGCAAACATCTGTATAGTTGAGAGGTATGATGCCTACAGGGAACATATACTGCAGCAGGTTTGTATTGTTTTCTGTTATTGTGGCACACTAGTGTTGCTGGACTGTTCCCATATAGTTTTTGTATAGCACATTGCTATTTGTCTGACAGTGGCCATATGGCATATTAGTGGGGATTTGTCCATGGGGACACACCACAGTAGACTGCAGTGTTGAGTATAGAGACATACAGCAGAATCTGTCATAGCACACAAGGACATTTCCCAGTATTGCTACTATCTTGGTGACAGCCACACATGTAGTGTTTTGTCAGACTGTGGGGTATGACGTGTGATGGAGCATTGGATAGTTCAGGCCATTATAGGTGTGTTGAATCTGTACATAGTAGACATCCATGTATCTGGTCCTGTAATGTGTTCCTCTCTTGTTGTCTTGCAGGAACAATGTACCAACAGAGACATCCACCATTTTCATCTGCAGAGAATAATGCTTTGCTGGATGCCCTCAGACTCCACCATCACATCCTGCTTTCCAGGGTTCACCACAATCATGAACAGCGAGCAGCATTGTGGGGTGACATTGTGAGGGCTGTTAATCAGACTGGCCAACAGGACAGGATCTACGAGCAGGTCCAACACTGGGCCACAGATATGGTCAATGCTGCACATCAAAGGGCAGCTGCTGTTGCCAGGGATCGTGCTGCCACTGGTGGAGGTTCTGCAACAGAACAACCACTCTCGACCACACAGGAATTCCTGGTGAACCTAGGATAAACCAACATCTTCCAGGCATCCATCACACCAAACATCCTGGAGGTGGGTGCCACAGCATCCACATCAGAGGAACTTCCAGGTAAGGTTACTGTGTTCACTAGTATAATACTGTATCAGTCATTGTGGCAGGCTCTACATACTAGTACATAAGTGTCAGGTTTAACTGCATTGGGAGGGTTGGCTTTCATGTACAGTTGGGCACACATACTCAGAATGTCAGCAATATAGCCAGTATCACATTACCTACTGTACATGTGGATATATGCATATATTACCTTGTAACACTGCAACATTTGGTGCTGTTGACAATACCTCTCCCTCACCTTTTCATAGGTCCATCAGGTGTGGCCGGACTCTGTGGTCTTGTACCTGGTAATTGTGATACTATTGTTTTACAGATCATTTATAACCTATGAAAGTTAAGGGCTGTCATTTTGCTTTATGCACAACTGTTGTTCTTAGCCAGAGTAGAATAGTTGCATGTTTCATTTTGGAGCAGTTAACTACAATGCACACCTTAGGGAATGACAGGTGTGTATTTGTACAAACATTAACATGTTTGCACTTATAGTTATGAACAACTACACAGCCTGCTATACGTGAGAAAATTACTCCAAGATGCCCATTCAAACACAATAGGGAGATGGTACATACCTGAGGCAGTGATACTACAACTGGCATTTCATTTTCCAGATAGATGTACTGGGTTTTATGTATAGTTCTATTGCATACACTGTCATATTGCATACCTCACAGGTGTATTGTACTAGTGACGTCAATTGGAAGTAGGTGACGTGCATGTTATAAAGGGCATGACTTGTCTTTGTATGTTGTTGTGAGTTTGTGTGTTGTGCATGGGATCAGAGATGAGAAGATGTGGGACATGTAATGCAGTTGTGGATCTTCATCTGCATGAGTCTGTGTGGATTACCATACATAATAGTGTGGGTGGTAATGTACTGCTTTTGTCTTGCTTCTCACAGGTGAAAGGGGGGGTTGGAGTCTGCCCTCCTCACAACCTGTCAGTGTCTCATCGGACTCTGATGATAATGGTGGCCATAGTGAGGCACAGGTGGGGTTGTCAGAGGCTGAATCTGTCCCAGAGGTTGACATCTGTCTTCTGCCCACATTGTCCCTGCACACAGTCAGTATGCCCACACATACCCAGTCACCAAAGGCCACAGATATTGGACAGTCAGAGGGTGGCGACAAAGTACAGGACAGTGTGAGAACTATGACGTCAGTGAGTGTAGACACTGGCCATAGCCAGAGAGTTGGTGAGGTCCCACACAGGCAGATTGACAGGGTTGCTTGAATTAGGACTGCTGCCTATCCATCTCCTGTTGCAGATGTCACATCATGGGTCACTCGCTGCATATTTCAGGCTGTCATGGAGGCACAGGCATGTTCTGAACACAACACCAGATGGATGCTTTCGGTTATGGCTGCAGCACAGTCTGACATCCGTGACTGCCTCCACCACATTGGTGACACCCTGGATCATTTCATTGATATACAGGACAGATGGTGGGCTGAGATAGTGTCTGTCTTTGACCACACATTGTGCTGCAGCATCTGGTTGGAGTTGGGTATCGAACATGTGGACGTAGTTCAGCAGCACCATGTCCTGAGAGTCCACATGGCCATGTAAAGTCACGCTACAGCAGTGGCAGTACCTCCAGTGCTACAGAGGGAAGTGTGCTGTCAACACCATGACATGGCAGGCCATGGGTACATGGTCCTGGGTGGTCCTGTGGGGGACACAGGCCCAGCAGACAGCAGTCACTGTCAGCTACCAGCACCGCCTCGGACCTTGGGCATGGTAATGCCAGTGCTACTCCTGGTGGAGCCAGTTCCCGTGCTCCTGGCTGGAGACAGTGGACTGTCCACTCTATCATGTACGCTCCACAACTGTCCAACATATACACGTGTAGGGCTAGCACTGGACCTGACTGTGTACACGCACACACTCAAACATCACTATCACATGCAGGTCACAAATAGATACACACGGCACCTCTCCATGGCCCATCCAAGCAGCACCCCTTCTTGACTCATACATATACTGCCAAGTATTTGGCACAGCCTAGGCCACTGGCACCCCCACACCACATCATGTGCATGTGATGATACCTGTGCCACATCCCTGCCATCCGTGCCCTCAATGCACAGGGTGATTATATTACTTTAAATGTACTTGTGTAGTGCAGTATTGTTATGCCATGGTAGTTGCTGTGGGCCACAACAGGTACTGTGTGCTGGCATGTGTCATGACTACACAGCAAACTTTGTGTATCTTTGTTGCATGATGTTAGACTGGCAGTAGGGTTACAGAATGACAAGTGTGTTCATGGATATATTTATGTTTCTGTTCCAGGGGTCTGAGGGGTTAAACTACGGACACTTGTCGGCAATACAATGGCACAGGATGGCATGGCAGCTCAGCAGAAATAAGACATCAGCAAGGTACGGCAGTACATGTACACGGTTCCCTAGATGCACATGTTTAGAACAGTGTGTCGGGGACAATGGGGGCAGTCAGCGTAATAATGCATTCATACTTTGTGACAAGGTCTGCTACCCTTGATACATTTCACCTTGGTTTTCTGGATGTATAAATCTAGATGGTGGCAGACATCAGTTATGCCTATGTAGATGAGGGCACTTTAGGGCAAGCAGCTAGTCACAGAGCTGTAAAATGTATAACCATTTCTCAGAAATAGCTCATATGGTCATGTCCATGGTGTTGTAAGAAGATATAGTTATACAGACACACAGGGTTAGCTGATGTAAGATTAGAACCCCTACCTATCTACGCTTACACACTATAGCTTGCTGTACTTATTGCATGCACCACAGAGTTTATCTGATATTAGACTGTCAGCCAGTGCTCTTAGGGTAGATGACATCAGCAGGTCAATGCTGAGAAAAGCAGATAGACACAGGGCCTTAAAATGTATAACCATTGCACAGACATAGGCCATATAGTCACATCTTTACTGCTACAAGGTGATATAGTTATACACACAAACACAGAGTTACCTGTTGCGAGATTAGAACCCCTACCTTTCTAGTAGTACACGGTGTAGCTCATAGTACTTATCACACATGCCATAGAGTTTATCTAATATTAGACTGTCAGCCAGTGCTCTTAAGGTGGATAACATCAATAGGCCTTATAAAGGAGACCAATGTTGAGAAAAGCAGCTAATCACATAGCCATAAAATGAATAACCATTGCACAGACATAGGCCAGATGGGCATGTCTGTACTGCTGCAGGGGATATATCTCCACACATACACATGAGTTGGCTGATGTGACATTAGAACCCTACCTATCTACTATTACACACTACAGCTCAGAGTACTTATTGCACATGCCACAGATTATGTCTGTTGTAAATGTGGATGCAAGCACAGTACTTGTGGTATATGGAAAGTGGCCTTGTGTTACATAGCATCTGTGGCCTGCAGAGTGATCCTGCTTGATAATTCTATTGTATCTAGTGTCTTAGGAGTTGGATGCCTGTTAATACCCCTGCTATTTGTGTACAGTTATCAGTATGGCCATGTGTGGCTGGTTGCAGTTTGGTAGACGGACATGTGGCCAAAGACAATATGGCCTGCCCAAGGAATGCATTGCAACCATTGCCCATTACACCAACTGCTCGCCGGTGTCTGTCTACAGGGTGACATTCTGCAGGCACAGGGTTCTGTGGGTGAGTGGATTATATACTGTTGTGCCCTTGGTCTGTTTCCATCGGACAACTGTTGTGCTGTGTAGCTGTAGATAACCCCAGCATTCTGAGTGTATGTGGGGAAATTTGTACATCCCCCAAACACACACGCACACACACACACACACACACACACACACACACACACACACACACACACACACACACACACACACACACACACTGATGTGTGTGTGTATATATATATATATATAACAGGGATGTCACCTTAGCTGTTGCTGCGTGTGTATGTCATGTAACCGTGTTATGTAGCTATATGTGGAGAGTCTAATGTACACATTTTATATATATATATATATATATATATATATATATATATATATATAGATACACACACATACAGATGCATCTTGTTATCATATATATATATGTGCCACATACCGATAGATAGGGTAATCGTGTGAGAGGCATAGGGAGAGACAGATATATATTCATAGCTGTCTGTATGCACAGACATATTTCCACATAGTAGTTCTTTGGCAGCAGAGGCAACAGACACGGGCTCAAGTTAGCTAAGTGCAGTAGCATGCCCAGTGTGACTGTTAGTACTTACAAGGTGACTCCAGACTAGACCTACCTGTACTCCAGTCCGGGATTTTGTGTGCTGCAGACCATTGGCTGCTGCACTTGTTTCCACAGTCCAGCACTTCCCTGATATTGTCCAAAGCATTCCCCAGCTGTTTGCTGAACATAATATGTGACTCTCATCTATCAACTTTACAGATTTCCACATAATTTCTAGATATTTGCGTCATATCTTTGGTCATTGTTACATAACATTGTATTCTTCTGGCAAATTAGTGGCAAAGCATTAAAGACTGACATTATGAAATAATGACAGACTTTTGAGAGTCAGACTGCATATTCTTCAGGAGATTCATGGTAATGCAAGACCTGTTATTCTATCAATTCTGTATGTTTGTAAGTGCAATATATAAAACTTGCCTCTATTTTTGGGCCTTTGCCCCACTTTTATTCACAGCTTTGGCCAGATTTGTTGCTCTAAGAGGTTGAGAGGTATGATGTGACTGGGGTACATGCTGTAACACCACACACAGGGTGACAGTTTGCATGCCTCTCCCTGCACATGTTTTTGTAGAATGTCCAGCATTTTGCCCCATATGTCTGCTCTGTTCCTCATACAGCTGTGGTTTTCCAGTAATATACTGTAAAATGTGGGCACTAAAGTGTTGTAACTACTGTCGCATTTAAGTGATGGTCTTTATATCCTGCAGCTAATCTGACCTGTTACAACCTGCTGTTATACTACCCACCTTCTAGGTTACTCAGAGCATGTATAATGTCTGTCTGTAGGTTTGGCCCTTTGTCCCACCATTCCCTCTGGCTTTGTCTAGCTGTCTTGCAGTAACAGATTGAGGGGTTATGACAGTCTGTGGGTATACCACCATATGACTACATCACATGCAAAAGATGTAGATGCTGCCAGATTTGAACCATCAACACCAACACCCATGCTAATGTCCATAGCCCAGGGAGTCACACCAGCCACCAGACAGAGAGGTTGCATTCCTCAAACTATCAATAACATACAGGCATACACTGTCACCCCTGCATTATGTGGGAAATACAATGTGTGGCCAGGGTCTATGTCACAGCCCTGGAATTGTCTGGTCTGCTGATATAGCATTGCAGACTTACTGCTATAGCAGTTGTATGGGAACACAGATATGTTGGGTGTGGGGGACGCCCAGCCCATGCTCTGCTGGCATAGACAGTTTTGAGACTGTCATGTGACCCCCCCCCACTATTTGGCACCAGTTTCCAGCCATGTGGCTTAGTGAATATTATGGGGTACATAATGTTGGACAGAGTAGCTGTTGTCCCAAGTGGCTGCTAGATCTCTGCAACTAGCCCAGTAGCCCACTATATTCCCTTGAATACATGTGGCAGGTCCATACATATGCTACCATAGTCTAGTACCCCCAGTGTATAGGAAATTGACTTACCTTACAACTGCAGCAGTTGACAGACTTGTAGTTTGGGGCTGACTCTGTCTGATACATGCAGTACACAGCCGATACATGCTTAGGTACAGGTTGTATGGGCTGGCTGGCATAATCTTTAGTATATGTATGCAAGTGGTGTCAGCCCCTGGGGCCCTAGGTTGTCAGTGGATGTGCTATGCATTGTCTCTTGGACAAGGCCAGGCCATACTGGGCATGCCTAATTCTGCCTACAGTCAGAACTTCAGGGGATTCCTCCTCCGAGTCCCCCTGTGTGTGTGGCTGTAGGGACCTAGGCACTGGTAGGGGGCTGTGTATCCCTTTCCTTTGCTAATCCTGCTGCAGCTGTTTCCACAGGATCATATTGTGTAGCATGGCACATGCTGTGAAAATTTGCACACATGTTACTGGAGAGTACTGTAGAGCTCCACCAGATATATTGAGGCACCAGAACCATGACTTCAGCAGTCCAAATACATGCTCTATTATGTTCCTAGTTTGTGCACATGCCTCATTATGGAATTCTTCAGTGTGTGTTAATTTCTGATGGGTGTCATCGTCCATGATTCCAGTGCATAGCCAGCATTCCCCAGTAAATGGCAGTATGGGATGTCCCCCTTAGCAAACATCTGGTACAGCTGTTATGAGTGCCAGATATGGGAGTTGTGATAACTGCTAGGGCTGCCTGCACACACATTGATGATAATGCCCTGGGCATTGCACAACACCTGGCAGTTGATGGAGTGATACCCCTTGCAGTTGACATAGACCCTACCCTCCTCACTGGGAGGTGCCTTGATGTGTACATGAGTGCAATCTATGGCACCCAGTAGCTCAGGGTAGTGTGCTACATGGTAGAAGAGTCGCATACTGCTAGCCTCTCCTCAGAGGTGTGGGATAAATAAATCTGCTCACTGGCATGTAGTAGCATGGCATCCAGGAAGTTTTGGAGTACCCTCAATACTGATGCCTGTGAGGCCCCCATTATGTCCCCATTTTGGTTTTGAAAGTACCTGTAGCTAGTATCCTAAGGGCTACACATAGCTTTGCTTCCACTGGGATGGGTTCCCCTCTGTTGGCTCTGGGTCTGAGTTGAGGGGGGCAAAGCTCAGTGAGTTCATGTAGTATGTCTCTGTCCACCCTGTAGCTCTCTACAATCTCCAGCTCATGTAGCTCCTGGAAGGTTACCCTGGGCCTGAATACTCTTTTCCTTCTCAGTCTGGGCCTATTGTCAGCATCAGCATCAGCACTGACCTCAGCATCCAGCACATACACATGTAGCAGACCTGCAGAAGCCCCTAGCATTCTCTCAGTTAAAATTCCCAAGCCTGTACTCCACTGGTGCAGAGTATGGGGGAAAATCAGACTGTAGGGTGTATGGATTCTTTATAGTGCTCTGCCCTTTGTACAGCCTGTGTGATTGGCTATCTATGATGCATTCCACCTGCAAGTACATCATTAAGGGGTTTTAATGGCATACTTTAATTACAACAGGGGTCATCAGTTATTAATATATCATTGGCTTTCCCAGCCACTTTTTTTTTTATTTGACACCTTTCCTCGCTCAGCATAGAGGCTCGCCATGCAAACATGCTGAAACATTCACCCCAATGGTAAACAAAGTGTAGCAGTCACTGGACACACAGCCCTGCTCAGCAGAGAGCCACTCTGCACAAACAGGTGCTGCTAAGCTCCAATGAGCTTAAAGGGCTGCAGACATACCCGATTTTTATATCAGCTACCTCTTCTGTGGACACCAACATGGTTCTGTGCCTACACAGATGGGATCTGTGGACACGGATACCCATTTGTGCTATTCGGTAAACCAAGCTCATTTGGATAGAGATCCCTGCATAATACCTGGAAACTACATGGTTCTAGGGCCTGCTTCATTAGCAATTATAGCAGTCTACAATTGTACATACTCCACGCAGGGTCATATAATGCATTACTGTCACATACTAATACATGTGGTTTTCAACTCTTTTTTTATTTTTATTTTTTCATAAAAGCATGTTTGTGTATAAACATACTCCAACTATAAAACAAACAAAATTAATTTAAACTATTTTCCATATGGTTTTGGACACATAGGGGATAATTTGGCACATATCTGTGTCTACTATTGTACTTTTGCCACTGTAAGTGCACTTTTACAGCCCCTGGTGTCAGTTTTGCATCCTGTTCACGGAATTTTTTCCATGTACATTATGGACACCAACACAGGGTCTCTGCAGGACTGCTTTTCTACTTGCCGGATCACTCTATCACCCTCATTTGCATGCAGTTCACCTGCTTATGAGGTAATTTGCATGCCATGGAAACTTCCATGTTTGCATGCTCATGCACACCCTTCAGCACTGTTTACTGGATTGCACATCTGTTACTTCCATGTAAGCACCGTGCCACTATGCCTACATGGAAAATAAGTTAGTGTAGGCTTTATTAAATCCCCCCTTATTTTTGTTTTTAAATGAACAAGTGCCATATTTTTCTATTCTATATTAAACCATCAATGTTTTCTTTAAAACAAGTTAACTTTCATGAATAAGTTGGGAAAATGACCCACATTAATATGATGCTTATTTGTAACATGACTGAGGGGAGTCCTAAATATTGCATGCCTAGTGCAAAGAAGAAAAATTTACAAAGAATGGCCGTAAAGCATTTGAAAGATAATCTTATACTGAAGCCAGAAGAAGGCCTATGGTGCTAGAACAAGGATACATGTGGAGCATATGAAGCATAGTACATATTCAGATGTACACGGCAACATAAATACCAGCTTTTTCACAGTGGGAAACATTCGTAGTATGCATCAGGTATGCTGAACAACTGCATTGTAGTACAGTCACTGATAGTTTCTGATAGTATAGGAGACATAATTTTGACATGGCGGTACAGATATAGGTCCAGGTTAAACACAAGAACGGACAGTTGACACAGACATGAGTGGCAGTGATATTCATGCAGAATCACCAGACTAAGTCCTGTACACTAGAAAGATACTAATCAGACTCGACTGCTGAGTTGTTATTGCTGTGACAAATGTACATCAGCAAAAAAATAAATAAAAATAAAATTTGCAATATGCAGTATGTAATATAGCTCAGGAATATTAGCTTGGCAACTCACTGACATCAGTAACACCATTGGGGCCTACAGTGGAATGCTTATCTGTAAAAGTAGACTTGAATGGCTAATGTGACGCACAGTAGAAACTGCAGGAATGACACTGGATTCTCTTACATACCATCCTTAGTGTGTTTCACTCTGTGGTGTTGGGCGCACACACACACACACACACACACACACACACACACACACACACACACACACACAGTACAGGCATACATATATTGTTCTGCAGCCCACAATATAAGTTTTGGCAGCAGTGACCAGTCCCATTGGTAATCATTCATCTGCATACAGTGTTGAGCAGTCACACTGGGTACACATTAGCTCCTAACATCTACCGCCCTGTGCTTTGTAGAACATGGCATGCACACTACATACAGGTAGGTACAAATACTATCTAGGGTGTAGGTTACCATTACAACAGCAGTATATAAATGGCATATGCATGAAATGTATCTCTGCTTTAGTTTACTAATCTAATTGGGTAGAGCATCATACCACATGATCGAGCAACAGGTCAGGTACTGAGAGGTGGGTTATTTCTTGTGCAGCATGTGACACTGCCATCCCAGCTATCTGGAATTTTGTAAATAATCATGTCATATGTGAATATTAATATGATTCATATGCTTGTCTTACAAATGTAAGAGAATTGTATGTTATGTACTGAGCTTCAAGAATGTAACCACATTGTACCCTACTGGAAAAGAACAGAAATGTATATAAACTATATACCTGTGCAAATGTATGTATTAATAGTAGAAGCTGGAACATACAGAGTTAACTTGCAAAACTTTAAGTAAGTAAGTTGAAAAGTAAAGTGTTTTACGATTGTGTTATCTCAGTTTCAAGCAGACACAATGTCTAGAGCTAGAGATTTTCCTATTGTCTTGAAACAGAAATAATTACTAGGTTTCAAATGTAAAAGTGTTTTTATTGCTCTATGACTTGCTAGCAGCTGCACACTTTTGAGAGATATGTATTTTTGACAGTGGTGTTAAATTCTAAGTATCTGTTTAGCCTGGGAACTGAAGTCAGGTGACTAAGAGTGATGTCATCCAAGCTAACCCAGCAGTAATGTTGATTATTAATTTAAGAACTCTCTCTCTGAGAATGACAGTGCGCTTTGTATCTTGTCTTGGACCTAGAATCACCCATTCAGCACTTCTCATCTGCATTTGCCTTGCTAATATTAAGCAACTAGGGTACAGTGATTTCTCTTAGATATAGATAGGAATATAGTAAAGATTAGTTTAGATGTTGTCTGTATTTATTTGAGACTGTCCAGCAATGTTGTTTTAAAATATTTCCTGTGATTCTGAACTCTGTAGTTACTGTGTTGTTTGAGCAGTGTCTTGTTTTTTATTATTTATTATTAAATATATTTAAACCTTTTAATTGTAGCTGCTTTGTTTAGAGATATTTAAGCTCTTAAAGTACTTGCATATGTATTTGGTGACACTGTACAGGTCACTCCAATAGCCTTTCAAGTCTTGGTCATACTTACCATTAAGATAATAGTAACATCACACAGTAGGATTGGTCACCCTTTGGGAAGGGCCTTATAGTAGCTGATAAAGAGCTGGTTGGTGGCAGTGATAACTACCTTTTAATCTAGGCAGAAGGGGGCACAGCTAGTAAACTTGTGCCAACCTTCCCCAGGAGTGTCTGTGTGTTTGTATAAAAATAAAATATCAAAGTGTGTGTGTGTGTGTGTGTGTGTGTGTGTGTGTGTGTGTGTGTGTGTGTGTGTGTGTGTGTGTGTCAGCTACTTGGGCAGGGACACAAAGCACTGGCTGGACAGACAGGGTGCTGGAAGTTTTGGCTTGACCGCTCGGCTGAGATCTTAAACCTAGAGCTGCGCCAATGGGGAGTTTTATTGGGGATCTGGAGAAAGAGGGAGAAACATTACACAGTAGGATTGGTCACCCTCTCTAAGGGTCTTAGAGTAGCTGATAAGTAGTGGTTGGTGGCAGTGATAACTACCTTATAGTCTGGGCAGAAGGGGGCATAGCCAGGAGTGTCTGTGTGTTTGTATATAAATCAAATTTCAAAGTGTGTGTGTGTGTGTGTGTCTGTGTGTGTGCATTTGTGTGTGTGTGTGTGTGTGTGTGTGTGTGTGTGTGTGTGTGTGTGTGTGAGCTACTTGGGCAGGGACAGAAGCACTGGTTGGACAGAGTGAATGCTGGAGGTTTTGGCTTGACCACTCAGCTGAGATCTTAACCCTACAGCAGTCCCAGTGGGGAGTCAGAAAAGTTCACTAATTTAGGTATAAACCCATTTGTCACCCACTAGTTAGTCAACTGGCTCACTGATATGACCCAGAGTTCAAAATAGGTGATGTCACCCATTGGGCCTGCTCCTTTTTAGTATCTATTTCTCTGAACTGGAAGCAAATGCTAAAAGTTTATGGCTGATTAACTTTGCAGATGATTGCAAGCTAAGGGTTATCACTGACTTCCCTGCAGACACTAGCATTCTTCAAGAAGGTCTATCTCAGACTAACAAATGGTTCCAAAGCCATGGTCTTACACTCAATGCTACGAAATGCATACTTATACGCTTTGAGAAGTCAACCATCGCAACTGATTACCATGTTGATACTACACCCCTAAAAGATGACCCAGTGGTCAGGGATCTGGGTACACATATAGACAGTAGCCTTACCTTCGACCACCACATGGCCACAGTGGTGAGGAAATACTTTTATGTTGTGCAACATACAAGAAAGGGCATGGCATCTAGATCCATAGATGTTATTATCCCATTGTACTCCACTCTTATCAGACCACTCATAGAGTACAATGCTCCCTTTGGTATGTACTTGACCAGGTATATGCAGCAAACAGAGCAACCTCAAAGGTCCCTTACAAAAAAAAATACAAGGTGTAACAAACCTGCTAAATGTAGAGTGCATTAAAACCCTTTCCCTCTACTCAGTCTCCTCTAGATTGCTAAGGGGTGATCTATGCCTTGCTTACAAGGCATCTGCAAACCCCACACTTATGAATCTCCTACATATTTGTAAGTCAAACAGTATCATAAATAGAAGGTCTAGGGACTTTAATTTTTGTCTGTGACCTAAACAGAACATGCTAGAAAGACAGATATGTGTCCCAGAGACTGCCCCTCCTATGAAACAGGCTTCCCATCCATGTGAGACAGAGTTTGTCTATTAGCCATTTTAAGCACAACCTAGACAAGTGGATGGGGAAATAGGAAATTTACACTGGGCTTGGCACCCATGTCCCTTATGGACAGATGTAGTTTATAAATGCATGACCCTCAATGCCCTATTTGGATACAGGACATCATTATCCTTTTGGGAAAACTTGGCTAGGCTCAGAAAGGTCCCCTGGGTCATTACCCTAGTAACAATCTATGAATCTGTGAATCTATTTAACTATTATACTGGTATATAAACAGCATGTTAACATTTTCTTTGCATGCTGAAAAATTCAAAAAATTATTAATGGAAACATGTTTTTGTGTGAGCATTCTTTTAATAAAAATTATATTTGTCTCTAATTCTGTGCTGGCATCCTGAGGCCAGATTGAATATTTATCAATTTGTTTGTTCATTTATTTATTTATTTTGTAAAATAAATTAAGTCATGGAATAATCTTAAGTGGACCCATGCCAACCACACTTCAGGAGTTACATCAGATAAAAAAATAAAATTTATGTATTTAACATAATGCTAGATCTGTGTTGTCTTGTTTTCATCTGGTTCATCCTTAGGGTTATCTGATCCAACCAGATCCAACCTCAGCACCATTCAAAATCTGTGGATTCAGGGTTCTGACTCCTTCCCTACTCATGATTCCCTCTGTTCTCCCAAAATACATCGGATCGAGTTTATCTGCCCATAAACATACATGTAATTATTCAACAGTCACCACAATCAAGCTAACCTGAAAAAAAGGATATTCCTGAAAATGATGGAGCCAAAGGATGTACAGGATCTTGATTGTACGTCAAAGTTATATTAAGATATAAATGTGTGAACATTAGACCAAGTAGCTGCAGTGCAAATCTCATCCTGTCAACATCGTCTTTGGTAAGGCTCCTCATAGAATGGAAGAACCATGAAGATGAAGCCACTGAAGGTGGTCAGCAGGAATGCCTCTCCTGCAAGAAAAGGGAATGCAGCCTGAGACTCAAGGGGACCAGTAAAAAAATGGGGAGGAGACATTAGAAAATGGACCTGAACAGCTGTCAGATCCAACTGTCTTGGTGCTTTCTCTGCTGGACCTGGGGACTGTTTCCTGGATTTTCCCATCTTCTTCTCAGTTTTCTCTTCCTACTTAGGCTTATCACACACACACACACACACACACACACACACACACACACACACACACACACACACACACACACACACACACACACACACACACACACACACACACACACACACCTTACAGTTGGAATCCAGGTGTGCTGCCCCCAGGCAATACATGCAGAGAGGAAGTGAGGTTCCGGTAATTGGATTTTATGGCCAGAGGCTGAACATTTTTTAAAGCCAGGAACCTTGTCCGACTTCACAGGGAGGAAAATGATATTACCCAATCTTGAGCGGGATTACAATTAAGTTGTAAAAATCAGCTTAAGAAAAGAGTACCAAAAATACGTGGCAACAGGAATAGGTACTTCTAACAAAATTAATAGACAAAAATACCAGTAATACAAGAAGGAACTACTTCCAGAAAGTGGCTTTTTTTTTTTTACCTCAGGGCAAAAAACAGGTAACAAAAAAATGGACAGGAAAGGCAATACGGCTAAAAATAGCTAAAAAAAAGTAACTAATCAAGCACTTAAACTCTCTAAATGTCAGAGCACTCATACACAACATCCTTCTAATCAGTTGACAAACAAGAGCTGAGGAGAAACAGAGGGAATTATGAGTAGGGAAGGACTCAAAGCCATGGATCGACAGCTTCTAAGAGGTCCCAAGGTTGGATCTAATTAATTCTGATAATCCAAATGTTGAATCAGATGAAAACTGATAACATCAGATCATAGGTTTATGACAATGTGGTATACAGTGGATGAAAGTCAATAAACTTTACAAGACATACTGTTGTATAAAAATATATACAGAGATTCAAGAAATGTACACATTTCCAGTTTGATCAGTCATGCAAAGTACAGGACAAAGCTATTTAAAATCTAAAGTCGCATTCTTCTTCTTCTTTCGGCTTTTCCCGGTTAGGGGTCGCCACAGTGGATCACCTTGTCTGCTCATGACTGGCAGTGGGGTTTTATGGTGTCGAGTTGCCAACCCGGTGTCCGACCTTCCACAGAAGGCAAACACATGCACGCACTCATGCCTAGGGCCAATTTGGAGTGTCCAATCGACCTACAGCTAAAGCCTTAAAAATGTAGGTTATAGCATGTTTGAAACAGGTGTTGGTGCTCCTTTCTATAATCATGTGCTTAACTTGTTTTAATTTAGATGACAGTATTGTCCTACAATGTAATGTACAGCATTAAAACATTTCCCATTTTTTGTGATGAGGGTGACAGTTTTATGATTCCTGAGGAATGAGCTCCTAAAACTGCAATTATTTCCCATATAGAGATTTTGTTGACTATGCTGTATTTTGTTGCACCTGAATAAAAGCTGTTTGGCAACACTTACTTACTCAGTGTTTATTGCTTTCCACTAAATATATTTCTGTTTGTGTCATTGCTCCTTTAAACGTGCATTTCTTCATAGAGATCGTCCATAAAGATTCATATACCTTTTAGTATTTGTCTAAGGCTCCCTACTGATATACATTCTCCAGCTACTTGAAGGCAACTAAATAATAACAGTTATTATCTTTATAAAACTAGATATTTATGAAGTTAGAATTCAGCACAAGGTGGGTAAAAGAACTTAGTATATTAGATATGCAAATATACTGAATGATGATATGGTACTATCTCAACACCAAGCTTGCTGTTAGTTTTTTAAAATAAGTTCTGTATATAATTTCCATGTTCATATTTGTGTCAGGGTCTAATAATGCCTGTTGATTTCTAGAGTATTATCTGATGCTGTCATATGGTTCCACTTTATATGCTCTTACGGGACATGTGTTGGCCAGAAATCCTGTATTCATGTTTATGCCCTGACAATGACCTTGGTCTGGAATTCCAGTGTTTCCTTCTGCATAACTAATGCAATATATTGTTCCTTAACTAGCACCTTACTTTTACTCAACTGTGTGCTGTAACATGTAAGTCAGCTGACAACCCCAAGGTTCATGTATTACTGTAAGTGTAACCATGACTGTTACAGCCTAGGTAGTGCCTGAGGGAAGTGAAGGAAGCTTTCCTTAAGATGTCTATGATAACATTACCTAAGGCTAATGTAGATCATTTCCCTTTTGCGCTGACATTCTTTTCATTCTCCATGGACGAGGAGAACCTTGCTCAGTTTAAACATAAGGAATGTTTTCTGATTAGCAGAATAAGAATTGCCTGATTTCGAACTGGCACAACTCTGCAGTGAATTCATCTCCTTCATAAAAAAGTGATACTGCTTGTCTAAATCTAAGCTCTTATCCATGTGAAATTCACGATTAACAGACAGTCTAAAAAAAGTCGAGCGAAATGAAGAAATAAGGAGAATGTTTGCTTTCAGTCTGTACAAGAATATGATTACATACATACTCACCCTGAAACAAACACACACACACACACACACACACACACACACACACACACACACACACACACACACACACACACACACACACACACACTTTGAAGTAAGAGCTTCCAGAAAGGCAAATGCAGTATTATTCATTTCATGTTCACATCCAGCCCTGAGTGACCAATGTTTTGTAGGTACATATAATGTAGAAATATAATATCCAAGCATCTATTAATTTAGCCTTGTTACATTAGAATAGTAAACGTGTCATAGTCTGTACTAGTCTGACAGTATGCACTGGGCCTCGGAAAAAAATGAGGAGAGAAGGAATTCAAGAAAGCACAGGGAGCATAAACAGCAAATCACAAGGCAGTGGGAAAAGTATGCTGTTGGGTAAATATATTCTCTAGCCTCCTATGTATTTGTTTTTTTTTTTTTTTATTATTATTATTATTTTTACTTTGCATTTCTTAATCAGTTAGGTAGGCCTAGTTGCACTTTCCTGCCATGACCCCAGAGGGGGACTTGTAATGTATTGGAAGTATTCCACTGCATTCGTTCCATTATTTATACATTTCATGTTAACATTATCATAATATATTTACTGAAGAGGATGTATCCTAAAACTATGAAATGATGAAGTACAGTTTAGTTTACAATATTCTGAGCTTTAGTGTACAATCTTGCTTGTTTTTCCAAGTTAAAATATGTGCCTCTCCCCTCTGTCCTTTCTGCTAAGTAAACCTTCAAATCCATCTGATATGATCTTGTATACCAGCTCATATCATCTTCCTGCGATCTCCACGAAAAATAATAAGGGGAATGGAGGGGGAGAATAGCTACTGCAGCAGGGATAATTCAAACATCTACTCTTATGGGGGGATGGAGGGGGAGAATAGCTACTGCAGCAGGGATCATTCAAACATCTACTCTTATGGAGGGGGAGAATAGCTACTGCAGCAGGGATCATTCAAACATCTACTCTTATGGAGGGGGAGAATAGCTACTGCAGCATGGATCATTCAAACATCTACTCTTATGGGGGGATGGAGGGGGAGAATAACTACTGCAGCAGGGATCATTCAAACATCTACTCTTATGGGGGGGATGGAGGGGGAGAATAGCTACTGCAGCATGGATCATTCAAACATCTACTCTTATGGGGGGATGGAGGGGGAGAATAGCTACTGCAGCAGGGATAATTCAAACATCTACTCTTATGGGGGGTGGAGGGGGAGAATAGCTACTGCAGCAGGGATCATTCAAACATCTACTCTTATGGGGGTGGAGGGGGAGAATAGCTACTGCAGCAGGGATCATTCAAACATCTACTCTTATGGGGGGAATGGAGGGGGAGAATAGCTACTGCAGCAGGGATCATTCAAACATCTACTCTTATGGTAAGCTCACTTACACAACTGTACTGTGTTTATCATTTTGATCACTATGACGGACATCTTATTTTAATAGAGGTATCATAATTGTATGAGGATTAGTTATGTATCTCATTTTATTCAAAAACTTGTTCCATGTCTGGGGAATAATAATCTTTGAAGGATCCTTTTGCTCATGATAAAATGGCTCATAGTATGGATTTGGTTATAGCACTACATTACTAAAAGCAAGGGATGTATTGCATTGTAGAAACATTTAATTTTCATGGTAAAAATGTGGCAGTAATCTCAGTGTAATAGGTTGTGGAACAGTGAGCACAGAACATAGACTGCTATTCATTTTTATGAATGATGATTTTATTTTTTTCAAAAATACATAATGATGCTCTCTTTCTTTTTCATATCCCTTTTAAGTAAAGAAATTATTAGAAAAAAACAGTTCTTATTGGCCATCACTGTTTGTATTACTGTTTTTATTTCATCTGAACTAAAAACACTTTCATGCAGATGGAGACTGTGGAGCTGCCTAATATAAATTTCAAACTCAGTATGGACTGACACTGGGCTTTAAATTAATTTAAATGGTTTCTGGTAGCTGGTTTGGTTCATTCAAAGACATACTTGGAAAGAAATGATCTGGAAGTTTTGAGATTTAAACATATGTATGTAACTATTTATAAACAAATAAATACATAAATATCCAATCTCTAGTAACTCTCCACAGCTTGAAGGGTACCAGTCTAAGCACAAATGCCAATCATTTTTTGTAAACCCTTTACCACCCATATGATCAATAAACTCAGAACCTGACATGATCATTCTTTTAGCTATAATGATAACAATGCACTATTTGTATCACTTTTTCTTGCACTTTGTTTGTGGTCACTCTCTTTAAATTTTACCTGTTATGTTTTATTTTTTGCAAAGTATTGTGCTTTTTATTCCTTTCTTTTGTGTGAAATAAGCATAGCCTTTGAAACTAGTTGCCAGCAAATGAATTAATGTTTTCTAATAGCATAACTAGTTCTTTGCGTGTCTATCTGTGCATTAATTTCAATTATTTTGTTGTCTTTTTCTATGCATTGAACTGGCAATTCCTCTGCGGGATATAAGAACTGGACTCTCATTTGAAGTCATATTTCTTTACAATCTACAATGCTTTTTATTTCATGTTGGGCATGATCCAGTTGCTCCCATTTACCTTTGGTAAAATGTTACATGAGCTTAGAAGAAAGAGACAACAAACTAGTCTAGTCTGGTCTTTAACATCATTTTTTCACTCTAGCTACCCTCCTACCCTATCTACCCCTTCAGCATTTTTCCATCTCTCTGGCCCTCTTGAATGCCACTTTTTCTAGATGTTTATTCGAAGAATGCATAATCCTGACTGTGAAGAAGTATTTTACAGATCCACTAACTGTTCTCTGCAGTTTATTTCCTGTGCATATTATAACCCCCTATTCTACCTTTTAAGTATGAGTCTTAAAACCCCCCTGAGTTTATACTGTGCACCCATATCAATTCCTTGCTATTTTTTCTGATCTTTAGTGAGAAAAGCTCCATCTCATTAAATCTGTGAGCATATCTTATCCCACCCATTCCCAAACATGCTTACTTTGGCTTTCTTCAGACACTTTCCAGCAGACTTATTTGTGTTTTTATTTTGTGTGGCTTTAGAACTGCATGGATAATTCAGGGTGTGTCCTGTCCAAGGTTTGGTACAGTCAGGAGCAACGTCTCTTTGTTTACTATTCCTTCTTTGTACAGATGTACCATTTTGCTGTGTTCTGTTCAACAGACACTTTGACATTTACCAGTTATTTGTGGTTTCCATCAGACAATCTGTCAGCATACTGACCAGATTTCTGAAAATTCTGGGAGGTACACCTCTTGGTCTCTTTATGTTATCATTCTTCAGAGCAAAAAGCTCCTTCTTCACTCTCTATCTCTCTCTCTCTCTTCTTTATAGATTTTGCCACTCTGCCTTACCTCCCTCCCAGTATAGATGACTTTGCTTTCCTTTATGAAGACATAAGTGAAAAAAGCATTCAGTACCTCTGCTTTTTCAAGTTTCTTTGAATGAACTGCTATCTTTACACAGTCTTGCCTGGTATGCCCTCACTTTTTTCCTTTTTTACAGTATACATAATGAAACATATATGCTCCTTTTTAAGGCCTCTTTTGCCTATTTCCCTTTGATCTGTACCTTTGTTGTCTTCACTTCCTTTGCTGACTTTCTGCTTGCATCTGATAATTCTGCCTTCTTCTGCTTTAGTAACATCCATACTTCTATCATATTTTAAAAGTACTACCTCTGAGATTTTGTTTTACAGTCCAGCTCGGAACACAGCCACCTGCTTTGGTCCAAGGCAGCATCTGCTTCCAAAAGAGAGTAGGTCCCTCTGCAAAGTATTCCTCTATCTAAATACTAGTCCAAGCCCTTAAATATTTTCTGCCACCACTTTAAGCCATTGTACTCCCTAATCCTCTCCCTCATCGATGTGCTGGATGCCAACACATGCACCACTTTTGAGATTGCTGCTTTGAATCCCCCTAAGCTAGCCTTTCTTTCTCTCTCTCTCTCTCTCTCTTCACTTACTTCAATAGACCCGCTCACTAGCATTGCTAACATAGCTAGAGTGGGGGAAAAGGCAGTGGCTGCCCCAGGTGCAAGCTGTTTGGGCAGGGGATCAGCACCACAGAAGAGTTACTGACTGAGTGTGAATGCAGTACATTGTGTCCAGATGGCAGTAGCTACTAAAGGAACCTAGTAAAACATATGTGAAACAGTTATGTAGTTCTGACATTCCGAGGTCTTTTTCTTTGATCTTTAACTTTCTAAAGGGTTTCAACAATCTGGACAGAAGCTGAGATGGGTATAGCCCTGGCTAAAACCTTGGTTGACCTGTTAGACAAGCAACATGCATACATCATCCATAATGGACACCTTGGTTAACTGGTCTGATGACTTACTGAACCTAACCACCTCAGACTGTTTTTCTTTAATGTAGTCTTTTATCTTTCTCTCTTGCCAACCTCCTTTGAGACTGAGAATTCATCAGAACTCTTTTATATCCT
This sequence comes from Protopterus annectens, assembly GCF_019279795.1. NCBI lineage: Eukaryota > Metazoa > Chordata > Ceratodontiformes > Protopteridae > Protopterus > Protopterus annectens. Next base: position 163,807,558 of record NC_056742.1, read on the forward strand.
CAAACTGTCTGTTTCTTCCTTCACTACATCCTCTTACCACAGCTTCTTCTATAAGTACACTTTCCCCCTCCAGCTTCACAAACCCTAACCTCTTCATTGTTTACACTGAGTATCTTGTTGTAATGCAGTGGATCCCTTTTCCATCCTTTTTGCTCTCTTCCAGTTCCTGTCCTTCCCAGTAGCTGAGTACCCAACCCTGTACCTCCCTCCCACTTTTCTTGTGATGTTGATTTCTGCATTGCTACAACTGGGTCTGTCTTCCTTTCATCTCATTTCATGCTGTTTTTTTCCCCATCCACACTTCTTTTTCCTTGTCCTGCTGATATTCTGGCTACATCTTCCACTTTCATCATTTACTTTTCTCTGTGCATCTCTCTAGTCAGCATTTCTTTGTCAAACTCTAATTATGTCCTACTGCCCAGTACCATAAACACCCAAAATTTTCCCACTAAATTTTTTTTTATTGTTTTCCTGTTAACTCCACATTCTGTCCTTTCCATCCAACTATTCAGACCACTAGCATCTCACGGCCATATTCTCAGGTGAGGCTGTACTTCTGTAGATCTCAAATTCTCTTCTACTCAGAGCACATGGAACCAAATGACTACCCTAAGAAACCTTTTATATTACCATTCTCTTAACTCACTCATTTTTCAGCCTGTTATTAATACAATTGTTATAATTTATATATACAACTAATATCTCTACAAACCAAACAGGTTGTATAGAAAGACTTCATTCAGGTACATGGAATGAAAATACAAATCCAAGGGAATAGAAGAAAACATATACCAGCACCTATAAAGGCTTCAAGGAATCCTTCATTAGTGGTAACCAGACCATGACTTGCTTGGAAGAATTTTTTCAGTGGAGAAAGCTCTTCCAAGAAAAAACATGGTTTGGTTACCATTAATTACAGGATTCCTTAAAGCATTCATAGGGGCAGGAGTGTGTATTTTCTCCTTGGTTGGTTAATATAAAGAGATAAGTTTGCAAATATATGTATGGCTCTATGTCAGATGATTGAGTTTTCAGAAACTCGAAATTCATATGGTCGGGTTTCCGAAAACTTAAACATAAAAAACCCACAAAAAACACAAAAATCTACTTTTTTTCTTTTTTGCAGCGGGCAAACCCCCATGCACCCCCCATACTCCCTGCAAATTATATATACCAACTCTGAGATTGCACTACAGTGAAGCAAAGGGTAAATTTCCCAATCTGCACTATACCACGCTCTCCCTTCAAAATCTTTGGGTTTTCAAAAACTCAATCATATGGTCTCGTCATTATGAATTTTGAGTTTCTGAAAACTTGATCAACTGACAGGGATCCATAAACAGATAGATATGTGTGTGTGTGTGTGTGTGTGTGTGTGTGTGTGTGTGTGTGTGTGTGTGTGTGTGTGTGTGTGTGTGTGAACCAAAGGATAAAAAGGTCACATAGACCAACCACATAGTAAAAACTGGAAGAAAAAACAAGCCAACCTAGAGTTTTCATTGTATGATAACTTAAATCTCATGTTATGGAGGCCCATGGGATATATGCAAATGAATCCTTAAAAACATCAAGTGTTTTAGGTACATGGCTTCTGAACGTTCATGACTTTTTAACATTTTAAATCTTTATAGCTACATTCAAACCAATAAAAGCAAATCCCACTAGCTGTGGATATACATGTTAGTGTCTTGTTACTTGCACAACCAGTACAGCATAAATAAAAAGCTTGGCTATATTAGAGACAGGATCTTTAAACACAACTGATACTCATAAACATTAAGGTGCCTGCAAAATATCCCAACTAACATCCACACCAAATGATAAAAAGGTCACATAGACAATCCACTCAGTAAAAATGGCAAGAAAAACCCAGCCAAGCTAGAGTATCACTGTGTGATGTCTTAAACATCATGTAATGGAGGTTCATGGGATATATGCAAATGAGGCCTTAATGATAGGTGTGTATTCATGATATCAATAAAAAAGCTGAAAAGTGCATCTTGACAGCTAGTGGGTTTGATTTTATCAGCCTGAATGTAGCCATAAAGACTTAAAAAGTAAAAGGTCATGGGCATTCAGAAGCCATGCAGTTGAAACACTTGCTGTCCTTAAGTGGTCATCTACATATATCCCATGGGCCTCGATTACAGAGGTTTAGACTATTACACAGTGAAAACTCTAGTTTGTCTGGGTTTTCTTGCAGTTTATGTATACATATATCTAGATAGATAGATAGATAGATATGATTCAAGTATAAAAGATCAGATATATTGAATACTGAAAATAAAACATCAGCAAAAATAAGTCTGAAGATTCATATAACTGAAAACCCTTAATACCAAAACTGTAAAAGTTTGCAAAAGGAAAAAAATATTTATTTTTGTGATCTTTACATTAAAACACCTTCATAACACTAAACCCAGATTTTTCTGACTAGTGGAAGCATTATGGAATTTTTTTTGTTTTTTGTAAGGTAAGGTGTAGGTTGGGATATAATTAGATGTTGGGGGCAGCATCACTAAGCAGTGATATCCATCCTAATCCTAGTCTGACTCACCACACTCCAACCCCAAACAATAACTCTCTTACAAGTCCTCTTTCCCCACAAACACAATCACTCCCAGTTCTTCATCTATATCATACAATCCTACAAAGTATCTGCAATGAGCTTCCAGAACTTCATGCTTGAACGGCTATATATTTTCCAGACATCTTAGTAGCCATGACACACAAAATGTAGAAATATTATGACCAAGTTTCCTCATTATCAAACTATCAAAATGCTGGCGGATTTGTAATCTGTTGTAAAAAAAATCCATCCATCTTAAACCCCTTTTCCCATTTTTGCACATGGGATCAGGGTATCACTTCAACAGTGACAATCATCTAGAGCCAAGGATTACACCAATGGGTGGCTAGCTCTGTCATGGTAGTTCATCCGTACCACACTCTCACACACATTCATACCTAGGGCAACACCATATTATAAAAAATATTCTTAAGATTTCTTTTTTTCTTTACCTATATCCCACATTTCTCAAACTCTGACATTCTTACAACGTTGCTCAAAGTTAACATTCATAAGATGATAGCAATCATAGGTATCTGTATCTCCAGTTAATAATATTACCATACCTGGGATTCCCTTTGTTGGAGCTGTTCCAAAATTCAACATGAAACCATTATATTTATGTGATCTCAGTACAGACTAGGAAACCATACAATCTGATAATCCAGCTAATAATATATAGTTCTTTAAATTCAACTATTTCATCACTACTTGAACTATGTACAACAAAGCCACAGACAAACAGTTTGCACTACAATACATTTTTAACATCTTTTATTGACAAAATATCCTAGTATGGTACTCTGTATGATAGCCTAAGTGATCACTTACCAATCTACACTGTCAGGTATTGAATCAGCACACCAGAACACACCACTTTAACCTTGTAATTTTTTTAGGAATGACTGAGAATGGAAGGATGGAGGTGCAGTAGTCACTTTTATTATAGACTGCATCACTTGAGGAGGTAGGTGTAGTAGCCACAAATATAAAATACTGCGTCACTTGAGGATGGATGTGCGGTTGTCACCTTTAGAAAAGATTGCATCATTTTCGAGTACAGAAAGAAGGAGCACTTTTATGCAGAAAAATAAATGATGTGACCAAGGCCAGAACACAGGTAAAGCAATCTGCCTGTTAAAAGAGATGGAGCGAGGAAAGATGATGGATCAGTAGAGTGTTACAAGCTCCAGATATGTCAAAAGGAATGAAGGTGTGAAACTAGAGAAGAGAATTAAGGAATGGGAAGGACAATGGGATTAAACTCTTGGAACATTCAAATATGCCAAAAGCAGACTTGAAGATTCTTTGTTCGAAGGAAGTGAGGGAGGAGGAGTTGACTGAGGTTTAAGACCATGAGGGGTTGTGCCAAATGAATGTGTACAGTGAAGGAGATAATTCTTTGTCATCCTAACCAAGTTGGAGGTGGAGTAGAACATCCAACTGAAGCAGAAATTAATGAACAGCATCCATGCTAGTGAGTGGTTCATACTGAGAGAAAGATAAGAATGGAAAGAAAATGGTGGTGGTGCATAATTATACATTAGTGGCTTATGCTGAGCTGCAGGAGGTGATTAAAGATCTGTTAGTGGAATGGAAAAGAGATGACATATTCAGGGCTGTAGTCAAGGATTCAAAGACAAAGCAAAGGCAAAAAGGAAAACCAGTGCAGCAGTACAGGAATGAGAAGTTACTGATTAATGTAAAAGATAGCGCATACCAGGTGTGGAAAGGAATGGGTAGTGAAGGAGACACAGTACAAGGGAGCATGTAGAACGGCAGGAGCAATGAAGGTACAAGCTAGGGGGCATTGTCAGAAAGGATCAATAAAGGAAACAAAGACTATTGTATTTATACAGCAGAAAGGCAAATCAAACAACAAAGATCAACAGTGGCTCTGGAAAATCAGCCTCAAATCCAAGAATGCTGATTACACCAAGAGTGAGTCATAGGACAAACAAGTACATAAAGCACAGCAGAGGTGTGAGGAGATAGCTGTCCCTGGAGTGAAAATAGCAGACTGCCTTCACTTCCTTGTTATATGACAAAAAAGGAAAACTCTAAAACTTAGAATTAAAAGTAATAGTAATAAATAGTCCAAAACTTCAGGTTCATAGGTTAGTACTAAGCTAACTGCCCTTGCGAGCCATTTTAAACCTAGTCAATTATCCTTTGTGAGACTCAAACCCTGCACTTTGTGTTTGTAAGGCAAACACCTTAACCACTAGGCCACCCTCCCAACCCATAATGTTGGGAGGATGGAACAGATGTTCATTCCTCTTCTGTAAAACTGCTGAAGAAAAACTCAGCTTTTATTTATGATAAGCAATTTCATCCACCAACTATCCACGGTGGTGGTGCTGCGGTAGCATTGTTGCCTCACAGTAAGACGCTGTCCGGTTTGATTCTCAGCTAGAGCATCTTCTGCATGGAGACATGCGTGAATGGGCGTACCTTCGTTGAAGGTTGTGCATCAGGGCTGGTAACTCGGCATGTAGAAATCAACTACCAATCATTAGCGGACCGGAGTTCCGCTGTGGCAACCTCTAACCGGGAAAAGCCGAAAGACACAAACTTTCATCCACCAACTGGAGTTCATCAGATCAACTTTTGAATTAACAGCTTTACCCATAGAAAACTGAATATATGGTTAATGAAAGCAAAGAATCATTAATCATGATCGACAAGCTCATGCATAGTAATGAATCAAAACACAGAGTAGCTCATGATAGGCTAGCCTACCAGCATCAGCAAGTCTGATGTAAACAAGAGCCACCTAACAGCCTTAAAGAGACAGGTCACAACTAAAGGGACAAAAAACAAGGTCAGTCCTGAACCTCAGACCCACTCAGATACATTTTGTATATTGGTGATACAAAAAGAACATGTACCTATGTTAACAAAAGTAAGAAACCACATGCCTTAACCACATCAGAACACAGTACAATTCAGGTAAACCAGGTGGAAAAAAATAAGCATTACCAATCCTAACAGAGAGTGGTGTCGCTTGTCTTGTGTATTCAAATAAGACGATGAGGCTTGGGAGTTCTTTTAAGTAGTTTATTACACACAAACACATCAGATGGATGACTGGGGCATTAAACTTAAACAAACTAACTGACCGACTGCTACAGACATACATGCTTTCACTCCAGCTGCACACTCAAAATGGCACTCTTGCTTGCATATGCTCAGTACTTATATGCACGTGCCGATGGACTGGAATGGCTCTTAAAGGTACAACACACACACTGATCTACATCCTCCCTCTTTGACTATTCTGTCCTGCAATGAAAATAACAACTGGATAAGCATGCAAACTGCACAGATATATACAAACAATAACAATCATGTCCAGGTTGTTGTGTATTTGGGATTATGTCTTGAGATACAACCTGACCTTTTAATGTAATAATTAGAACCAGGTTTAGCAACAAGGACATTTACTGCGGAATAATCTTCCTCAGAATTTTCAGGGATACTTTCAGGAACAGGAACAGATGATGACATGTTCTCTGGAATAAGAACATTGGACAAATCACTCGGAGAACGAGTCTCTATTACAGGCAAGATGCTGTAACACTGGCTCAGACACTGGTAGTAAATGTTTCGATTCTGCCTGAATTCCATCCCTTGTAACTTAATGATGTACGATCTTGGGTCCTAACACAAATGTTTCACAAATCATATTCAGTCAAATCCTTTTGCTGTCTGCATTCTCACTATCTTTCCTTCTTTTAATGGATTCAGAGGCTTGCTGGTTTTGTCATAGTAGGAATTTTGGTACAAACACTTCTTAAGTGTTGAGCTTTTACTGCTTTGTTGATTTTAGCAGAGTCAACAAATTCCTACTGATGGGTAGTGTGGTTCTGGTTTGTCTCGACATTAATCTCTGGGCAGGTGAACCAAGTAAATTGTCATGAGGAATGTTTCTGAAATTAAGTAGATAAAGAAAACATCAGTATTGTCACTTTTAGACTTATCCAACAAATGTTTTGCACTTTGTACTGCACGTTCAACGAGGCCATTCAATTGTGGGTATTCAGAACTACTAGTAACATGAATAAAGTCCCACATTTCAGTAAATCTTTTAAACTGTTGACTTGTAAACTGTGCACCATTGTCAGAAATGACTTTGTCCACACTACCATGGACAGAAAAATGTCTCTTTAATTTTGTAATGACAGTGCTGGACATGAGATTAGGAAGTAGGTTAATCTCGAACCAATTTGAATAAGACTCTACTAACACCAAGTAATGTTGACCATTCCATTTGAAAATATCTGTAGCTACTGTTGACCAAGGTAGCTCAGGAATCTGGCTTAGCTGAAGTGATTCTTCTTGTTGATGCAGTTTAGTACTAGTACAAACATAACAACCTGAAAGTCCTTTCCCATTATCTTTTGACATAGAAGGCCAAAATACTAGTCCTCTCACCCTTCTTTTGGTAGAGTCAGTTCCAGGTTGGCCACGATGCAAGATTTTAATATAGTCTTGTTGCAAAGATTTTGGAACAATCACTTTTGGACCTTTCACGATGATACCATCTTCTATAAAAATCTTGTCTCTGTAAGAAAAATACTGCTGCACAGCTGGTGGTAGACAAGATTGCTTTGACGGCCATCCTCGACTGATAAAGTGGTTGAGTTTCTGTAGCACTGGATCTGAAGTTGTGTGTGTTCTGAGCTCATCAAGATTTGTGGCAGAAGAATTTCTGACTTCCATGACTTCAAAATCAGGTTGCTCATTTTCATGCTGTTCAGTGGCTTTTCTGGGTGATCTGGATAAAGTATTAGGAAGATAAAGAAGATTGCCTTTTGTGTAGACCAAGTGAAAATTGTACTTTTGTAATTTCAACATTATGCATTGCAATCTCGCAGAAGCTGTGTACATTAGCTTTTTTTAAAATAGTAACCAAAGGTTGGTGGTCAGTCTCAATTGTCAAGAGCTCTTTCCCTATGTGAACATACTGCATTTCGGTTTGGGTCAAAGTTCTGGATGCACAGGCTACTGGTCTGCCCTCTTGAAGAATGACTGTACCAAGAACAAACTTTGAAGCATCACGAGAGTTACAGGTTTGTGAACATCATAATATCTTAAGGTGGGTGGACTGGCAATTCTCTATTTCAGGACAACAAATACTCTTTGGTGTTGTTCCAACCAGGACCAAGTTACATCTTTGTGTGCCAGTTCTCTTAACAGTGCTGAAAGGTCACTCAAATCTGGAATAAATTTCCCCAAATAGTTGACCACACCAAAAAAAGTTGTAAAGAAGTGATATTGTCTGTAGCTGGCATCTCAAGAATTGCAGTTTGCTTGGAAGGATCTGGTTGTAAGCTTGAAATGGTAAAGAAATGACCCACATAAGTAAGTTCTTATAGCCTGAACTTGCATTTCCTGAGGATGTAGCTTAAGATTCATTTCATGAGCACATTACAGATCTTTCCTGAGGTTTCTATCATGTTCGACTTTAGCATTGCCTCCTACAAAAATATCATCTATTATAATAGCACATGGATTGCCAGAACAACTTTGCTCCATCGCACATTGAAAGACTTCACTGGCAGAATTTATCCCAAATGGCATTCTCAAAAATCTGTACCATCCAAATGGTGTACTGAATGTGGTTAACAATGAAGATTTTCAGACAAGCAAAATTTGTCAAAAGGAATTTTTGCATCTAAGACAGAAAAAACAATGGCATTTGGAATAACAGCTGCAACTTCCTCAACTGTAAGCATTGGATGATGAGGCAGTTTTAGTGCTTTGTTCAAATCTTTTGGATTGATACATATTCTAATATCATCTGAGCTTTTCTTGTGAGCTACCACCATGGAGGATACCCGTTCAGTTGGTTCTTCTACTGGACAAATTACTCCTAGACACATCATTCTGTATAGCTCAGCTTTGACTCTGCCTTGCATTGTTACTGGAACTTTCCATGCTGGTCTGATAACCAGGCTTAGCTTGTGGTCTAACATCATGGAGTACATAACTGGGAATTTGCCCAAGTTGTCTTCAAAAATATCAGCATAGTCAGAAAAAGTAGTTTGTGCAAATTTTTCATTGTTGCACTTGCGAACATGGTGGACTTCTGCCTTAAATGAAAGCAGTCCCATTTTCAAACTGTCTTTGAGGCCTAACAATGATTGCACATGTCTCTTGACTACATAAAATTGCAAGTTATAGATGTTCCCTGCAGAATAACATTAAAGCACAAGTGAGCCATCAGTCTGAATTTTTTCACTACCAAAAGCAACAAGCTTTGCACACTCTGCCAGATTAAGCTTCTCACTAGGTTTTACTTTAGCAAACATTTCTGGTGATATAACATTGCACATTGAACCAGTATCAACTTTGAGCTCTACAGGTCTCCCATTAATCAAAACAGTACAAAATACTTCATTCTTTGCCAACAAATCTACTGCATTGACTATTTCATCAAGCACAGACACACCATCAGCATAAATAGTAGGGTCACAGCTTTCTTGTTGATCAACTTGCTTCTTTGAATTTTTTACAGACCCTTTTGAAATGATCACACTTTTTACATGTGTGGCACTGCTGACCAAAAACTAAGCAATTCTCTCATTTGGGCTCATGGTCTCCTCCACAATTACGACAGTTGACTATGAGGCATGTCACAAGTTTTACAGACTCACCCCTCTGCTTTATTGAGTGTGCCCTAGGTTTTACTGTGGTTGTTCTGTATTTTGCTAGGGAAGCCCAGGGCATGGCCCTGCCATTATGTCTGTATCTTTTAACCTTGTGCTGCATACTATCAGTATTAGCATTGGAAGGCACTGTGATCATGCTTGTCTCATTTGTAAGCATATTCATGTGCTTTTCTGTGACCTCATATATCTGACAAATCTTTATATCCTTATTCAAAGTTAAAACATGGTCTCAAAGCAAAATCTTTCTCATTGCATTATCTTTAATACCACACACAAGTTTGTCATTTATCAACTCATCTCTTAAATCACCAAATCTGCATGTTTTGCCTTGTTGCTCAAGTCAGTCATATATGCTGCAAAGGTTTCACCAGGCTTTTGATCTCTTGTGCAAAATATGTGCCTTTCCATTGTAATATTCATTTGGGGGTTACACATTTCTCTAAATTAATGTTTTAAGCACTCAGGGTCTTCCTGCATTTCAGCCTGTACCACAATACGGCAGTCTTCCCCTTCCCTGCATACACAACTGGGGCATACACAGATGAATGCACCCTTTCAATAGCTTCTGAGCCAGCTAGATTAAGCAGAATAGATGTCTTTGTACATGCATATTCATCAGAAAAAACAGCCTGTATGAAAATATATTCTTGCTCAAACACTCTCCAGTTTTCAGCAACATTATTATCAAATACAAGTGGACCAGATCTGTGAAATCCTTCTGCCATGCCAACAAAATGCCCTTGCAATTATATTCAAATGCACACACCAGGTACTCGAAAAATATTCAGCTGCACAATAGTCTCTGAAATTACTGTATTCTGGGAAATAATTGTACTGTAATACTGCACACACTGATGAATACTTTGCACACCTCAGATATTTTGAATGGCTTACTTAATATGAAAAAGAAGCACATAGTGAAAAAATATGGTTGTTTTCCCTTTTTATACATTTTAAGCAATGTGGATGTTATTTCAAGCATTTTCCTAAGCATTTCGAATACTTTTATCAATATATCATAGTTTTCAAAATGCTGTTTAATTAGAAACTCTGTTTGAATGGTTTTAATGCTTTGTTTTATATTTGTTGAGAAAAAAAATCATTTAATCGAGTTTTAGTACCTAGATTTATATTTCTGACCTGTTTGCGAGTCGTTTGAGCTTCAGATGATTCACTTCTGTATATTCATTCAATTGTGGCTGCGTGCTTCATGGTCTTGAAGAAGTTTTACTTCAGATCCCACTCTGACACCATGTCACTTGTCTTGTGTATTCAAATAAGATGATGAGCCTCGAATGTTCATTTAAGTAGTTTATTACACACACACATCAGGATGGATGACTGGAAGATTAAACTTAAATGAACTAACTGACTGACTGTTACACACACACACATGCTTTCACTCCAACTGCTCACTCAAAATGTCACTCTTGCTTGCACATGCTCAGTACTTATATGCACGTGCCCATGGACTGGAATGGCTCTTAAAGGTAAAACACACACACTGATCTACAAATGATATTAAAAATAAAATAGAAAAGTGAAATGCACAAGAAAATAACCAAACTGTAGAGGTGTGGCTCAGGTCCAGAATCTGGGCCAATATGAAAAATTAGTAGTCAGTGGTAACCATACAAAACCAAAACAAGTAGCTCAGTCCAAAATGAATCAGATGGACTATGGGACCAGGCCCTAAGCTGCCTTAAAGTTAATAATACAACACAAACGTAATAAGAAAAACTCATAAAACAAGGTCCAAATAAACTGAAGTGAAGAACTAGTAATTTAGTCCTACTCTGTCTCCAAAAAAAAAAACAAGGTGCAACAAAATTCTTCACTAAAGGCATTTAGCAGTGAGGTAACAATAAGACCTGTTGCTCATCCCTCTCTAACAAAGATGACAAGCAGACAGGGTATTTTGTTTAGATGCTTTAATACATTGAAACATCAGGTTGGATAGCAGCATCATAAAATATAAATAAACTGGTTAACAGACAGACCTTACATGCATACATGCTTACATCTCAACAGCTTACTACAAAATGGCAGCCCTTGGATAGCTTCTTAAAGGTATATATACACACACATATTGATCTGCATCCTCCGTTTTAAAAAGACTGCCCTTTTTTAAAAAAAGATTAGAGGTAGACACGCATTGCTATAGACATTAGAAACAAAACATAATGTTCATGTCCAAGTTGCTGTGTATCTGCTACATGGTTTAGAGATATGACCAAATCTTGTAACGCAACAATCTGGACAAAATTTAGCAACAGAGACAGTCTTCAGTGAACAATTCATATCAGGAACTTCTGGATTCATCACATGAACAGCAATATTCTCTGGAACTTCCTCAAGAATTGGAACACCAGACAACTCACTCTGAGAAAAAGAGTCTTTCTCACAGGCTATATGCTGTGGTATAGGCTCAGAAACCGGTCTCAAATGTTTCTGATTTTGTCTAAACTCTGCTCCTTGTGATTCCACAATGTATGATCTCAGCTCTGGGCAAATATTCTTCATGACACCAATCCCATCATAACCTTTGGATGTTTGCATCCTTACCATTTCTCCTTCTTGCAATGCATTGCGCGATTTGCTGGTTTTATTGTAGTAGGACTTCTGGGTTAGGAGTTTCTTCTTCAGATTGGCTTTCACTGACCTGTTGCTCTTGACACATGGAACAAACAATTGACTACTGACTAGTAATGTGGTTCTGGTTTGTCTCAACAGAAGTGTCTGAGCAGGTGAACCAAGATATTGATCACAAAGAACATTTCTGAGATTCAAGATATTCAGGAAAACATCATTATTATCTTATTTTGACTTCTCTAGTAACTGTTTTGCACTTTGAACTGCATGTTCTACCAAACCATTTGACTGTGGGTAGGTACTCAGGGCTACTCATGGCATGAGTTAAGTCCCATTCTTTGGCAAATCTTTTGAAATCTTGGCTTGTGAACTGCTTGCCATTGTCAGAAATAACTTTGTGCAGAATACCATGCACTGCAAAATTATTCTTCATCTTAATAAGGACAGTACTGGATGCTAGGGTAGGAGGAAGGTCAAGCTTGAACCAATTAGAGTGAGTCTACTAATACCAATAATGTTGACCATTCCACTCAAAGATGTTGGTGGCTACTGTTGACCAAGGTAGCTCTGGAATCTGGTTTAGCTGAAGTGGTTCTTTCTGATGATGTGGCTTTGTACTATTACACATGGAACAAGATAAAAGTGCTCTCTCAATATCTTGTGACATAGAAAGCCAAAATACTAGTCCTCTCACCCTTCTTTTCATAGAGTTGGTACCTGGGTGGCCATGATTCAAGATAGTAATGTAGTCTTCTTGCAAGGACTTTGGAACAATTACTTTTAGACCTTTCATAACAACACCTTTGTCAGACAAAATCTCTTCTCTGTATGAAAAATAAGGTTGCACTTCTTGAGGAAAGTAGATAGTTTTGATGGCCATCCTTGACTGATAAAGTGGTTGAGCCTCTGTAAAACTGGATCTGTGGCTGTATGAACTCTCAACTCATCAAGACGTGTGGAAGAAACATTTCTCACTTCCATGACTTCAAAATCAAGGTTCTCATTCTCATGCTGTTCTGCGGTGTTTCTGGGCAATCTGGATAATGTATCAGCAAGATGAAGAAGTTTGCCTTTCTTGTAGGCAAGAGTGAAATTATACTTTTGCAATCTCAGCATCATACTTTGAATTCTGGCTGGAGCTGAATGAATAGGCTTTCTCAAGATAGTGACTAGTGGGTGGTGGTCTGTTTTGATCTGGATATGTCTACCATAATCAAAATCATGGGACTTTAAAGATGCAAACACAATTGCCAAAAGCTCTTTCTTGATCTGGGTATACTGCATTTCAGTTAGGGGTAAGAGTTCTCAATGCATAGGCAAAAGGATGACCCTCTTGTAAAATGACTGCACCAAGACCAAATTTTGTAGTATCACATAAAAGAGTAACTGGCTTGTGAACATCATAGTATCTGAGAGTTGGCGGACTAGCAATTCTCTGTTTTAGGACATAAAAATACCTTTGGTGTTGCTCTAATGAAGACCATGATGCATCTTTACGTGTCAGCTCTGTGAGTGGTGCTGATATTTGACTCAAGTCTGGAATTAACTTGCCCAGATAGTTAACCATAACAAGAAAACATTGCAGGGTTTGAACATTGTCTGGAGCTGGCATCTCGAGAATGGATGCTTGTTTAGAAGTATCTGGTCATATGCCTGAACTGGTAAATAAAAGTAACCTCTTGTAGCCTGAATTTGCATTTCTGTGGATTGAGCTTAAGATTCACTTGACATGCCCTTTCTAGAATGTTTCTGAGGTTTCTGTCATGCTCAGACTCACCATGACCTCCTACTAGTATGTTGTTGACTATAATAGCACAAGGATACCCAGAAAAAAATGTGTTCCATTGCACATTGAAAGACTTCACTTGCAGAATTTATCCCAAATGGCAATCTCAAAAATTTGTACCCGCTAAATGGAGTACTGAACGTAGTGAGCAATAATGATTTCTTGTCAAGCTGAATTTGCCAAAAAGAACACTTTGCATCTAAGACAGAAAAAAACAGTAACATTTGGTATCAAGGCTGCGACTTCTTCGATTTGCGCATTGGATGATGAGGTCTTTATAGCACTTTGTTCAAATCTTGTGGGTCAATACATATTCTAATTTCATCTGAGCTTTTCTTGTGAGCTGCCACCAAGTAAGATACCCATTCAGTTAAAGTTAAAACTGGACAAATCACACCTTGCCGCACCATTTTATCTAGTTTAGATTTGACTCTGTCCTGCATGGCTATTGGAACTTTTTGTGCTGGCCTGATAACTGGACTGAAATTTGGATTTAACTTCATGGCATACACAGCTGGAAGCTTCCCTAAATAGTCTTCCAAAATCAGCATAGGTAGAAAAAAATGTACTAGGTAAAATTAGAGTAGTGGTCTTTCAAGTTGACTTGATGGATTTCTTTATTAAATGAAAGCAGTCCCGTTTTCAAATGGTCTCTGAGCCCTAATAATGACGGATGTGCCTCTTGGCCACATAAAATAACAAGTCATAGCTTCTCCCAGCAGAGTAACATGAAAGCACTACTGAGCCTTTGCTTTGAATTTCTTCACCTCCATAAGAAACAAGCTTTGCACACTTTGCAAATCAAGCCTTTCACCATGACACACTCTAGCAAATGTTTCTGCTGACATAACATTGCACTTGGAACCTGTGTCAGCTTTGAGCTCTGTGGGTTTGCCAATTATCCAAACAGTACAAAATACTTCATTCTTTGCCTTTAAATCAACTGTTTCATGAAGCACTGATACACCATCCACATAAAAAGTAGGGTTGCAGCTCTCTAATTGATCAACATGTTTCTTAAACTGCCCCTTTTAATAAAAGAATGTGGGCTTTTTGATTTACAAAATCTTTTGAAATAATTCTCTTTTTGCATTTGTGGCATCACTGACCAATAGCTAAACATTTCTCCCTTTTAGATTCATGACTTCTACCCAATTACAACAGTTGACAATGAAACAAAGGCCCAAGCTTTGAGTTTGCTGACTTACTCTTATGCTTCACTGAGACTATGCGATCTCTGGAATTTGCTGGAAAATTCTGGGGTTTACCAGTGAGCACTTCAGGGGCTACAGTTGTTGCCATGTGCTTGGGCCTGTTTCTTTTAACTACGTGCTGCACACTATCAAAATGAGCTTTGTCTCTGTGGCTTCTAGAGTTGTTCTCATTTGTAAGCATACTTGTGTGCCTTTCTGTGAGCTCATATATCTGACAAATGTCAATGGCCTTATTCAAAGTTAAATCACTGGCATGAAGCAAAATCTTTCCCACAGCATCATCTTTAAAACCACACACAAATCTGTCTTTTATCAACTCATCCCTCAAATCACCAAATATGTGCATTTTTGCCTCATTTCTCAAGTCAGTTATATATGCTTCAAAAGTTTCTCCAAGCTTTTGATCCTTTGTGTAAAATAAGTGCCTTTTCATTGTTACATTTATCTGGGGGTTACATATTTCTCTAAATTTTCATTTTAAGCATTCAGGGACCTCCCTTGACTCAATATGATGGTTTCCCCCTCTCCTGTATAGACAGCAGGTGCATATACAAATGAACACTCCTTTCTATGGCTTCCGACCCAGCTAAATTAAGTAGAATAAATGCCTTTGTACAGTCATCTTTATCAGAAAATGCAACATGTATGAAAATGTCATACTTTTGCTCAAACACTCTCCAGCTTTCAGCAATATTACTGTCAAACACAAGTGCACTGGGATTTGAAATCTGTCTGCCATGCCCACAAAGTACGTATTTGTGCATGCATTGAAAATATGGCCCTTGCAGTTATGTATAAATAAACTGTTCTGTGAGCTTGTAATAACATTCAAATGCACAATAAACTCTTTGAAATACTATGCTTTGTGAAATATGCTCTGTAATGCCTGTATTCTGTGAAAGAACTTTACTGTAACACTGCACAAACATGCAAGCACTTTATACACTTCTGATAACTTGGATATCTTTGATTAATATGAAAATACGTGCTTAGTGAAAATTTGGCCGTTTCCCTTTATTTTATTCACATTATGCAATTTGGACTTTATTTCAAACATTTTCCATAGTAATTTGAATATATCAGTTTATGCAAAAATTGTTTAGAGCATTCAGTATGCCTTGTTTCATATTTTGCAAATAAAAATAGTGCTGAGAAAGTTTTAACATCTGAAATTAATTTCTGACCTGTTTTGTGAAGTATGCATATTGTAGGGATGATTCACTCCTCTATATTCCTCCAGCTTCAACTGAGTGCCTTTTGATCTCAAACTGAAGAATTTGGATTCCATCCTGGCTTTAAGTCCTTT
Organism: Protopterus annectens; assembly: GCF_019279795.1. NCBI lineage: Eukaryota > Metazoa > Chordata > Ceratodontiformes > Protopteridae > Protopterus > Protopterus annectens. The sequence continues at coordinate 163,823,702 of NC_056742.1, forward strand.
AGATAGCCCACTTCTGACACCATGTTGCTTATCCTTCTCTAACTTAGATGACAAGCACATGGGGTATTTCATTTAGATGCTTTAATACACAGAAACACATCAGGATGGTTAGCAGCATCATAAAACAAAACAGTGTAAGAAACTTCTCTGTGTGGAAGATTTTCAGTCCATAAATCTCTAGTTAATCACTGTATATTAACCAGATCATACAAAAGTAGTAGAAGTAGAGAACTTAAACTCGTCTTAAGTAAAAAAAAAATAAATAAATAATAAAAAATATATAATTGTACAGAATTACTAAGTATTCAAAAGTAATCCAAACAAGGCAGGCAGTCTGTTTCCAGTCAAAAATTCTTTATTAAGTAGACAGACAAGCAATCCAAGTAAAACAAAAATAGAGTAATAGTTTCCTCACAAGCTTTCTAAATATATATATATGTATACTTTTTATCAGGCAAGGGAGTGGTTTTGTGTGCTGTAAAACAAAGTCTTACTGGTACACATGTTAAATTCACATCCCTTCCCCCATCAGTGTGACATTTGAGCTGGTCCTGCCCTACTTAGTAGCTGTCATAATATAACCCTTATATACTTTAAATAAAATATATAATGATGTGGTACCACTTATTTAACCAGATTATTAAGTAGATTAAGTCTGTGATTTTATCCAAGACAATATACTACATGGCTGGAAATATATCAACCTTAGTCCATCTGGCAATCAAAAAATATATATAGATATATACATATACACTTTGCATGTAAAAAATCAATTGTAAAAATCATATTCTATTTTCATAACCTATTGTTAACAAAGATCGCTTTCATCCTAGACTTCTTCAGGTCTGTGTACAAGAACCCTAAAAACTATCTATAAAAATATTATTGTATAACTAGTAAGCACTGTTATTACACATCATTTTGAATAAAGTAGAAAAAAGAGAACCAGAAAAAGAAAAAACAATAAGAAAAAAATGTATGATGATGGAAACAAAATATACACTTAAATTACAACTGATTTAAAATGGTATTTAAAACCAACTGGTAGAATAAAATAAAATAAAATTAGTCATATAAACAATGTGGCAATTTTCAAAGTTCCAGTGCACTTTTAATTGAACAGTAGTAGTTTAGTCCAGGCTTCCTAAAAGAGTTTAGCTTTAATTGCCACATGAGCTCATGTTTCTCTAGAATATTCAGGATGTCTCCTTCAAGATCACCCATGTCTATGTGATCTAGGATCTGGAACTTAAAACCTGTGTGTCTTTTATGAAGAGAAAGGTGTTTGGCTAGTGCATTATTTTTACATCCAGAGTGGATTTCTGACATAAATAAACTGATTAACTGGCAGACATTACATACAAAAGTGCTTACATCTCAACAGCTTACTACAAAATGGCAGTCAGACTTGCAAATTCTCAGTATTTATACACTTGTGCAAGACATTGGATACCTTCTTAAAGGTACATACACACATTGATCTACAAGACCCAAAGCAAAAGAGGTTTAAGAACCAGAGTAATAAACCAAAAAGAAATAAAAGAAGAAAAAAAATCAGAGAGCCAAGGTGAAGAAGTGTGTGTGTGTGTGTGTGTGTGTGTGTGTGTGTGTGTGTGTGTGTGTGTGTGTGTGTGTGTGTGTGTGTGAGGGGGGGGGGTTGAGAGAGACAGAGAGAGATTCTGTGCAACAATAGACAAATGAATCAAGAAAATATATTGTATACCTTCTTAAAGGTACATGCACACACACTGATCTACAAGACCCAAGCAAAAGGGGTTTAAGAACCAGAGTAATAAACCAAAAAGAAATAAATGAAGAAAAAAAATCAGAGCGCCAAGGTGAAGAAGAGTGTGTGTGCGTGTGTGTGTGTGTGTGTGTGTGTGTGTGTGTGTGTGTGTGTGTGTGTGTGTGTGTTGGGGGGGTTGAGAGAGACAGAGAGAGATTCTGTGCAACAATAGACAAATGAATCAAGAAAATATCATCTACCACAATAACCTTAGGAGAGATGTGTTATATATAAAGAAACATCCCAGATAAAAAAAATCAAATAAATGAAAATCTCTAATCAAATGTGCATTGAAATCAAACAAAAAATAGCTTTCATACATAGGGCTTCATCAGATCACTAATGAAACTGAGCATCTAAGAAATCAACCATACACAGAAAATATAGGAAAAGAACAGTCTATAGAAATGTGAAAAAAATCAAAATGCAAATTATGTACATATTATAGTAGAACAAATATCAAGTAGAAACTATTAAAAGTAAAGATATAAAAACTGAGAAAAAAAAGAACAGAACAAATATGATGACACATCATAACCATTAATAAAATAATCTGTGGTTCAGTTTCTTGTGCTGAAACAAAATTAAGTCCAGGTGGGTTAAAGGCATTAAGGTGAATTTGCCATTCCAGTTCCTTCTTTTCCACAATGGCATTACAGTTTCCTTCACATGAACCTATCCTTATCATGTGTGAAATGTGAAAAGTGAAAAAAAGAATGACCTGGGAATTCAGTGCTGTGCTTTTGAAGAGGATCCTTTCTTAGTCTATTTTTAATTTCAGGTGTGTGTTGGGCTAACTTAGAAATGGTCCCAGCCAACTTGCTTTTATATGCCTTACCTATGCTGGGGCAGATGAAAAAGTCCCTGCAGTCATGAATTCACAAAAGGTACAGAAAGGGGATCCACATTTAAAGGTACCAAACCTTTCCATGCTGTCCTGTTTGAATGTCCCTTCTATGCAAGATCTAATGGTTCTGCCTTTTTTGAAAACAAAAGAAGGAACAAGTGTCCAGAATCTTCCTCACCAGTTTGTTATCACATATATATAATGGTCCAATGGTCACGAATATCCTTTGCATTACATAGGAACCTTTTCTGAAAGTTAATATCATACATCTTTTAAGTTTTTCTTTCTTGTGGTCAGTGTAGAAAGTTCTAAAATCATGTAACAGTCTTATTTGCTATTCATATCATTAAGTATCCTCCATTGCATCAAGGTCATTAATATGATCAAAAGTATGCCTGATCGTTTCACTTTCATATCCCCTCCCATGAAAATCTCTGTGGTGGTCCTGCAGGCTCTTTAGAAAATTAGCTGTTTCTCTGAACACATGTGCAATCTCCATACCCTGTGACTTTATCATATTATGGTTAGTCATTTTTGGGTGCAATGCTTCCAGCATGAAGCAGTAAGTTTACCTGGGTGGGTTTGCAAAATTAATAATTTTAAAGCTCCTGTAACTGCATGTGCTTATAAACAGGGAAACTCCGAAACTAATCTTGTGCTAATTATGATGAGCAGTAAATTTAAAAAAATCAGTTGATTGTCCAAAGTTTGCAGATAATTGCAAGTTGGGAGCCATAATTAACTCCCCAAGTGATGCTGACATCCTACAGAAAGGCCTCACTGAGACCAGCGACTGGTGTCAGAACCATGGCCTTAAGCTCAATGCCAAAAAATGTGTCATCATCCTCTTTGGGAAAAACCTGGTTTCCATGAATTACCACATCAATGGTAGTCCACTGAACACAGAAGGCGTTATAAAAGATCTGGGAACACAGGTTGACAGCAACCTGTTTTGACCACCACATTGCCACTGTGGTCAGAAAGTCCTTCTATGTGGCACATCTCATTACTAAGGGTTTTGCATCCAGGAAGAAAGAGGTCATTATCTCCCTGTACTCTTATCTCCTTAGGCCAATCATTGAGTACAATGCCCCATTTGGCATGTACCTCACTAGACACCTGCAACAACTGGAGAGTCCACAAAAGTACCTCACAAAGAGGATCCTAGGCCTTAAACACTTGTCCTATATGGATAGACTCAAAAAACTCCATCTATTCTCTGTCTCATATCACCTACTTAGAGGTGATCTCTGCTTGACTTACAAAGCCATGTCTGACCCAGCTCTGTTAGAAATGCTATATCTAAAAAATCCCAATCCCTCTCCACTACATGCTCCAGAGACCTCAACCTCATTACCACAATCAACAGAACAAGCTGGAGGGATAGGTTCATAACCCAGAGACTGCCCATGCTATGGAATAGACTTCCCATACATGTCAAGCGGAATGCCTGACTGGCCCTCTTCAACAGAAATCTTGATGAGTGGATTGGAAATAGAAAATTCACCCTGGGGATCACTCCAGTGGCTCTACTCGACAGAGGCACTGGGAACTAAGGTCGGGTAGCATGAAGCCAGGGTAATCCTATGGGCTAGGCTTGTAAAGGCTCCAGGGCCATTAGCCTAGTACACACCTATGAACTTATGACGGCATCTGTTCATAAAGGTGGTTCATATTTTCACTTGGACCCAATGTACTTGTCTGTCTGTTGATGTTGTTTTCCTGGTTTGACTTGGGTGCAGTTATGGAATGTTTGGCAACATCTATTCTTCGCTGGCCTAGTCTCAGCACAGTACTCCTTTATCTTGGAGGAAATTATTTGATAGGCATACCCAAGAAGATTATTTTAGCCAGGATATTAATGGACTATCTCACATTAAAGGCATGGGACCACAATACTTTGAGCTGTTGGTCTGCCTTCCTTTTGAGATTTTGCTGGCAAGGTGCCATACACCCTATAGCCATCAATTTGTCAAGACGGTTCATCAATGATCATATTGCAATTTCAGCTGAATCCAAGGACTTCAAAGAAATAGAGTACATTTGAATGTATTTGGAATAGATTTATTTAATCTTCAGCTTTCTTAAGCAATTAGTAGTAACAAGAGCTGACCGTGTTAGCTGACACTTCTCAGCCAGGCATGTTTTGTTTACTTTGTTATTAGTCTGCTTAATTCAAATCATTATTCTTCAGTTTTTCAGTGTTTTTAATCATAAGTTATCAGATACTTGTGAGTAGGAATGCACAATATATTCCACTATTCTGAACTTGTTAAAATACTTGCTGCATTATGATTGTCCTTTATATGAGAAGAGGCTTACAAAGGGGAAACAGAAGCATGTTGGTGGACAGTCATGTTGCAACCTTACCCCCCACCACCCTTTACCCCCCCCCCTTGTGATTCATTGGCCTCTTTTTGACCTAGTTTAAGCACAGACTCCATTATGCTTTGGTATAATCATTTTCTGTGTTCATTAGGGGCAAAAAGGGACAGAAAACTAGTAAAAATGAAAAGAAAAACACATCCGAAGCACTTTGCAGAGGATTTAATAAAAAATCAAATAAATACAAAAGTCACTAAATACACCATAGAACTTCACTTACTAAGCGCTTTCACCATTAAATTATGGCATCATCAGAAAGGGACAAGCCTCTGGGTTGATTTGGCATTGTCAGTTATCAAAGAGTGCTTGGTATACACCACTTGGGTACCAATGGTACAGTCTAAGTTATGCCAACCAGCTCCCATTGGAAGTGTGTGGTAGAGTCGATGCTTGTTAAGTTTGAAATGTAACACATGAAAGCATTATATCTGCTATTAATCACAAATAATAAACTGTTTGCAAAGGCTAAAATGTGTGCTTATTGTCTCGGGTTGGGGGACCAGAAATTTTGGTATTTCTGTTCATTTTGATGCAGATACCTTTAAAGCAAAACTTTGAACTTTGTTAAGATTTTAGTTTTGAGTCTTAGCTAAAATGTCATGACTGTAGTAAAAAATGCATCTGTAGTGTTAGTAAATGAGTGGCAGTATGTCACAATTGTATCTGTGTATATTTTACTCATATTGGGTGTTACTTGGTCTGATGGACATAGTTTGAGTAACCAAACAAGAGGGCACCCTGAAAAATAATTATAAATTATACAGCATTGTCGCCTCACAGTAAGACGCTGCCCGGTTCGATTCTCAGCTAGAGCGTCTTCTGCGTGGAGACATGCGTGAATGGGCATACCTTTGTTGAAGGTTGTGCGTCAGGGCTGGTATCTCGGCACATAAAAATCAACCACCAATCATTAGTGGACCAGAGTTCCGCTGTGGCGACCCCTAACCGGGAAAAGCCGAAAGACTCAACAACCTCTACATCTCCAGTTGTATATTGCTGTCATATATTGTTCATTGATTGGTGTCACACAGGTATTTTGTTAAAAAATAAATAACTAAATATTCACATTTTTAATTAATGCCATTTTTAATCAGGAGTGCACAACACATGCTGATCTCACTTGCTAAAGATGCCTAAAGAATGTATTGCTTGTGTGCACATATGAGCATGGCTGTGCATGCAGAATGTCATCATAATACAGTTTATGCTTTTTGAAGAAGAAAGTTTTAAAACACTGGACTAATGGTAGTGGTGATTATCCTAAAAGGAACAAATGAAAGTTTACAGGCCTAGTTTTCTTTCTTTCTTTTTAACATATTGACTTTTCCACTTGTTATTAAACTAATAATGGCGGCAAGCTGAAAAGATGAGTCTGTTTTTATTACTACCTTTTCCTCTGGGAAATTTGATTTATGCATCAAGAGCATCACCCTTTAATTGTAATCTTCATAGCATATTCTTATTTTTTTAATGACATCTCAACCCTGCACTCCAGCAGAAGTTGTATACATACCTTTATATTTTTAAATGACTCCTATAGTAGGTCACTTGCCTCTTGGAAATATCCATTGACTAAGAATGATCCCAAACTAAGCTTCCAATGTAGTCCAATACAACCATTATATGTGTCCCAGAGTACCTTCACTGAGATATATTGTACTAGAAACAACACCTCCAGGAACATTTGCAGAATGTCTGTTTAATGAAATTCACCAAACAGTCTTCAAAAGACTATGTTTCTGCAAATAAAATACCCACATTTAAAACAGTGCTCAACTGTTTTGTGAATTTCATTAAGCAGACATTCTGTGAAGGTTCCTGGTGGTATTTTTTCTTATTTTTGCTTCTATTTACAGTTCATGGGTTGACTTTGGTGTTTGGGTACATATATTGTGGTAGAATTAACATCTGCAAATGGTTGCATTAGTTCACCCAGTCCATTAATAAACACTGGATCTGTAATATTAGTAAAAAACTCTAAACACCAGGTGTTTCTTGGGAGGATGGGGGCTTGTTTTGGATGTAATGATCTTAGAAAGTTCTTGGATTATTAAGAAGGTGCATGTCATTTATAGTAAAGGTATGATGATTTGCTTAAAGTCGGTTTGCCTTGATGTGAAAAACAAAGGCTTGACTTTCACATCGATTAAATCCTTTCTTAAAACATCTGCAGATATAAGACGGAGGTCTAAGCTTTTGAGTGACATCTGTTACAAAGTACGCAGTTAAAATTGCCTGCACTAAATGCATGTCTTTCTGAAAAGCCTTACGGTTTGAGCAGAATTTTGTTTGAGTATTCATCCTAGTCAAGACAGCACGGATACAATGCTTTGTTTTGTTTGTACACCTAATGATTCTCCTTGTAAGTAGACAAAGATTTCTCACTTAATGTACTAGTTCAGATAAGAAGTCTTGAGGATATTGTACATGAGACAATTGTTCCAATTGTTTGTTTTATTGTAAGAGGCATAAGGATACTAGGATGTACTCAGATCTAGGGAATTTTAAGTGCTCAATCTGTGAAGGATGTTGTTTCCTGTAAAAATAGCAGGTCAGGAGTATTATGGTTAAAGCATGCAAACATTTTGTTGTGTTTAATTTTAATAAGCTGACGCCTACAGTTCTGCTGAATTAAGTAACTTGTTGAGATTCATACATTAATGAAACTTGAGACTCCAAAACAAAACTCATTTACAGCTCTTATATTCAATTATATTCACTACACTGCCAGAAGAATAGGTCATTTCATCCAAGATGTCATAATTTAAACTCCCAGACAGGTTCCTTACTTTACTACAGGGAAGCATGAAATATCACACACAGGGGAGATGTGTGGGGTGGGGGCAGCTGTTCATGCACTTGTACAATACTGACGTAGCAGAAGTTAATACAAAATTACCATCTGCTGCTGCAATTTTCTTCCATGTATAAGTATACATACTGTACTCACATCACCCATGTCTCTTACACTACCCTGCAGGCTGAAGCTGAACACCTTCCATCACCTTCTTTTCCCTTCAGTGGCCTGTAATACCTGTCATTCCACTTAAAATTCCAGGACTCATATTCTACTATGATGCTTTACCAAAGGTTACATGCCAGTGAAAGATTAATTAAATACATATTCAAAACTTCCCTCTCTTTTACAAAATGTATCATATCTGAAAGTGTTACATTACCGTTTCAATAAATGTTGTTACATCAACAAATCTATGGAAGGCAGAATCTGATGTGCTGATGTGTTCCCCCAAGTCACATCTGATTGTTTTTGAAGTATGCATATTAAACATGGCATAGTTGTAGATAAAGATGGCTAAAATCCTTCCTTTCTGCCAGAATCTTTTTTTTTCACAGAGTACTAAAATAAATATAAGTTGTGTACACCTTAGATAATTTCAAATCAGAGCCTCCTTGCTTAGCTTCTACTTCTTACTTCAGAATTATAATTTGCCTTTATGGCACAAAGAGCCATCTGGCTAGTAGATCTTCAAGAACTACATGATACAAAGTCTGAGTAAATTGAATTATATTTTGATTTCAAAATAGCATATACCCAAATCAGTACAGTACAATCAGTCACCAAAGACATAGCATCTGGCATTCATTCCGTAATCATAAAAATGTTGAAAATAGAAAATATCTATCATTCATTCTCCTAAACACAGATTACATCATTGACCTGTTTTTGTGCTGTAATCAGACATTTGCAGCTAAATGTAAGAAGTACCCAAAATCATGTAAGTATAATGCAGACATAACCTGCCAAAATATCAAGCTTCTATAAACCCTGAGAATACTGCTGGATACGCAGAACTGCACACAGAAATCTCATACAAGCATGTTAATAGCTGCATAGAGGCAGCTATACCCCACAGGAAGAAATACAGAACTAATTAAAAAAACATGCCGCACTGGTGGAATTACAACATCAATAGGTTGTAAAAGAGAATGAAGAAAATCATGGCAAAAATTAGGAGGTGCCACACATTGTTGTTGTGTCTTTTGGCTTTTCCCGGTTAGGGGTCGCCACAGCGGAACTCCGGTCTGATAATGATTGGTAGTTGATTTTTACTTGTCGAGTTACCAGCCCTGATGCACAACCTTCAACGAAGGTACTCCCATTCATGCATGTCTCCACGCAGAAGACGCTCTAGCTGAGAATCGAACTGGACAGCGTCTTACTGTGAGGCGACAATGCTACCGCAGCACGACCACCACGCAGCTTGATAAAAGCACTCTCATCTAATTAAACAAACAACTCAGAGGGCAAATAAAGTCTACCAAAGTGAAATATGAGACAAATTTGGCCTCTCAGGCCAAGGACAACCACAAGGCATTCTTCAATTGTGTCTGCAACCTCATAGACAATACACAATTGTGTGCAGAACTCATTGTTAATGAAGCACCCTACACTGATCCAGAAGATATAGCAAACCTACTGGCTGACAAATTCAGGTCCAACTTTACTCCTCTCTCCCTATCAACCTTCCTTAGGAAATACCATCAAATAAAACTCCCCCGGTATCACTAGAGAACAGGTTCTTAATGCTCTCTCTAAGGCCAAGAGCACTGCATCAGTGGGCCTAGACAACATCCCAGGATGCCTTCTAAATATCATGAAACATGACCTATCAGGGCCTCTGGAATTGCTATTTAACTGTAGCCTCCAAACAGGCTTTGTGCCTCATGAATAGAGTACAGCAACAGTCATCCCTCTGCACAAAGATGGGCCATTGACAGACTCTAGAAACCACAGATCCATAAGTCTCACTAGTCTCATATACAAAGCCATGGAAAGAATTATCATTGAAATTATCAATAATGACATAGAAAACATCCAGACATTGGACCCAACCCAATTTGGTTTTCTTCAAGGGCAGATCATGCCTACTCAACCTGATGGATTTTTTTGAGAAGGTCACCAAATCAATAGATGAAGGCAAAATGGTTCACACTGCCTACCTTGACCTGGTCAAGACATTTGACACAATACCCCACTTGGGCAACATTGACAAACTCAACAGATCAGGTACAAGCCCTTATGTCACCCAGTGGATAGCCAGCTGTCTCAAAGACAGGACTCAGGAAGCTAGAAGTGGGGGTCCACCTCTACAATGTGGAGTCCCTCAGGGATCCATCCTGGCACTAATCCTTTTTGGCATTTATTTCTCTGAAGTCAAGGCCAATGTCGATGGCCTCTGGCTGACTAAATCTACAGATGATTTCAAATTAGGAGGCATCAGTGAATCTCCCACCAACACAAATGTTTTCCAGGAAGGATTAACACAGACAAATAACTGGTCTCAGAGCCATAGACTAAACCCAAATGCCAAGAAATGCATAATAGTATCATTTGAGAAGATCTCCACCCCTGGTAACTATTATACTGACAAAACACTCCTAAGAGTTGCCCCTGCAGTCAGGGACTTGGGGACACACATAGACAGTAATCTACTCTTTGGCAATCATATGCCTAGAGTAGTGAGAAAATCATTCTATGTTGTGCAACTTATAAACAAAGGTGTGTCATCTAAGTCCAATGAAGTCATTGTTCCACTATATTCGGCATTTAGCAGACCTATCATTGAATACAATGTTTCCTTTGGTATGAACCTAACCATGCATATCCAGCAATTGGAACATCCACAGAGGTTCCTCACTAAAAGAATACAGGGCATAAGTAACATGTCCTATGCAGACTGCCTCATGGTACTATCCCTGTATTCTGTCTCCTTTAGGCTGTTGATGGGAGATCTATGTCTGGCATACAAGACATTCTCAGACCCCACTCTGATGAACCTCCTGCATATCTGCAAAACAAACAGCACCATAATTACCCATTCTAAAAACTTAAACCTTGTCTGTGATGTAAATAGGACCCACTGGAGAGACAAGAATGTATCCCAGAATCTACCCCTTCTTTGGAACAGGCTCCCCATCTATGTGAATCAAGCCAATTCAAGTGTAACTTGGAAAATCAAATGGGGAACAGGAAATTCATACCTGGTTAGGCACCTATGTCTCTAATGGACACAGGCAGCCTGTAAACGGTTCATTTTCCAGGCCCCTGCTTATAAATGTTACCTCTCCCAAGCCCTCCGCTTACACTTATCAAGAGTACTAGACTTGTCAGAGATTTTGGATGCAGGGCTAAGCTTAAAAAAGCACTTGTGGTTGTTATCCTTGTACACATCTATGAACATCTGAACATAAATGCGTGTGAGGATACATATACATCACATATGAGTATAGTACCTGCCCCCCACCTCAAAATAGTAGTCACGTTCTGTGTATCTTCCTTTGCATTAAATTGGGATTAAAATTAAAATTAAGGCAAAAATGCCCACAGTCATATTTCAAGCTGCTGCTACCACATGTGATATATATATATATATATATATATATATATATATATATATATATATATATATATATATATAGACAGAGAGAGAGAGAGTATGTCTCCTCACCCATATCACCAAAAGACAGCCACCTTTTTGTTACACTTCTAATGTATGACCGGGACTGGGACAAAACTAAAATAAATAAATAAATAAATAGAATATAACATATTTGCTGTCAGACATATATAAACAGTATGCCTATTTATTCTCCCCGCAAGATAGCCACCTATATGTGCATCAGATGTTTAAATGTGAGGAGAATGAAAAAAATAAAATGATTGCAATAATGCTTTCAACTTGTTACTTCCAGAGACAATATCATGCTCCTATACAAGTTATAGTGACCTTTTCAGCTCCATGACATTTGTGAGGCAAGTTAAAGAAATAATGACAATACCGCTCCCAGACCAACACAAGATATAGTGTTGTCTAAGGTTTGGAAGGAATGTTACAGAAATAATGACAATCTTTAGCACCAGCCCTTGCCCCCCCCCCCTACACACACACACACAATTTCAGCCAATGGGAAAGGGTGTGACCAACTAGAAAGGGGTGGGACTATGCTAAAAACTGCAAAAACTGAGACTTTAATTAAATATGCTGCCCTGGGTGCCAAACCATCATTATGAGAGTCAAATCAGACAAAATTAATTGTAAAAGAAAAAATATTTCAATGCACTGGCTACATGACAGCTTACGTAATATCTAGATGGAAACAAAAAGGTTGTGAGGCATGAAAAAATAAATTACTTTTTAAATATATTACTGGAATGCCAGTCAAAATCAAGTATAAAAAAACAAGCAGCACTCAACTCAAACCACTTCTCCTTGCACTGCAGATCTAATTATAATTTAGATTCAGCTTTATAAAAGTACCAAGTAACATGCTGAAAGTAGCAATCTCTGTGATACCCCCACTTGTAAAAATGTTTCATATCCAAAAAAGACCTGCTGCCTGACAACTATCTACTTGTTTCATAGGGAAAACATGATCAAAGTAAAAAATGAACAGTAAACAAGAAACACGCTCAAGATAAATTGCTTAAAGGATTACTGCACAGCTTATGGACCCACATGATAGATTGGCATTCTGTTTAGTTTACGGGTAAATTTGTATTTGAGTCCTGTCTTCATGATATTAGAGACAAATTAAACTCACAAGAAAAGAGAGTCCTTGAACAGAAAATGTACAAGATACAGAGAGATCTCCGTGATTTCGAAAAAGGCGCTGCCTATTTCAGGGGATCCAATCAGTGTTCATGTTCCAAAGCTCGTCGTAATGATGCTGGCTGGTTTAAAGAAAGAGCTGGTAATAACGTTAATCTGCCTGCGAGTCCAGCAGTCAGACAAGATGCGGATAATATAATGAACAATGATTTTCCACCTTTGCCATCACCGGTGGATGATTTTTATTTCTCTGAACATTTTCGTCCACCAAGGGCATATGGGAGGCAACAGAAGAGAAGTTTTTCGGATCAGGAACAGCATAGGGGAGGGACCCCATGCCAATGGCGTGATAACAAAAGGACAAAATGGTACTAATTTATGTTCTGGATCTAATGTTGTAATTAATTTATCTGGATGTCAGTTAAATGATAGTATTTATGCTGTATTGAATCATGGATTGAAATTTGTACCCACTGTTTTACCTAAGAAATATGAGTTTAAAATAGAATTGTTCAGATTTGTGCACAAATTATATTTATGGTATCATTTTCACTGTTTACCTTCTTTTAATGTTGGTGTGGAAACTGCATTGAATGATACACATACTACTGATGATTATGTTTCAGATTTGGACTCAAATGAATCTTTTGTATCCTGTGAGAGTGACTTAAATGCTTATTGTGTTATAGACACTTCGAGAGTAAATATTAAGAGTACTTATATGCCCCCTTCTTCACATGAAGGTATAAAAAGTTTTCATGCGATGGTTGAATTTGAAGTTAATTTGTTGATAAATAATTTAGATTTGACACAGGTTAATTATAATTTATCTAAAAGGGAATGGTCTGAACTAATTAATTTTTCTAAACAGAAGGAATTAATTGTGAAACCATCAGATAAAGGAAATAAAATTATAATCATGCATTACACACAATATTATAAAATGTGCTTAGATTTATTGAGTGATGATACAGTATATTGTGTAGTTACAGAAGATTTTGTTAAACAGGCTAAAAATAAGTATACCTGTCTACAGAGAGGTTTGAGATTAGGATATTGGTTGGAAGCTGATGCTAAGAACAAATTAAGTGTGGAGGATTCTGGTCCAGCTTATTTCTATTGCCTACCCAAGATTCACAAAAATAGTAGGAATCCTCCGGGTAGACCTATAGTTTCAGCCAGTAGATACTTTCTACATAATTTGGGAGTTGTTTTGCATCAAGTATTGTTAAAGGAAGCTCAGAAACTCCCATCTTATATACAAGAGTCTTTTGATCTTATTCGTAAAATTAAAAATGTCATTTGGGTAGACAATATGTACTGGCTGACTCTAGATGTTAAGAGTCTCTATACCAATATTAAACATGTATTTGGAATTGAAGCAGTATATAAACAGATGGGAGATTTTCCGTTAACACATTATGTTTTAGATTTATTGAAGTTTTGTTTAGAAAATAATTATTTTTACTTTGATAATCAAATTTTTCATCAAATCCAAGGTACAGCAATGGGTGCGCCCTTTGCACCAATGTATGCTAACATTTTTATGGGATTAGTTGAAAAAGAATGTATTTATACTAATTGTTTTGTGAAAAATCATGTAAAATTTTATTTTAGATTTATTGATTATCTAATTTTTTTATGTGAAGGGGTAAGCATTTAGTGAATGATTTTATACAGGATATTCAAATAAATAGGTTTAATATATGTTTTGATGGTATACAGTGTGGATCAACTGTTTCTTTTTTAGATATTAATCTACAGGGTATTTCAGGACAACATGTCATCACTAGTATACATAGAAAATTTGATTTACCAAATGAATTTTTGATGGGCACCAGCTGTCACCCTAAACATACCATTGAAGCCTTACCATATGGTGAATTTTTGAGAATTTCTTGGTTATGTAATGATGATAATATATTTATGAATGAAATATTATGTACTAGGAATATGTTTGAAAAAAGACAATATGACATAAAGTTGCTTGATTTAGATATCAATAAGATTTTTAATGATAGGTTTAATAAGGGGCCATTATAAATAAGTGTAGGAATGATATTAAGAATTACAAAGAAGTGGAAAAGATATTTATGGTTTCTACTTATAATATTTGTAGTGAGAATATCAAAAAATGTATTTTACATTTTTGGGACTTTCTAAAAAATTACTTTGAACTGAAGAGTTTAGTTGAAAAAAAGTTAATGTTCTCTTACAAGAGGGGTAGAAATGTGAAGGATATGATAGTGCACACTAGATTCCATAAACCTGATGAAAAATTGCACTACCAAATTATGAGTAGAGGGATGTCATCATGTGGGAAATGTAGTGTTTGCCCTTATGTAATTAAATTTTTCCCTTATATAAATAATATTGAGTATAGATCAAATGGCCAGTATAGTTGTAGAACTGAGAGAGTGATATATGCCATCAGATGTGGTTGTAATAAGTTTTATATTGGCCAAATGAAGAGAATGTTTAAGGTGAGACTATTGGAACATTTGAGGGATATTAGGGTAAAAAAATTAGAGAGTCCTTTAGCTCAGCATTTTTATGAATGTCATGATGGTAAATGTGATAGTTTAACAGCAACCATTTTAGAACAGGTTTTTATAAGTGAACTAAATGAGAATTTGATTAAGAATGCACTGTTAAAAAAAGAAACTATTTCTATTTTGAAGTATGAAACCCTAATTCCTAGGGGTTTGAATACAGATTGTTGCTGGAGAAGTGTTATTTGATTTGCCTGGAATGCACTTTAAATTTGTTTGAATTGTATTTTAATTAACTCTAATGATTTAATTGTTTGAGTGTTTGATTGCTGTTAATAGCTGATGCTATATAAACGTTTTTGTCTGTGTTATGTGTTACTCCTTGAAGGCTTACTGTGGCCGAGGTGCTAGAGAATAAATACAGAACCTTATTTGTATACTGGCTTTGTTGTCTCAATCTGTGGTGTAGCAACTTGGTCTCCATTTTTGCTGTTGTTCGTTTTAGTTTACAGGTAAAGCCTGCAAAGATGACTGCAAGTCTCCAACTAATGTAATGAGCTTCTGAAAATACTGTAATCCTGTCCTTTATTACAAATAAAGTCATATGCATTTCAATACCTAATAAAGGCTTATACACTATCTAGTTATGTAAATATTCTCTGCATGGCAACAACAAAAAGGCATTCAATGTTGGTAATTCTTTAACAGTATGCTTATTAAAGCTTACTTGCATCTTACAGTCTCAGACAAGCTTACTTGATGGTCATTATAGCATTGCTACTTAAACACAGAGTAACAGGCAATGCAACAACATGCATTTTCTGAATAAGAAGAAGCATAAATCAACAGTATAAAAATATGACAGAAAACTAGAACATTATGTAAAATCAAGGACGGATAAAAAGCCACTGCAGTACTTGTTTCTACCTTGGATGGGGGGGTATCTGCACATTTCAAACTGTGACATACTTGTTACACTCCATTCCCTCGTGTAATGACTCTGGATGTGTCCAAGCAAGGCAAGGAGCAGTCATAAAAGTCTACTCAAATTTCTACAATCCACCAGTATCAATAAATATGCACAATTTCTGCAGAAGTAAAAGTCATCTAAATAACTCCACATTAAAGAGATCTGTAACTAATGAAGAGGTTGCTGCTAGCAAACAGCTTTATATTTCATTGTTTCATCTACAAATAAAGTGAATGTTGCCCTTGAGGAATAACATTAAAAAAATGATAAGCTAGTAATATTGCAATAGGGAATGGATGGCAAACTGATAACAGGTTCATCGTTACTAGGTATCTCTGCCAAAGAGGACATTCTCAGGACTGCAGCATCCACCCCCTTTAAAAGTACAACACAGTACAGTATCAGCAATGCATCTACATACTGTGGAAGTAGAAGCCACAGCATTCTGCATCAAAAGTAAGTACAGTACCTGTTGTTCTATTAACAATGCATGCAGATTCAGCATAAGCAGCTCTAAACGTCTCTTCAACCTCTCAGCTCCTTGTATAATCCATTCTACACTCAACTGTATTTCTCAACTTTGAAGCACAAGAAATCTGGAAAAAGCCAAAATTTATTGTGGGGGGGGGACAAAAGCCCCAAAACTAGGGACACATTTTAAACATTGCTTGCATAATCTTGGAATGTTTCTAGAATAAAATGCTGTGTTACCACCATGCATTTCACTGCCAAGACTTATACCAAGGACCCTGTGTACCACAGTCAGAGCAACATACCACTATGCCAAATCAGCTGTTTCTTGAAACACAGGCAAACTGAAACTTAAATGGCTATCACTTAGTGAATTCAGTTCTCACCAGGGCTCTCAACCTCTTAGCAAAAAACACCTAGACAAAAACAATAATGGGGGAATACAGCCCCCAAACGTATTCAGTGAATTAAATTCTCATCATAGCACTCAACCTCTTAGCACAAAAAACCTGGACAAAGCCAATAATGGGGGAATACAGCCCCAAAAATAAGGACAATTTCAAATATTGATCTTATAAACAGAAAATTGCTAGAATAAAAGGTTTGGTGCTACCATGTACTTTCTGAAGAATATGAAGTCTGAAATTCAAACTCCAGAAAACCACAGATTTTTATGAGGAAGAGAACAGAACAAAAATATGAGGCAAATATTTTACAAGTGACGGTGGGTAGGGAATTCAAGTTCTTGGTACCTGCTCCCAAGATACAGGGTTTGAGTCTAGCCACCAGGTATCTTTCCTGAGTTCTCTCTAGCCACCAGGTACACACACACACACACACACACACACACACACACACACACACACACACACACACACACACACACACACACACAATCTGAGTCAGCTTCAAAGTTCTAAGGAGTCCCTTTGTTACATTCCTTGCAGCAAAACAAAAGCCCAGTGTACATTCCTGCAGCAGCTTTCAAAAAAGCCCCATGAGAGCAAAGTCCTTGCCCTTCCTGCCAGAGCAAGCTACCCAGCCTGCAGACTTTGCAGTCTGATCCCCTTCCAGTCTATGCAGTAAGTCCTTCCCCTTCCCATGAGAGCAAGCTACCCAGCCTGCAGATGTTGCAGTCTGATCCCCTTCCAGTCTATGCATAGACTTCTGGGACCCAGCTTGCAGATGTTGCAATCCGATCCCCTTCTAACAGTTGTATATGCGTAGACTTCTGGGATCTCTGCTGTCAAATGCTGTCTTCCTAATCTGGATTGTCTCATCAGCAGTCTAGATTCATGTGCGCATGCTGGACTGGTTCACCAGCAGTCCAGATTCTGGGAACGCCACGATCACGCATGAGTGAAGTTCTGGGACTCACATTTGTTTTTTTTTATTTTGTTTTTATTTTTTTTCTTTTACAGCTGGGGGGGTTGCAGTCCTGTAGTCCAATAGCACAGGCCATCCCTGCCCATAAGCAGGGCTGGTTTTATATTAGTTTGGGTTCAGAGCAGAGGTGATTACTAAGTCCATGTTAAAATCCACTTATACAGCCTTGGTGTGTGGGGCCACCAATACCCCCCCCCTCCCCCTGATGTTCTGAAGGTCTGGGTATTCATTTATCCCCTATTTTTAAGAGATAACTGTTAAACTGAGAAATGACAACAGGGGAAGTTACTGTCATCCAGACACCCCTCACCAAACTGTTATAGCCACTTTTATCTACTTATATGTACAATTCAGACCTCTGATTGTTATAAAAGAAGGTGATCATGCAATGCATTTCACCATTGCTCTAAACAGTTGTCACACATTAAAATATTGCACATTGCTTCACATAATCACATTATTCTACAAAGCCAAAATTATAGGCAAACAGCAGCAGACATCTAGCTATTTTCTTCCACAGAAGATAGTTACAGCAATTATACCTACTCTGTCTGTAAATATCAGGTGCCCAGTTAAGTAGTCCAGCTTATTTTTACCAAAAGGCACACTAGTCCTTAAAAGCCAGACAGTGCCTGTTTAAAGACAAGAAGGCCAGTTACTATTATCCAACCAACCCAACCCCCACCCAGCAGTTACAGCCAAAGCATCTGATGATCATGTAAAATTATTTCTACCTCCACAGTCCACACAAACAAGTTGCCCCACACAAATCACAAAGCCAGAAAAAATATTGCCAAAAATATCTGGTTGGTCATTGACAGCATTATTGTAAAGCCAGTAATAACACCTCTCTTATTGTACCATTCCCCTCATCCCAACTGGCCACACAAATCACAAAGCCAAAAATATTGCCCAAAATATCTGGTAGATCACACCTGTCCAATTTTAGTCATCCAGCCTGTGTTTTAAAGAATTATCCCAGTATCACACTGTTAGCTTCTGATAATATCACTTTACTTTAAGTTGTGCCCTCTCAACCCACTATATACAGGACTTATATACTTGTTTTAGAGAAAGAAAAATTCTCATTATAAATCTAAATTTGAGCATTTATGCTATATACATGAAGAATTTAGTTATAAACAGTTTTAATATCAATACACATTTTGGAAAAGCTGTTTTAATACTAATACATATTTAGGGAGAAAGAAATCTATCCAGAATTTTTTATGACAGAGAAATGTGTAAAAAACACTGCATGATGTTAATGAAATACAAAATATGAAATGATGGGATGGTAATAAAAAACACGAGCATGGTTAGTACTGGTTACTGCAGTCACTGTACAGTAGAAGCAAAACATGTTTTCAAATGCAGCCCATCCTTTAAAATCTTACTTGAACATTAATGAATGTTTTGCTTTATTTTCTACTAGACAGCATGCTTCTGTAACATGTTAAAAATGTCATAATAAAAAGCCATTGGCCATAATAATATGGATTGTATAACTTTCCCTGCATACCTCTCAACTGTCCAGATTTTCGCAAAATGTCCAGATTTTTGTCTCATATTTTTGTTCTTTTCCTCATAAAAGTTGTGGATTTCTGGCAAATCATTGACAATTGAAGTCACTAAATAATACTAAATAATGACAGACATTTGAGTTTTAGACTTTATATCCTTCAGAAAATACATAATAATGCAAAACCTGTTATTCTAGCAACTTGCTAAGTTTATAGGAGCAATATTTAAATTTTGTCCCTATTTTCAGGCCTTTGCTCCCCCATTCTTTCAGACTTTGTCCAAATTTCTTGCACTGAGAGGTTGAGAGGTATGTCCCCTGTCATTTCACTTTTGAGCCATCATATTGCATTTTCCTCAAATACATTTTTAAACTTTGAATAAGTATAACTTTGGGGTTCTTATCTGATTCATGCCTACAGTTTAATTCATATTTTGCATAATTTGTACTTGTAAACAAGCTTTTAAAGCAAGACAAGTATTACTTAATGAAAAGTCATTGGCAAGCATAAAAGCATAATAGACTTCTACAATTTTACTGTGATTCCACCTTTATACCACTTTACTACATTTTCTTCACTTTAAATCTAAATAACATCCCTCTAAACTTCCTATCCATTGTATTCATGCCTACAAATAAATTAATCTGTCAGCCTATTTCTACAGTACCGAAAATCATACTTAACGTGAATGCCACTGGGTGTTATGGCTTATACAAGGTTCAACTTTCTGTGCCACTTCACCCTTGTTCTCTGCTAATGCCATGATATTAAATTTTCCACAGATTTTTTTTTAATATTTAATATATCACTTCAAGCTTCCATCTTACACATACCATATGTTTCCTGCCAAATAATTCAGTGTATATAGGACTCCTACTAAATTTACCCAAAATACATTTCTTCCCAGCACTAACATGGAACCAGGAGGAAAAAAAACGGCAACTTTTAAGCTGACAGGAAAAATGCCCACTTCTGTTTAAAAGTACTGTAATGCTCTCATGACAGTCTGTTAAAATTACTTTCCTGAAGATGAAAGTTGAAATAATAAGAAAGTTTATTAAATTGAAGGTTTTTCCCCCAAAGGGAACTTGCCTGCCCAGCAAAGGAACAGCACAAGCAGACCATAAATCTTCAAAAGCCTCAGAAAAGCATATTCTTCAGTGTCAGGAAAACTCTTAAGGGGTTGGCCCCCAAACCTGTCTTTTAGTCAGCCCCAATTAAGCTGCCTGACAGTTTGGGTATGTGGAAGGTGCCCTAAAGCTTGGAAGGTGGCAGGTAGGTATATCCTTGGCAGAATATAACCTCATATAGTTAAGTTTACTGCAGCTAGAGGGACTAGTCACTATTTATAAGTTGGTTGGAACAATTATGGGACCACGTGAAATAAGTGCCTTCCAATGTTATGAACTGTGCATGTGCCTCCTTAATTTAATCAAGGTCTTTCTAATTTTCTCCCAATATTACATTTTTAAATAACATTATTGAATCAGAAATACCATGTTCAAGTATAAAACATTACATTTATCCAGCATGAGACGCATTGCAATTAAAATCAGATAAACTCTGCTGCTTCAAAATTCAGAATAACCATGTCATAAGATTTACATCAGAATTCCAATCGGTGCTAATCTCATAAAAATTTTCAGGTTCATATTGAATTTTTCCATACAAAGTAAGAATATATTCCAAAATCACCTCAGTAGTTGTATCCCACTCCCCTACAGCACCTATTTAATGCTCACACAAATAAGTAAGTAAGTAAGGCATATTCTTGTGTGTAGTATAAACTTCCTCTAAAATCTAAATACAGTTGTAAGGGATATGAGGCTAACTTGTGTTAAACAGAATTGTCCTGATTTGAAGAAGAAGAGGCATTAGAATTCAAGCCTAGGATGCAAAAGCCAACATAATCTAAAGCTTGTAATACAAATCATTTTAACTCTACTCTGTGTAGGCTATACTACTGATCATATCTCAATCACCTGGACATAGTCCACCTTGGGTACTACACTCTGATAACATGTGAGAAAGCCAGAGAAACGTCACTTTCTCAGTCAAACGTGGGGTGTGCTTTTTTTAAATAACAACACTAGAACACAGTGGGTTAAAATTTTACCTGGGGACTTGTATCAACTGCCATCATTGTTTTGATATATATATATATATATATATATATATATATATATATATATATATAAAACCGATCAACTGCCATCATTGTTTTGATATATATATATATATATATATATAGATCTAATATATATGGATCTACTTTCAAATGCCGAAACCCTAAACTACCGAATTTCACTTGATCGATACCAGAAAACCAAATGTGTATATTGCCAAAAGTGTAAATGATTGAGCCTTGAAATGTTGAATCCATTGATATTTGCTATGTGTCTGTGTTTGGTAGAGTATTGCTCCTTTAAAAGTTTTAGTGTGTTAGGAAGGAAGATAGCAGACCATCCGTTTCATGTTGCTGGAAGTGCGGATATGTGGAATACAGCAATGGTAAACAAAGAAAAGTAAGGAAATCGTTTTACAGAAGGGTAAATTAGTTCTTTGATATAGTTATTTTATATTATTGCTTGTATTTAAGCAGGAATCATACACTAGGGATGTTAAAACTGTTACAGTTTACTTGCACCATCCATTTTCCTCAATGTAGTACGATCTCAGAGTTGTATATTTAACTTGCAGGGGGTGTGGGTGATGCAGGGGAGTATAGCTCCCCTGCAAAAAACTTACAGTAGAACTGTGTTGGGTCATGGGTTTGAACATTTTTATTTTCAATATTCTGATGTTCGACATTGTCAAATTTCAGTATTATGTAGTTTCAGTTTTCTGGTCTCGATCAAGTGAAATTTGGTAATTTAGGTTTTCGATATTTGAAAGTATATCCATGTTATATATATATATATATATATTTTTTTTTTTTCCTGTAGATCTCAGCCCTAGCTGTGACAGACCATTGAAAGTTTTAGGTTGTTTATTTATGATATCCTAATACATCATTGCTAATAGATATCTAGGGAGCGTTTGCTGTTTGGCATAGCATATTTTCCAGTGGCTCTGGTGTTCTTAGGAGGATAGTGATGGGAACAGTGAAAGGGACAACTTGTGTGCTATTTAAGGAATTTCATATAATGAGAGCAATCATTCTGAATAATTTAGGAATAATGTATCTGTGCTACTACATAAATCTTTCCAAAACGTATCAAATGCTCCAAAACACGGGGTAAGGATTTATTATCCCATACCCAGTAGTAGTCCAAGACCACCCCTATCCCCACCTTTCTTCTCTGAATAATGTGTTGCATGTTCTGTTTTTTATATAGGGAAGAGCAACAGGAAGCTTAAAGAATGAATAATTATGCGGTTTACCTTTAAATAGGCGATTGCACTTTGTTGAACGGCCACTTCTTCCATGCGTTTTGCACGAACCAAAACCGCGAAAATTTTTAAATGTCAAACAACATTCGACGTTCGACATTACCGGCCGCACAACACCTCCATATCCATGCTACCATGGGTCAAAAAGGGGCGAGGTTTTGCCGTTCGCACATTCGGAAGTCGACGTTGGTGACGATCGCATTTCAGCCTTCGCGCAGGTTGAGTCGCTCATATCAGGATCGGCATTATAAACGTAAACCTAATTGAACACTAATTTGATATATGGAGGAATATTACCACTAATTCCCTTGCTATTCATGTCTTAGATTGTGGTCTGGAGCACATATTTAAATTTAGGGTTGTTCAAATACTGGCTAAGAATTTAAGGGCAAGTGATATTAGTAATAAACTAGAACTGATTGAATATAACTAGATTGTACGTCTGGAAGCCAATCATACACCAGGTCTGAATATTGCAGTTAGTGTTAAGCCAGTTTTAAAGCAAAAAACAGATGATTGTGAGATGATATGCGTGAATGTACTTTTTATTATTGCAATTTTTATAATTTCAATTTTTATTCTATATATATTTTTATAAGGGCAAAAATATGTCTTGAAATGTCTATCTTTAAATTATAATTGTGATGTAATTAAATATGGATTTCTATTGGGGGGTTAAATATGGATTTCTATTGGGGGTTGTGTCTTGTGATTTACTGGAATTGAGTATTTAAGTCTGTCAGCTGATATTCAGTTTGTATTAACACTGATGTCAGGAATTGTCCTGAAAGCTTTGTTCTTTTAACAAGTTGTTGGTGTTCAAGAGTCTAGTAGTTTTGATTTTTCTGAATTTGGTTTGTACCGTTGACTCCATTTAGCCTGCTCCTGTGATCCAGTGGTGTATGAAGCATTAGATGTTGAGGCATTAGAATCATGACACAAAAAAATGTCTTCACATTTTACTATACAACTTGATTCTGTTTACCGCAAGTTCTGTTATTATCTGCAAATCATGCTAGATACCACAGACAACATGAATCAGAGAGTAAAGGCATAAGCAAATGAGTGAAAAGCAAACTTTAAAAAAACATACGCCTGGCTTTATATTTTACAGAATAAATTGTAACTTCATCTACCATACAGCAGTTAATGAACTATATTGTTAAAATTAGGTGTCTGGAAAAATGTTAAATGCTGTTTAGGTTCAACAAAAGTAAAATCCAGACCCCAGCGAAGATTCAAAACTTGGTATTACGTTACTATGTTCTGCTAACAAAATACTCAGTTTTCAGAGTCATTACTAAATTATGTGCTTTAGTATAGCCTGAAGATTTTCCAGGTAGTTCATCTAGAAATATTTTTGTGAACTTTATTTTCAGGCTTTTAAAGTATTTTTCTATGGGTTTCTATTTTCAGATTATTAGTTTTGCACAACATTAGTTCTGTTTGTCAGGTTGTTCTCCTTCTGGTATGTAGCTGCCTTTTAGGCTTTATGTGCTATGTGGTCTAGATTAAGCCAGTCACACATGACTAGAACTTTTCTTGTTCAGATACTCGTCCCATTTAAGGAAGTTTTAAAAAACATTTGAAAATTATTCATGTAATGGTAGCTTACTGTCATCCTATCTCTACAAAAATAGATACAGATAGTGATATAGATATAAATATACTGCAGATATGGATATAGATATAAACATAGGGGTCTACCTGAAAACACCGACATGCCAAAACACTGACAACGAAATAACCGAAAAAAAAAAAAGTTCAAAAACACGAAACTTCACATGCCCGACAAACCAAAATCCCGACAAACAACAAAACAAATACCTTTCCCAAAAAACACACACACAACACAAGCACACCAAAACCTACACTAAACCTTACATACACAACTATCTATGCACTAACCTTAACCCAAACCCTAACCCTAAGGTCTGTCACTATCGCACACTTACCTTACCCGAATCCTAACCCTAACTAACTTAATCTACCCCTAACCCTCAACTCCATCACTATCGCACACTTACCTTACCCGCACCCTAACTCACTTAACCCGCCCCTAACCCTCAAGTCCATCACTATCACACACTTACCTTACCCACTCCCTGACCCTAACGTCCGTCCATATCGCACACTTACCTTAATATGTCAGTGTTCTCAGCGTCAGGATTCTAAAATGTCGGTCTTCTCCATTGTTGATCTTCCGGTGTCGGTGTTCTCGTTGTCAGTGTTCTGAGATTTCAGCGTTTTCAGGTAGACCCAAACATACACATAGCTATTACATCTAACAAACTGGGGAATTGTTTTATGGTTTCACTGCAGTAAGAACAGTGCAAGTATGCAGTACTGTTTACTTACAGTACATTGACTCAAAGTTAATTCTAACAAAATGACAACAGCAATATACTGTTCAAGTCAATTCAAGTTCAATTTGGTTAAAGTCTCTCAGAAACTCAACAGTCAGTGTAATTCCTTTTCTTGGGACTGCAACGTGGAGTAAGCTGCCTATAACCTTCACAGCTTAGACTCTTGGCAAATCCACAGGTAATCTGGCACTCCACAAAGAAATTCATACCTAATAGTATTCCACATGTAAATTTGTGGTACTCCACAGCATACCTATCAACTGTCCAGATTATTCCAGGAATCATGGAATATGTTAATTAAGTGAGACAGGTGTCCACTTAGGAACCCAGATCTCTTATGATCGTCTCTCTCTGAACAGTATGATTTATAACAGGTTAGAGCAGCTATTTTTTTTTTTTGTTACAAAACATGATTATTTGTTCACTTTGTTGCATTTGACTTTAGACGGTTTTAGTGCACCAGGTATGTACACATTCCAGCCCTTGCTGCAGCTGTTTAATATTGGTGGATGAGCAGATAACAGTACCCAGCTTGCAGTCATCATCAAACTTGGTCAACCAGATTCTTGGAATATTAGCAAGGATATCTGCAAACTAAATGCTAAACAGGAGAGGGCTGAACATGAATCCTTGTGGCATATCCCTCATTACAATTTTACATTCAGAGAACATAGTAGCAACTCTCACAACTTGCTATCTGATGGACAATATGCAATCCAGTGGAAAACATATGGGTTTATATTGAATTTTTTTTTTTTCAGTAATTCCAGCATGAAAAATTGTATCAAAAGCCTTGGCCAGGTCAAGATAAGTAGTATGTACAGACTGGCCACAATCCCTAACCTTTTCCAAGAGGCTTATTAGGTTCAGGAGAAAGGACCTGCCTGTCACAAACCAAACTGCCTTGAGTTTAGTTCAGTTAAATTGCCAATGTCTAGATAAATTAATTATTTTGCATATAAGGGTAGTGATGCTGATGGGCCTATGGTTACCTGGGCAAGGGGCACCATTGTGCAGGTGAATCACAGTGTCTGTTCTCCTGGCATCAGGCACAAACCCTGTAGATAGGATGAGATTAAACACTTGAGTCTCAGATAGTGCATACTCGGTACTGATGAAAATACAACCTGACGATCTGTCTGTTCTCATGAAATGATTACAGAATGCCTTTGATAGGGATTCTAAGACTTGTTCCAATGTAAATTCATGGGAAATTACATTTTCAGTTATAGTGGATGTAACAATATGAGTAGCTGGAGTAAAGTTAGGACCAATTTTATCTGCTAATATATTGGCTATATCCTTTGGATCAGAGTACGTGATGGTGGCATGCATATGCATTGCTGGACATTATCCCGTAATCTTCTAAGATAGCTGAAGAAAGATTTGTTACCTGTGGCAACCCTGAGTTTGTATTCTGATTTACATTTTCTAATAATGTTCTTAAGTTTGCTAAATTAGAGGTACTGGCCATGGTTAGTATGCAATATTGACATGGTGTTTTAATATGAATAACCTAAACAGTGTTCAGTCCCTTCAGTGTTTCTTGTTTGATCTCATCCTCTCCTGCAGCCTTGCCTCAATAGAACTACTTAGTGTCTGCAGTTATTTCCTCTACTACATGGTTCAGATTCCAAATGTCAACATCTGCATTTGACACTTCCTCCTAAGAGGAGGGATAACCACTGGATTCCAGAAGTCTTCCTTCAGTAATGTTTTCAGTTAATGTCAACATTTCTCCATTGTTGCTGAGAGTAGCCTGGGCAATGCCTCAAAACCCTTCTTAAATCAGTAAATGTTTGACAGATCCTTTTTGATATCAAACAATAGTATCTTTGTGGCCTTACCAAATGCCTCCAGAAGCTGGAGCTTCACTTTGTCAACTTCTCAAACTGCTGCTTTCCTGTCTTCTCAATATCATCAGCCATATTTTCTGTCCTTTCCACTTGCAGTATGTACAATGCCTTTTTTTGCTCACTGTTTGTGTATACCAATAAGTCCTATGCCATCAAACCCCAGTGTAAAGACAGTGCAGTAATCATAAGCTCAGCCTTTAGTTACATCAGGGTTGCGATGCTAAGGAAAAGAGGGCATTCAGACAGAGATGCAGAAAATACTAGATAAAGTAGGATAACATGACGATGTTAATAATGGGAGGCCTGAATGCTCATATCAGAACAAGACAGAATAGGATATGAGGACCCATGCCTGGGTCCAAACGGATAGGGCAACAGGAATTAAGAAGTAGAGGCCATTCTAGACTTTTTTCTGGCAAATGACTTGCTGGTGGCCAACAAATGGCTCAGCATGAGAGACAGTCACAAGATCACATACAAGAATGATCAAAATTCAACTTGGGTAGACATTTTCCTAGTAAAGAAGGGGTACTGGTATAGAATCATAGATTTCAGTGTCATAGCCAGTAAAAGCATTGACCTATAACATAAAACTACTGTGGCTACAATCAGCTGTAAGCAGTGGTCATAGAGGGTGACTGATAAAAAATATGCAAAGACTGGAGGTGAACAGTTCAGATACAGATCAGAATGTAGCACAGATGGCCTGTTGTTTGCAGTATAACAGATAGAAGAGAAGAAGCTGGAGATGAGGAAGGAGTCCAACTGGACAATCCTAGACGAGGAAAAATCATATGTCAATGTCCCAAGAAAGTGGGTTTAGGCAGTCCTGCAATGGTTAAAAGTCCCAGAAATAATGGCAGAATTAGTATACGTTATGCACTAGTATCCAAGGAATCAAGTACTGTGTTCTGACTCATACAGGGGCTCCCAGTGGTAGTGGTTATGTATTATGGTTCTGCTCTAAGCCCACTCCTGTTCATATTGGTGACAGACTACATAATTAAACAGGTTGGAAGGGACAGTACTGCTCTATGCAGATGATGTGGCATTACAAGCAGATGCTGAACAAGAACAGGAAGTTAGCAAACAATAGGAGAATGTAATGCAAAATGGAAGGCACATAGGAAGAAACTGAGTAAGGACAATGCAATTGTAACAGCAGCAAATCTTGGAAATAAGAAGAAACTGAAAACTGAGACAGAAGGGAACATAGTGCAACAAGTTAATAGTTTCATTTTCTAGGAGGGGTGGGTGAGGAGAAGTGAAGTCTGAATAATAAGGTTGCCACCTTTTCAAATGCCCAAAGTGGGACAATTGTGGTACAAACATCAGATTTCCAGGCCAAAACATACCCACGGCCAGTACAAAGGACAGAACTTCACTTTTTTGCCCAAATAAAAGCTTATTCTTGTAGAATTTTAGTTGCTTATTCTGTATTTGATAACATTTAGGTGTTTCAGATACAGAATAACTGTTTTAAGCAACTATTGCATAAAATATAGGAAATAATTTTGCCGGACATAGGCCATTATTGCAATTTTTTTGCAGGACACAACTGCCCAAAGAGGGACTGTCCCTCGCAAAGTGGAACAGGTGGTAACCCTACTGAATAACAAGGTTAAAGCTAAAATCAGAGAGGCTGTAGCCAACTGGCACTGAGTGTCAGGGGTAATGTGTGACAGAAGAATGCCAAAGAAGCTGAAAAGTAAGGTGTGCAACGTGCAAAACTGTGGTGTGGCCAGTATCAATGCACAGCACACAAAACTGGCAAGTGAAGGCAGAGCAGTTGAAGAAACTAGAGGGGGTGGAGTTGAAGTTCCTGAGATGGGGGTAAGATGTCCTCTGTAGTATGGATGAAGAAATTATAACATCAGAGCAGAACCCAAAGTAGCTCCACTTGCAGAGAAGGCCAAAGAGAACAAATTATGTTGGTCCAATCATATGTGCAGGAAAGCAGAAGATGACTTGGTGAGGAAGATTTGGGAGATACAGAAAGCCAAGAGGAAACAAGGACATCTAGCAAAACAAGCATTGATTGCATGAGAAAAATCTGGGATATTAAGTCATAATTGTCAAAGAAAGGTAGGCGAGTAGCACTGAATCAAGCAAGCTGGTGACAGTTGACATGATACCTCAACTACTGAGGTCTTTAATAGTAATCCTTGACATTCTATATCCACAATCTCCCTGTGAATACTGGAGAAGCTGAATTCATTCTGAAAGAAAGCATCAGCTAGGCATTCACAAGCATACCTTCATTGCATGTTTGGGTTTCTTGGGTCTGTCAAGCTATTGGGTCTTAAATCTTACCTGACTCACCACTAGATTCATAGGTTGGTACTAGGCTATTGGCCCTAGGGCCTATACAAGCCTAGCCATGGACAATTCCTTGGCTATTTCTTCCCACAGTATTTACTTCCTTGGACCCCTGTCTAGCAGGGCGACTGACATGATTCCCAGGGTGAATTTCCTATCTCCCATCCAATCGTCAAGGTTCCTTTTGAAGAGGGCCAAAGAGGTGCTCTGCTTGCCATGTATGGGCAGTCTATTCCAGAATCTGGGAGTCTTTGGTTCAGGAAACTATCCCTCCAGTAAGTTTTGTTCATTGTGATGACAAGGTTTAGATCCCTGGAGCATGTGGCTCTGAGGGATTGGGATTTCTTTAAGTGTAGCATGTCCAACAGCTCTGGCTTTGACATGGCCTTGTATGTTAAGCAGAGATCACCTCTGAGTAGACGATATGCAACAGAGTATAGCTGGAATTTTTTTAGACGGTCAGCATAGGGCATCTGCTTTAAGCCTGTGATTCTTTTAGTGGGGAATTTCTGCGGCCTTTCCAGTTGTTGCAGATGCCTTGGGAAGTACATACCAAATGGGGTGCTGTATTCTATAATGGGTCTAATGAGGGATGAGTACAGTGGGACAATGACCTCCTTTTTTCTGGATGAAAAGCCCATAGTGCTGAGGTGTGTCACATAGAAGGATTTCCTGACTGTTGTGGCGATGTGGTTATCGAAGGTGAGACCACTGTCCACCTGTGTCCTTAAGTCTCTTATCATACTTTCAGTGCTTAGTGTACTGCCACCTATGTCGTAATTCATTGGTACATGTTTTTTCCCAAAGGGGATAACTATACATTTCTTGGCATTGAGCTTGAGCCCATGGCTCTGGCACCAAGCATCTGTTTCTGTAAGGCCCTTTTGTAGAATATTCACATCATTTAGGGTTTCAATAATGGCTCCCAGTTTGCAGTCAGCTGCGAACTTTGTTAGACAGAGTCCCTTAGTGTTGGCTTGTACTTCAGAGAAGTAGATGCCAAACAAGAACGGTCACAGGACTGAACCCTGAGGTACTCCACTTGTCACTTGTCTGGAGCTGGATTTGGAGTCAGTTACTTTTGCAGTGTGGGTTCTGCCAGTAAGCCAGTTGGCAACCCATCGAGTGATGTAGAGATTAATGCATCAGGTTCAGGAGACAAGATCGGCCCTTCATTAACCCAAACTGGGTGGGGTCCAGTGTTTGAAGGTTGCCAATGCCTTTGTTTATAAGTTCCATGATAATACATTCCGTGGCCTTGTAGATCAGGCTCATCAGACTGATGGGGCGGTAGTTCCCAGGATTCAAGCTGGATCACATCTTGTGGAGTGGGATAACTGTAGCTTTGTGCCACTCAGTGGGGCATGATGCCTGAGGTGAGGCTATGATTAAACATGACACTTAGGTGAGGTGCCAGTTCATTTTGTAGTTCACGTAATACACAGATCACAATGTCGTCTGGTCCCATGGATGCTGTATTCTTAGCTTTGGAGAGTGTGTTTTTTACCTGTGTGGCCATTATTACTGGAATTTGGCAATCCTTTGGTATTGAGATGGGCCCTTTAGGGGGTGACAGGTGAAGTTGGCACTGAATCGATCTACCAGGATATTGGCAATATCCTTGGGATCAGTATATTTAATGCCATTCTGATGTAGCTCAGAGCAGATCTTAGCATTGTCATTTAGATTCTTGACATAGCTATAGAATGCCTTGTGGTTGTCTTTGGAAATGTTGGCAATTTTATTTTCGTAACCAGCTTTGGAGGATTTTATGAGGGATCTCAGCTTTTTACTGAGGCTGGTAAGGGAGTTTTTTGCATCTTGGGATTTTCCTCTTTTCTGCAACAGTTTCTTCCTTTTGTTGGAAAGTTTGTTTATGGCAGGAGACCACCAGATTGGCTTCCTTTTTTTAAGGAGAGCATCTTGGTTCTATTTGGGATGGCACAATTTATGCAGAAGTGGATGTGCTCATACAGTACCTTAGTGTAGGATTCAGCAGTTGAACTTTCAGTTCCCGTCTGCATGGGTATCATGAAGTTTGTCACTTCTGACTTGAGTAGCATGAAGTTCGCTTTGGAGAAGTTTTTTTATGGAGGTTTCCTTACTGGGGGGTGGGGGAGGGATGCGGATGTCAAGGGTGATTAGCTTATGGTCAGACCTGACCAATGAGGGGGTGACCATAGGTGTGGAGCATCGATTTCCCATGTTGGTAATGACCAGGTCTAGGAAATTGGAGCCCCTGGTGGGACTATGGATTAGTTGATCCAGGGCATTGGAATTTATGAATTCCAACAATCGTTGGGCAAAGGTGTTGGTACATGAGTAGTTTTCCCAGTTAATCACAGAGTCATTGAAATCACCCAGTATTAGGGTGTTTGGTTGTATTTTAATATTTTCCAGTATGTTTAGAAAGGTGTAATGAGAATCTTGGGGCATGGTGGGGGATCTGTAGAAAGCTACAATGTGGATTGCAGTCTTACCTAGTGTTAGTTGCACCTGGAGAATTTCAGATGCATTGTGTTGGGCAACTAGCCTGGTGGTGTGAATATCCTTGGTGAATATGGACACTCCTCCACCTTTAGTGTTTTTGTCCTGGTTTGGTGGCTGAAATGTGTGGTAAGAGTTGTAGCCTGGTATTGCAGGGGTGCTCTCTGGAACCTTGAACCAAGTCTCAGTTACTGCACAGATATCAGTGTTCTCCATTTTTAGGAGTGCCTCGAGAGAGTGCATTTTGAGGTTTAGTCTTCTAGCATTGAGTAGCATTACCTTCCGATTTTGCATGCTTGTACCTGTCATGGTGGTGGTTTTGTCCTTTGAACTTTGCTTAACAAAGAACTATAGGGGTGGCAAGAGCCTTAGCCAGTAACCTGAATCCCAGGGGCGATAGGTGCAGACCATCTTTGGCAAAGCATCGTGGTCTGTCGATCATGTCGTCCCAGGCAGAAAGATACTGGACCCCCTTTGAATGGCACCAGAAGCTTAGTCAATTGTTGAAGTCAGTAATTTTGTCCTTATACTGTGGTATCATTCTGGGCAAATGCAGGATGCTACTCAGGGCTAGGGTCATACCTGCCTGGGCCACATGGTCCAAGAGCTCTTCCATCTCTCTTTTCATGTAGTCAAGAAAGGTACATCTTAAGTCATTCACTCCAACATGGACAATGACAGAGTTATATTTGTACTTGTTGTGGAGTGACTTGAGTGCATGCATTATGTGGTGGATCCTGGCACCCGAAAGGCAGCTGACTGTAATTTTCTCCTTGTTCAGCCTGGTGAGTGAGACATCAGTGTGCCTGACTATAGAGTCACCTATGACTAAAGCGTTGGGTATGTTGTCTTGCCTTAGGGGCTGTTGTTGGGTGGCACAGTGGTGTTGTGAACTATGTGACACTTTGGTTGTGATTGGTGTTTGCTTGCATTTCAGCTTCGAAGGTCCTTGTTGCTTGGGCAGGTTACTGTTAAGGGCCTCTGCATATGAGGGTTTAGTGTTGCTATGTGAAGGTGTTGGTGGTGTGGATTTAGAAGGGCTATGTGTTGCTTGAGGTGTGGTGTGGGTGTTTACCTTCTCCTCTTGACTGCCTAGCAAAATCTTGGGTGGAGAGAGCTTTGCTTCCAGTTTGGCTATGTAAGTGCATCTCTCGCAGGTTATAGTATTGGGTGGTAGGAGGAGAGGGTTGTCTGTGTGCATGAGGCAATTGCTGCATTGCCTCAGTATGCCCAGATTCACCAGGTGAACAGGAGAAATCACTGGAAGCTGACCCTTGGACATGCCTGGTTTGGTGCTTTTTCTGTAAAGTACAAGAGCTGTTTTCCCTTACCTTAGCAAGGTACTTTTCAATTATAGGCTGTTTAGTGCCTACGATTAATTTTTCCTTATTAACAAGGAGAGTTGAGTGCTTGTATCAGTTTAAGGCTTCCTAGTGCTTTCCAGCAGGTTTTAGAGCAAGTACTAGTCACAGGGATGATTAAAGGTAAGATAAAAAAAAATGAAAATGGTTTATCCTAAACACTGCAGTGTGCACTAGAGGGGTTAGATGTGAAAGTAGGTAACTTAAGTTTTACCTGTCTAAAAAGTTAAGATTTAGTGGAGAGTCACTATTTTTAAAACAGCAAGATTGATTGAAAAGGGGTGGTCACTTTTATATTCTATGGTACTATGGAATATAGTAGGATGGCCAATAAATTTAAATAGTTGAAGGGGAGTGATTTCACAAAACGATAATTTTGCGCTTATTCACACAAGCCAGTAAAAGCAGAGAGGAAATGAGATATATGGTCAAATTAACATAAGGGGCAGGCAACTAGAAAGACAGTGGTGTTTAAGAACACAAAGAACACAATGGTAACCAGGTGGGAGGGTTGGGAAAATTTCTGCCTGACTCACAAGAGACAGAGTTGTGGTCTCTTTTCAAGTTTTAATATGCAGTTAAAAGCAGAATGCAAGTAAAATACAAGGTGGAGAAAACAAATCACAGTATTCAAAATAGAAAAAGGCAATACAATAATACAAAATACAACAAATAAAAAGCAAACTAACCTTTCCCTCACAGCAAAGTGTAGCAGAGTCTGGCTGAGCCTTTTTAGTAAAGCCCTGAAATGTTTTATGTTACCCCTTACATAGAAGATTTAGTTCCTAGCTCCACCCCCTCAGTTCACAGCTGATTAACTTTAACTGACCTGTTCTATCTTATGTGTGAGTCCTTAACTGATCTGTTCTGATTTCGTCCTGACTCACAAGAGACAGAATTGTGGTCTCTTTTCAAGTTTTAATATGCAGTTAAAAGCAGAATATAATTAAAACACAAAGTAAAGAAAACAAATCACAGTATTCAAAATAGAAAAATGCAATAAAGTAATACAAAATACAACAAATAAAAAGCAAACTAACCTTTCCTTCACAGCAAAGTGTAGCAGAGTCGGGTTCAGCCATTTTAGTCTCAACCTCCAAGCAATAAAAATTATAGTACTATCCTTTAAAAATCATAACACAGAGACAGAAAAAAGAAACCATTCTTATTTTTCACAATAGATGGTTTTTATATATTATACCCTACATTTTTAGTAGTATGGAATCTCTGTATAGGCTTAGTTTATGTACTTAATAAGGTATAGACTCATAAAATGTCTGACTTTATGAGGAGCATCATAAATCTAGGAGGAACATGGCTAACTCTAAAGGCCAAAACCATAGCAGTTGAGAGACATAACAAGAAGGTAATCAGTTTACAGCTCAATACTACTGTTTATTCCAGAACACAAAGCTCCAGGACTGATAAAACAGTTGCATAACTGATCGATGACCAAAATACTGGTGTTGGTGTTTGTTATGTAAAATCTGTGACTACCACAGAAATCCAACAACAATTCCCCTGTTGCATTCAAATCAACTAAGCTGTCTCTTTTTTTTCAGCCATTCCCCTTCAGATACATCTTTCATTTTCCATATGACCACTGAAGTCTCCCAATACAGCTGCAGAGTCCAGAGTCTACATTCTATAGAGCCCCTTACTCGCAGTCTTTTAGAAGGCCAAATACTTTGCCCATATGCATGTAACAGCTACTCACAGCACAAATAGCATTTATTTTTCTGCAACTCACATTTAAATTCAGCAGACCCATTTGTTTACCAGCAGTAATTCCAGCTGAAAAACATTCAGACAGGTGTTTGTAAGTTTCCTTATACTGCACACCTGGGGCTCCCTATACCACACACTTGGGTCATTCCTAAGGGTTAGCTTTAGTATAATTGGAGATAATACTCATGTAAGCAATTTGATTCCAGAAACAACGGTGTATATACAGGAAAATCAATTAAATCTAACTGGTACTCTTCCATCTCCCACACAAGAAATGCCTCCTTCTCCAGCACTGAACTGCTAGGGTGTAGTCCATCTTAATCCATCTTACTCCAGCCTACCATTTGACTGACATTTCACCTGACCTCTGGCCTCCCACTTTGAAGCGGTAAACTTCAGGCTAAACCTGACTAGGTTACCTACATCATTCAACTACCAGGCTAATTTTGAGAAAAAACATCTCCAGTCCTGGATCCAGGGCTTGGACCCAGTAATCCTCTACTTAGTGAGGTACTCTGATTCTTTTGATGAACTATCACAGGGGGATATCTTTGATCACTGCTTTTCTGTTCCCTCATCTCAGACAATTTTGCCAAGAGTTATACTAGTGATGACAAAGCTCTAGACAACATAGATCTAATGCAAACTGGATGCCAGAGCCATCAAACTTAAATTGCATGTTTGCAAGTGTGTGAGCCATTTTGCCACTCTGTACCGAGATTTTTCTCTTATCTTTTCTCAGTGGTGGAACGACTTTAGAGTTAATATAAGTACGAAGAAGTATGAAGCAAAGACCTCAAATGGAAGGTGTGTGGGGGTAGCAGTACTGCACTGCAAAAATGCTTTTTGAAATTCTTTCATCCACAGTTTCAGTGGCTGTACTGTTCAATGAGCTTGACTCATTTGTTTTAGTGTTGGGGAACTACACATCACTGACTTGGAATGGATCCCATAATCACTAATAACAGTAAGATTATAAGTATGTATACAGTATTTACTAACACACTGCTGCAGTCTGACTGTTAATAAGTACATGCCTTTGTCTCTAATGTGTCCCACAGTGTACAAGATGAATATTTTTATGATGAGATTGTGGGGTGCATATGTCCTGTACACCAAAGAGAAATCATCAGTGTGTTTGTATGTGGATACATGACTTCCAGGCCAAATGACAGCTTCATGATCTGCTGTCTCAGCCATGTGTTCTAATAAGTCATGTGGGAGGTTGGCATAATGATTAAGGTGTTTACCTTACAGTCATAAGGTGCAGGGTTTGAATCTCACAGAGGGTAATTAGCCAAGCTTAAATGACCTATAAGGGCAGTTATCCTAGTACTTACCAATGAATGAATCAATGATGGATATGAGCACTGTAATCACACTTTCTACTATGGATCTATAGTGTCTATGCATGCTACATCTGTTAGACACTTCAGCTTGTGTTGATATTCTTACAATAGACACACGTCTAGAGGAGTTGCACTTTTGAAGTGACCTCTGCTACACTCTAGTAGTTCATCTAGGCCCACTGTAGCATTGTGTGTGCAGTGCAATAATACATTATGGCTCATTGTTTCACTATGACAAATATAATGCTATGTACACAGATTTTCCCATAGATGTTGTAGTGTCCAGCAATGGAAGACAGGGGTGATCATTGGGGAGATTTGCAAAGGAGAAGGAAGTGGTGAATGAATATGGCTTAATACTTCTCAGTCCATTAAGATAGGACGTGCGGTCTAATACTGCACCATATAATTCACAAGAACTGTTCCTAATTAACTCTCAAAAGGAAGAGTAAACAAAGCAATTATATCCTTCTGAAGTACTAGAGAACTCTTTTGTAAAGCAGCATAATACTAATAACAGTTCAGATAGCACTTTTAATAAATGATGCATTGTAATACTACTTGAGACATGCAGAATCAGACATCATACTTGGGAGCATGAGAAATGCAGAACTGTTGACAGGGTTATTTTGACTTCACTGAAGTGAAAGGAAAGATTTACTGAATAAATACTTGTAAACCAGTGAGTTATGTTAAACCACCATGCCAAAAAAGCTGGAAAATCATGTCAGATAGCTCTAAGAAATGTATTTGACTGTGTCTTCAAAGAAATAAAGAAAAGATAAATAGTGTGAGGTCTATCTAGATAATAACAGGATATCTGGCAAGCCGGGTCAATAGTTTAATGTGCAAATTAGATGGCTGTGGAGTACTTCTGGGAATATTGTCCAAGATTAAAAATATGTCTGTGCAAAAGGGCACAAAGGACAATATTAAATGATATCCATAGTGGAGAAATGGAAGGTAGAAGTGATATTCCATAAGTTGGGTTCTAGGAAGAATCTTTTTCAGTATAATTGATAAGTGATACGGCAGAGACAGTACACAGAAGTGTATGTCCCATTGCAGATGGCATTAAATCCACAACAAGGTAATTAGGAAGGTGAGGCAGAATGGAAGAAAGTGACCTTTCAAAGTTAGATGAATAGTTAAATTTAAGACTATTGGACTGAATGCAAAATCATCATTGCATGGGAAATTAATGCTCAAAAGAAAAGTATAATGGGAGCTAAGATATTAATCAAAAAAGTGAAAACTACTACAGGGAGCTACCATATTGACAATACTCCCCTGAGAGTTGATCCACTTATTCAGGATTTAGAGATGTATGTGGAGAATGACCTAACGTTTGACCAACACGTGTCTGTTGGTTGTAACAAAGTTCTTCATTATTGCACAGCTTATAAACAAAAGAATTGTGCCTAGATCTAGGGATGTCATTGTTTCTATTTACCCAGTGCTCATTAGACCTATCATTGAATATAATGCCCCTTTGGCATGTATCTGTCCAGACACATGCAATGACAGGAAAGCCCACAGAGATACCTTTCTAAAAGGATACAAGGCCTAAACAATATGTCTTACATGGGCCGACTCAAAGCTCTGTCATTATACTCAGTATCCTACAGACTGCTAAGAAGTGACGTGTCTGGCATACAAGGCATCCTCGGATCCATTACTGATGGATTTACTGCCAATCAGCAAGTCAAACTGCATCAGAAATACTTGATCTATGGATTTAAACCTCTTCTGCAACATCAACAGAATGGTTTGGAGGGACAGATATATTTTCAGAGGATAATGGTGCTATGGAACAGACTACTCATCCACATAAAACAAAGTCCATTCCTGTCCATTTTCAAGTTTTTTTTAGATCTATAGATGGGAAACCAAATTTACTCCCAAGACTGCCCCCATACTACTAATCAGCAGATGCAGCTCCTAAATGCTTTATCCCACGAATGTACCCCCTCAAATTATCTATGATATGATTTCCATTATTCACATTAGGACTAATATATAATTATCAACCACTGGATGGGTAAGGCTAGTCTCTAACCAAATGGGATAGATTGTGTTGAGCACAAAAAGGGAAACTGGTTAATAAAATTGGTCCGTAGGGGCAGCTAGCCTAGTACTTACCTATGAACCTATAAAACAGACTTTGATGTAATTATAAGAGGTGACATTAAAGGTTGAAAGTCAATGAGACAGGGACAGGTAAATTCTGGGATGCATAAGGTGATTCATTTTAGTACAGAAATTATTTATTTTTTGTTTAATATTCTGGATCTAACATTATCAAACTGACCTTAAGCCTATTATAAGCAAATAAGTGTCCTACCATTACAATTACAATACAATCATGACTCAATACAAACACAAAGGTGATTAAATATATGCACATATTTCAATCTTATCAAAGCCTCCATCTGTTTGCATACAATTTTCTTGGAGAAAGAGTAGAAATGAGAGGTGGTAGTAGAAGAAAGGAATGCTGTGGCTATAAAAATGTCAAAATTAGTATATAAAAAGAACCACATGTAGGTGACTAACAAGAGGAGAGAGTGTAGTAATGTGATTAAAAGCTAAATGGCAGCAATACTTAATAATATGTCTTATTATGGGAGAAGAATAAAATGAATAGAATACTGAATTGTGTATCAGAAGAGATAGACCACATAATACTTGTGGTATTGAATAGACCGCATAATACTTGTGATACGTATTAGAATTTTAAACTATGTGTAAGCATTATGGGAATATATGTTACATATGTGTGCAATATATCTTGTAAGCCAAACCTTAGAAAGACTGAGGAACTACTTTTATTTTATCACTGATAATTTCTTATTGCTTGTCCATGTCTATCCCCATGGGTTCATAGGTGTGTACTAGGCTAATGGACCTGGAGCCTTTACAAGCCTAGCCCAAACAAATTTTCCCTGACAGTTATGTATATCTTGCAATATAATAATTCTGACCCTAATGAAAGATAAAGTAACATAGCTGAATTATCTCCATCATTCTGTAGTACAAGTTACAGGGTTTGATCCCTTCTACCCCCATTAGCCTACTGCGTGACTCTGAGTACGTCTTTTAACTAGACAGACCACCCAGGTTGCCTCTAAAAATGGGTTCATGTATCCACTGAGCTTGCCTGACTAGAAAATGGATAAAATAAAATAAAAAAACTGCTTGATTACACCTACAAAAATGAGGCAGTATGGAGATTCTCAGATATACTTTTTTTCAGGAGCCATTTTACTGAGGAAATTTCATCAAATGAGATTCATCTAGCATTACCTGTATAAAAGTTTGAGTGTGCTGGACTTTGGGGTAAATTAAAATTCTGTTATTCCCAAGGCTCAGCAAACTTGAAGTTATTATATTTAATGTTGTTGGGGTAAAGGCTATGGGAAGCTTCCTCCCCTTCAAAACTGTTTTGAAGACAGTATTTGTATCTTATCAATATTATTTTTCGCTTTGTGTTGGAATGAGTCATTTCTATATCCATTGTTTTGACAAGAATCCTATAACTATGTCAGTTGTTTTCATTACAATTCTATATCCCACTTATATCAACATAGACTGTAATGAGAACAAATACGTCAGTTAGGTGACTGGGATTAAAACATTTGCATACTGACGTGGAATCTTGTGGGAAGGGAAATTCTAAGTTGTCATGTAAAAGTATTGTTAATATATTGGATTAGAATGACTGCTACTAGTTTAGGGGACACAAAACTTGAAAATATAAAATAATGTTACATTACAAGGTGCATTATAACAAATGATAAGGTATGCATTAAATTATCATTTGACATATGTTGTGCATAAATGCAATTCACTGACTACAGATCATGACAAAATACACCTAATAAGCGCGCATGCCCTGATACAAGCTATGTTTAAAAATCCAACGTTTAAAGACAAAAGACAGTCTCATACCACACAGTGCCCGGTGTCACATCTGTGAATATGATGCATATTTTTACCTTTACCAGTGATTGCCAATACACTTGGATTCACTACAGGTTTTTAACTCTGCAGTGAGTCACTGACCATTAAGTAGAAAGCACACTGCTATGCTCATTTTTTGCACAACTTCAGATCCCACAAGTCCATTCATTTGTATGGCAGCATTAATCCATTCTCCATGTCTGGCTCTGACAGAGCATCCTGCTTTGTAACTCATACTGTAAGTACTTGTGTATGTATATGTCAGTGAAGTGTGCTGCTTTGCTTTCTAATACCACAATTTGTAATAAGGTGGTGCTACATAAGTACTGCTGAGTAACAGCAAAACAAGAAATGTGAATTTTACTTAGTAAATGAATAGCATATATTTTAAAATCTTGAAATAGTTTATTTTTATCTACAAGAAAAAAATATTTAGGAAGGCATAGGCAACAACATTATTTACATAAAATACTTTCTTTTTTTATTATCCTGAGTTCCTGTGACCCTCTTTTCCATTGTCAGCTTCATGCACCTGTGTTATGCACCTCATTTCAGTCCAAACAATAAAAA
Source organism: Protopterus annectens (assembly GCF_019279795.1). Lineage (NCBI taxonomy): Eukaryota > Metazoa > Chordata > Ceratodontiformes > Protopteridae > Protopterus > Protopterus annectens. The sequence continues at coordinate 163,864,525 of NC_056742.1, forward strand.
CAGGACATTTAACATAAAAATAAATCGTTTGTAGCTATTTGTTGTGTTTTTGTTCAGGAATAGATAAGTATTTTGGATGGTGTTCTGGAACAAATACAATAAATACATTAAGCTACAGCAGACACTATGAATGCGACAATAAAATACTTTTATAATGAAGAACATTGCTTCCTTTAAAATTCTGTTTACATGTTATTCATCTTATAGTCTTGTATAAACTTATTAAATAGATTTATTCTTGGGTGAAGCTATATTTTATTTACATGATCAGCAAAGGAAAGTTTATTATAACCTCCTCTAAACATGTATCTTGAAATAGTACACATCTCTTTTAACATTCTATTTAAAATATATGATTTTACATTTATCACTGTTAAAATGTATACTCATTTGTTAATACCCTAGATTGTATCTCTGTTATGTAATTGATGATGACTAGAAAGTCTTTGTTTCTGTCTAAAGTATATCTGATTTTTCAGTCATCTGCATATTTATTAGTCAACATGAGATGCATTTAGGTATGGTAGAGAACGCTATGTTAAACAGTAATAAGCCCAGCACAAACCCTTAAGACACTACCGAAATAACATTTAGTTTCTTCTGAATGACATCTCTAGATGAAAACTGATTAAATGTGGCCTGTTGTCCATTTCATTATCCATCTAATTAGATAGGAGTTATAACCATTTTTATAACAATTATGTTATTTACATCATGTGGAGGAGAGTAAAATGCATTTATTAAATCTAACAATACGGCTCCACAAGCTATTTCTATGTCTAATGCTAGTGTTACCTAGCAAAATTCCAAGAGGATAGACAAAGTAGATTTGCCATTTATGAATCCATGTCGATATTAGTCAAAGGATTACATCTTATTATTACTTTGTGTTAAATCAATTATGCATCTTTCAAATCAATATTGGTGTTATCCATACTAGCTAATTACTAATATCAGAATGCTTTCCCTTTTTAAAAATAGGAGTAATATTTGATTATTTCCAGATATTTGGAGCTGTACCCATTTCAAGTAACTTGCTAAAGAGTATATGTAACAGTGGTAATAAATTGTTAAATAGGTCTACTATTAGAGTAGGCATCCCATGGAGATTTTTTATTCACTTTCTGTAAAACATTGAATGCAATAATCTCTGGGATTTCAAGGCAGATATCTTTGTTTGAGATAGCATAATTTATTACATTACTTAGTTCAGATTTTTTTCTATCAAGGGATACAAAGTGTTTGTTAAATTCATTAGTTATCTCTTTGTTTTTGTCATGATGTGATTTCTAATTTTCTTGAATGAGTATAAGTAATATATGTCTTTTTATTTTTATTTGCCAACTTAATTTCAAATTGTATGTGCTCTTGATTAATTAATTCATGTATTTCTCTGGTTATCTTATTTAACTTATATTTATTTCTAGCAGTGAGAAATTTATCATACATTCTGATCCTTTTTTTTTTCTTTTGTGTAACCTTATTACTGTTTTAACCCACCATTTAGGAAATACCATTTTACATAATCTTACATCTGAGCTTGATTTACATTGTTTATTAACATTATTTGTTTTATATTATAATCAACATTTGATTCAGAGTCATATTTTTGAGAAGTCAATTAACATGTTAAGTTTTCCTCGTTTGATCCAAAATCAGTAATAAGTTTTAGTTTATATTGAGGATTGGTCAATTCAATTTTTATAAGAAAGTTATAGAATTCTGATGTGATTTGTTCAGTGGTGGGTCTATAGTGATATTGCTTATCATGCTTTCATTGTTCTTAACTATTAGATCTATTATTATCTTTCCTCTTGTATTGTCATGTAACATCTAACTATAATGATTAAAACAAATAACATTAATACATTCTTGTGTAAAAAATAGGTCAGCAGTAAGATCATCCCAATTACTGACAGGATAGTTAAAATCAGCAAGTAATACAGAATTTCTATTCTTTAAGATCCTGAATACAATCTAAATATTCATTATATTTAGTTAAACCATTGTTGGAATTGGATAACTCAATATAAGTCTAACATTTTATTTACGAATTATAAGAACCATAACAATTAACTGAAATTAAAGTAGATAAAACTGAGTTGTGTATTAAAACTAGAACTCCATCATATTTATTGTTATTTCTCATGCATTTATATTTATTATATCCATGGAAAATAATGCCTGATGAATCCCAAGCCTCGGTTATGGCAATGCTGCTATATTGTTAATAACTAAGTATAAAAGTCAGCTCACTGTATTTATTTCTAATGTTGTATGCCTTATGAAAATAACATCTTTAAAAAATTATTAGCTGTATTATGTCTGAGTTTTCTTTCAGATAATTTCCTAAAAAAAAGATAAAGCCTATCTGATATTTTGTCACTTAAGTAACCTGCTTCATAATGAGTCAAATGAAATCCATCAGAAGATTAAATATTGGATGGTTATAAATAAAGTATTTCCAGTATATAAGGATATTAATTTTATAACTAAAATAATTGCTGCAACCATGCTTTATAACTGTAGGCTTCTTAAGCCAGGTAATTCCATCTCGGGACATGTATTATTTCACTTAATATTGCCTTCATTTGATTTTTCAAACAATTCTAATATTTCCAGGGTTGAGTTTCACATGTATTTCATTGTTTTTTCTTTTAAATTGTTAGCCTCAACAATACAGCAGTATTTTATCTTTCCTCTTAGCAGTGTACATAGAAGGCCTGGTACACTGTTCAGCATTAGGCCTCGGAGAGAAGATATTGTTGTTTTCTCTTTATCCACTTCATTTAACTTTAATACTGTTTCCTGTGAAATGAGTCATGTAGTTTTAAAATTATAGCTATAATGCCTATATTGTGATGTTTGTCCTTACCACTCCTTACAAGTGGGATGGTAGATTTTCTGTCTTTGTAACATATATTCTCAATCCAATCTAGAATCCACATAAACAGGGATGTAGTTTAGCACAGTGTTAATATTAATAATGAAAATATCATTATGAGCTGCAGTCACACCCTTCTGTTGCGCCTAATGATGATAAATAGTGTATCAAACTAAATTGTAGGTAATAACAGGATAAGACAATATTGTTAAGTAATATCAACTATTTAAATATGTAACAGTCCGACTACTGCTTAAATAATATGTGCACCCAGTTTTAAGAGATTTCATTAATAAAAAAATGGAGCAAATAGTAAAGAACTGAACAAAGGGCAATATATTTTAGATACTGTATCACCATTATTGGTGTTTATGTGCCTCCTCAGAAATTATTACTTTAACTGTAGAGCAAAACCACAACACTATTACAATTAGTTTGATGGTAAAAAAATGACAACTAACAATTCTAAATGTTAAGATTGCTCAGATAGCAAGTATGACAAACATTAACAATATACTTTATAGTTATTAGTGCTAGCTAATATTTTACACTCACAGAGACCATAGCTGATGAGGTGAACAAATGTTGCATAATCAAGGAATACATAACTAAATCACTTATTAAACTTTGGTAGAGCTTTAATTTCTAAAAATATTACAATGAAAAAAGAACAAGACACGTCTATGCTTATAGTACATTTAATAAATTTCCACAGTAAATAACACATTTACATTAATTAAATAAAGCCAAGATTTTTAAATTATGTAACCAGGAAAAGTCGAAAGAAGACACCGACATTGTCGGGATGTCATATATAAAGTATGAAACAAAAAGTTATTAACGTCAATAACAATAATATGTCTTAATTTTGCGATATTAGAAAATGAAAGGGAATCATTCAGGTATATAATAGATTGATAAAAGTGATTATTTCTGGCATTAAATATATATCTAGTGTACTCTTAACAGTTTGCCAATAGTGTTAAAATAGCAGATGAGAGGGAAGTGGACTTAAAGCTAGGGGGTAATGTATAAGTTATGGACGGTAGTACAGAAACAGTCTTAAATAAAATGAAGAACAGTAACTTCAGAGGACCTGATTATAATTTAGAGTTTTTTTTGTACAAAGTTAATAACGTGGCTAGACCTCATACAATGAAGATGAGCTCTAATTCATCCTATGCACAAAGTGTCTGGGTTATTTTGGAGCTACATAATTAGTTAACAATAGGCTTGACATGTATACTTTATAAAACAGAGTAAAGGTTGAGCATGGATCTCTTACAGAAAGAATGGGAGACATGTTGATCCAAGACTAAGATGAAAATGGTCCTGCTCTCAAAACTTGGTGACATTCCCTTGACAAGTAACTGCTGTTGCAAAAACAGTATCTGACAGGGGATACAGCACATATGGATTTTGTAATTTGTATCTGTGAGCTAAAGAAGTTTAATATTAACTGGTATATTATAAATTGTTAACTGCATCAACACTGGTTATTACATAGAACTCAGTCATAGTGGGGGAATACAGTCAGGCACATGTCATGGGATCAGTGGGTCACTACAGGGCTCAGTGGAAAGTTTGTTACTATAGTATCTTATCTTCTAAGCTTAAACTGAGTTATTGCTTATAGGTGAAAAATCCAAACATGAATGCAGGGACATCTATGAGAGACTTTGTGATTTGGGAGGGTGGCTGCATATTGTGCACTTATGCTGTTTGAGATATTCATGTTCAGCAGAAAGAAGTGATGCATCCACTCCTCTGAAAAAAATAAAGTGCACTTGATTATGGCCTTAGAAGACATTCTAGCATAAGGTACATAGGTACACTTATGAAGCATGGTCTTATCTTTGATGGAAATGTCTGTACAATGTTGAGAGATACATTTGGGATTGCACATATAATGCAAAATGGAATATCAGGCACAACATGTCATTGTACATAACATTTATTTGGATACTTAGAGAACAGTTTGTTCTTTCATACATGCATTCTGAAATATTTTGAGGAATGAGGGGAATTTCAAAACTCTCTTTTCAAGAGGATTTAAACTACTTAGCTTAAGGGAAGTTTCACTGTACTCTGTAAACTGTAGAATCATAAGGGATGGATACTGGTCTTGTTTTCAAGCCATTACTAAACTCAGTTCTTTTTGAAGCACTGTGGAACTCAAAGCTCGTAGGGTGAACAGCATGTTAGTTAATTTGCTACTGAAAACTAAACAGAAATAACTGAGAAAAATGGGTTCAATTTGTGACATTATCTACTTGTCTATAAAAAACTACTACATCTAATTAACCAATGCCTGCAGCTGCCTTTTTTAACAAATCACCATATGATTTTAGTAATAATGAAAGTATACAAATGAAATGATGATATTCAAGCTTCAGAAACAAAGGTGAGACTGATAATCAGACTTAGCCTACACATACAAAACAATCAAACATATTAAACGATCACCAGTAAGTGTAACTGTCTCTACCAATGTATACAAGGTGACATTTTTAATAGGTTCTCTAATCTATATGACTCAGGAGTGAATACAAAAGGAGAGAAGTAGAGGTATGCTGAGTTCTTGAATTTGTGCATAAGTAAATAGATTATTTCTAATTAGAGGAGTAAAAAGGAACATTATAATGCTAGCACAAAAGGAGGAATGAGTAGATGATGTCACATTTCCTATCCTCTTGGGATTATTTTTTCTATGAAATCATACCTCATAGCTAATTACTGTAAACTTTCAACATAATTTTTGAAGATGGCATAAAAAGATAAATAAATAAATAAATTGAGTGCTTTCCGTGGCATGCTTTAGAATACTGAAAAGTATTTAAATGATATTATTTCATATTAGACCTCTTAATGCTCAGCCATGAAAGGGATGCATCAGGCTATAGAAGCTTTCCCATCATGTGAAGTAATAGACATTCTTTTCTACCTTATATACCATGGAGTTAAAAACTTACACAAATGGAGCTTACATTTACGGAAGGCCCTCTTGGGTTAGAGTATTAAAACTGGAAAGCATAGTCCTATGACTGATGGCCTGCTTAGATTTTTGAGTTATAGCGCTGAAGAGTCCAAGGATAATAGATACTAGAACTCTATAAAATTACCATGCTCCTGTAACTCAGTATCCATATTTTATCACACTGCCGAATGTCTTTCTTATGACCAGCAGCCAGAAAAGTTACATACCATATGTTATCTGTATCTGCTTTCTTAAGGGTTGCTGTTGGGATAAATAATGCAAAGCCACTGACATTATTGTAATCTTTCTAAAATGTCCACAGACTATCTAAGAAATGGAGTATATCCTTATAGTAAAATAGTTTAAAAGTGAGATGTTCTTCACAAATTATCACATTCTAGAGAATGCTGAAGTGAACATTTGTGATGTTTCCCTTCAGAAAGGTTTCAGAGCTTTGAGATACATGGTACAAATTTTAATGTGTGTGTGTGTGTGTGTGTGTGTGTGTGTGTGGGGGGGGGGTCTATATCAGTTCCGCGAAAATCCATTACAGCGAATACCAAAAGATTGACACCTATTAATCAAACAGCGAATACACCAAATGCACTAAACCACGAAATTTAAAACATCGAACGGTCATAGTCGTCCAACCCCACCACCCGCTACATACTACCTACCCAAACAAAATAAATAAACCACATACAAACACTAACCAAACCCTACTCCTAACCCTAAAGTAAAGCACCAAAACCCAACTTCTAACACTACACTAAACCCCACATACACAACTATCTATGCAGTATCATAGTTTCATAGTTTAGTATTAGGCTATCTGCCCTGGGGCATTTATAAGCCTAGCCATAGTGATGTGGCTTTCACCACCCCATGTAATGGTGCAAAAGTGTACAGAATAGATTTAGAATACTGTGCCTCTGTCTACTAGTGACACAGTGAAGACCCCCTTACATAATAGAATTAGTTTACTGTGCCTCTGTCTAGTAGTGACACAGAGATGACCCCCGGGGTAAACCTACGATCTCCCATCCACTCGTCAAGATTTCTCTTGAAGAGAGCCAGTGAGGGGCTCTGCCTAACATGAACTGGGATTCTGTTCCAGAGTATGGGAAGCCTCTGAGTTATGAATCTGTCCCTCCAGCATGTCCTATTCATATTTGTGCTGAGGTTTAAATCTTTAGCTCCCGTGGTTCTGATGAATTTGGATTTTTTGAGGTGGAGCATGTCCATCAATTCCTGATTGGACATGGCCTTGTACGTCAGGCACAGATCACCTCTGAGTAGGCGGTATGCTACTGAACAGAGCTGGAGTTTCTTTAGTCTGGCAGCATATGACATATGTTGGAGACCCTTGATCCTCTTGGTGAGGTACTTTTGGGGTCTCTCCAGCTGTTGCAATTGCCGGGTGAGGTACATACCAAATGGGGCATTGTACTCAATCACGGGCCTGATAAGGGAGGAGTATAGGGGTAAAATGACCTCCTTTGATCTGGATGTGAAACCCTTCATGATAAGGTTTCAAGGTAGAAAGTCTTTCTAACCACTTTGGCAACGTGGGTGTCAAATGAGAGGTCACTATCGACTTGGGTCCCCAGGTCTCTGATTTTTTTTTCCATACTCAGTGGGTTACTGTCTATGTGATAATTTGTGGGTACTTTGTTTTTCCCAAAGGGGATGACTATACATTTTTTGGCATTTAGTTTAAGGCCATGATTCCGGCACCAGTTGTCCGTTTCAGTGAGGCCTTTCTGTAGGATGTATATGTCAGCTGGTGTATCGACTATGGCGCCTAGTTTGCAGTCATCTGCAAACTCTGTCAGCCATAACCCTCCCATATTTGCTTTCACATCTGAGAAATAAATGCCGAACAAGAGGGGTCCCAGGACAGAGCCCTGTAGGACACCACTTGTGACTGGCTTTGAGTCTGACATGGCTCCAGCGATTTTGACTTTATGGGTTCTATCCTTTAGCCAGGTTGCAACCCATCTTGTGACATATGGATTTACATTTAAGCTGTTGAGCTTGTCTATGATGCCTGAGTGGGGTATTGTGTCGAAGGCTTTAGCCAAGTCCAGGTAGGCTGTAGGCTTTGCCCTTGTCAATGGCTCTAGTGACTGTTTCGAAAAAGTCAACCAGGTTCAAAAGGCAGGATCTGCCCTTTACAAAGCCGAACTGGGTGGGATCAAGTGTCTGTAGGTCCCCAATGTCTCTGTTTATGAGTTCCATAATGATTCTTTCCATAGCTTTGAAGACCAGGCTGGTTAAGCTTATGGGGCGGTAGTTACCAGGGTCTGTAGAGGTGCCTCCTTTGTGGAGTGGGACCACTGTTGCTGTACGCCAGTGTTCAGGTACATATCCTGTAGTAAGGCTAAGGTTAAATAGCATTTTTATGTGCAGGTTTAGCTCCTCTTGGAGTTCACGTAGCATGCAACCCGGGATACCGTCAGGTCCCATTGATGCTATGTTTTTAGCTTTGCTGAGGGCGGTTCTCACCTGGACATCTGAGATGACAGGGAGGTTACATTCAGCTGGGATAAGTATTTCTTCTTTTGGGGGTGAGGGAGGGGAGAAATTTGCACTGAATCTGTCTGCCAGAATGTTGGCAATATCTGTGGGTTCAGTGTATTTTTTGTCATTGTGAACTAACTCTGAGCATATCTGAGGGTTTCCGCCCAGGTTTCTAACATAGCAGAAGAAGGCCTTGTGGTTATCTTTAGTGTCCATAGCGATTTTTCTCTCAAAGTTGGCCTTGGATGTTTTTATGAGAGAACGTAGCTTTCTACTAGTGCTGATCGGAGATGCCTTCTCTTTATGGGATTTTGCTCTGTCGTGCAGTAGCTTCCTTCTTTTGTTATACAATTTGTTTATGACTGGGGTCCACCAGACAGCATGCCTGCCCTTGGTGGAGAGGGTCTTGGTTTTATTTGGGATTGCATGATCCATGCATTCTTGGAGATGTCCGTAGAAAGCATTTGTGAAGGATTCAGCATTGTGGGATGTGGTTTCCACTGGCCCAGTGGGCGTAAAGGATACCATCTCAGTCTTAAGAAGTGTAAAGTCGGCTTTTGAGAAGTTTTTCACTGTAGTCTTTTGTGTTGGGGGTGGAGGTGGGATATGTATATCCAGGGTGATTAGTTTGTGGTCAGATCTCACTAGTGAGGGGTATACTTCCGGTGTGGAGCACTCTGTCCCCATGTTTTTGATGATCAGGTCTAGTATATTATCTCCCCTTGTGGGAGAGGTGACTAGCTGTTCCATTGGATTTGAATTTATGAATTCCAGGAACCTTTGGGCTAGGGTGTTAGGGCTAGAATAATGCACCCAGTCTATGTTAGGGTAGTTGAAGTCTCCCAATATGATGGTGTTTGGTGAGACATTCATATCCTCCAATGTCTTCAGGAAGGCTGAATGGGGTTCCTGAGATTGGGAGGGTGGTCTCTAACATGCTACCAGTTGTATAGCAGTTTTGCCTACGGTTAGTTGCACCTTTATGGTCTCTGATGCTTCATGTGTTGCCACTAACCTGGAGGTGTGGGTGTCCTTGATGAATATGGACATTCCCCCTACCTTTTTGGTTTGGCCCGAGTTTTGGGGCCGAAAAGCATGATATGAGGTATAGCCTGGTAGTGCTGGGGTGCTCTCAGGAGCCTTGAACCAGGTTTCAGTTACTACACAGACATCAATGTTCTCCATACTGAGGAGTGCTTCAAGAGCCTGCATCTTGAGATTTAGACTTCTGGCGTTGAGCAGCATTACCCTTAATTTTTTTTCCATTTTTATTTTCTAAGGAGGTGGGTTTGTCTTTTGAGCCTTGCCTAAAAAAGGCACTATGGGGGTGGCAAGAGCCTTAGCCAATATCCGGAAGCCCAGTGGTGACAGGTGCAAACCGTCCCTTGCGAAGCAGCGTGGCTTGTCCAGCATGTCATCTCAAGCAGACAGACATTGGATCCCCCTAGAATGACACCAGTAACTGAGCCAAATATTACAGCTGATCATCTTGTCTTTGTATTGTGGCATCATTCTTGGTGAGGGCAAGATGCTGCTCAGGGTCAGGGTCATACCAGCCTGGGCTACATAATCAGAGAGCTCCTCTATGTCTCTTTTCATGTAGTCCAGGGAGGTACGTCTCAGGTCATTCACGCCAGCATGGACAATGATGGAGTCATATTTGTACTTGCTTTGGAGTGACCTGAGTGCGTGTGTTATGTGGCGGATCCTAGCTCCCAATAGGCAACTCACCATTACCCTCTCCTTGTTCAGCCTGGTAAGCGGAACGTCAGTGTGTCTGACTATAGAGTCACCTATTACTAGTGTATCAGGCATGGTGTTTGGCCTTAAGGGCTGTGATTGTTTGACACACTGATTTATTGAAGTATGTGTTGCATGTGTTATGTTTTGAGGTGGTGGATTTTTGGGTGTCTGCTTTGGGAGCCTCTGTTGTTTTGGTAAGTTTTTTGTTAGAGCCTCCGAGTATGTCTTTGTGTTATTATGTGTTTGGTTTGCAGTTGTGATAGGTCTATGTGGGACTGGGTTTGCTGTGTGTGTGGTTACCTTCTCCTCCTGTCTGGTCTTGCCAGTCCTGAGTTGAGAGAGTTCAGCCTCCAGTTTGGATATATAGTTACATCTCTCACATGTATTTGTGTTTGTTGGGAGGAGGAGAGGGTTGTCTGTGTACATGAGACAATTGTAGCATTGTCTCAAGATTCCCAGATTAACCAGCTGAACCAAAGAGGATGCTAGTAATCTACCACTCGACATGCTAGAATATCATAAAGGAGTGCTGTGCCTTTAAGGGAAGTGGGTACTCACAGGGGTGGTAGGTGGATGTAGTGCTTACTTTAGTTTGAGAGTGCTTACTTAGAAGAGAGGTTTTGAGAACAAGTGCTAGGCTTATAATAAAGCGAGTAGACTGATTATTATAAGAGTAGAGATTTCTTAAAGGAAAATTTGAAGAGCAGACTTGGCGGAGCCAGAAAAGGTTTAACCTTGTTTAACCGACGCTGCACTATGCGCACAATCATGCAAAGCCGCGCAAATGCAGATTTTAAACAGGGAACTTCAAAAGAGCTAGAAATGGTCCAAAACAACCAATTACTACAAGCTCTTGTGCTGAGGTCACTCCTTCAGGGACAGATAGGCTGCTCAAGGCTCCCCACTCCCACTGGTGAGCAAAGAAACTTCCTTCTATCCAAGTAAGGCAATGGACAACACAGGAACTACACCACAGCCCAGAATACAGCAAAGCTTGTATACTGGTCTAAACTAGTCGAGGAGAGGTGGGAAAACAAGGATATTTTTTTGTTTTTTTGTTTTGAGATAGAAAGCACACAGAAATGCAGGAAACAATAATAAATCAGTTTCACAGGCTAGCACACTTTAGAGGGCAGCCTCAACAGTTAAATTTAACAAACAATCAAACTTTCGACCAATTTTCGACCAAATGTTACTTTAAGTGCAGATAATATATAATGCAACAAACAGCTAAAAAACAGTTTAAGCTTGTTCAAAGTAAGCAAGAGAAGGTATTTCGGTAAAAAACAGCAAAAAATACTTAAATCAGGAAAGTAGTTGCTTTTCTCAGTTCTCTGCTGCTAGGACCACTCTGCAGGACCACGAGGAGCTGTTTCTGAGTAGTATAGCCAGAAAAAAATGCTCAGAGGCGGATTTTAAACAGGGAACTTCAAAAGAGCTGGAAATGGTCCAAAACAACTAATTACTACAAGCTCTTGTGCTGAGGTCACTCCTTCAGGGGCAGATAAGCTGCTCAAGGCTCCCCACTCCCACTGGTGAGCAAAGAAACTTCCTTCTATTCAAGTAAGGCAATGGACAACACAGGAACTACACCACAGCCCAGAATACAGCAAAGCCTGTATACTGGTCTAAACTAGTCGAGGAGAGGTGGGAAAACAAGGATATATATATATATTTTTTTGCCTTAACCCCTCCCTAACCCTAAGGTCCATAACTACCACACACTTTCCCTATGATGATATATCCTAACAAAATAAATAATACACATAAATACATTTAACAAAACCCTACTTCTAACACTACACTAAACCCCACATATGCAACTATCTATGCACTATCCTTAACGCCTCCCTAACCCTAAGGTCTGTAACTACTGCACACTTCCCCTACGGAGATATACCCTAACAAAATAAATAATACACATAAATACATTGAACAAAACCCTGCTTCTAACATTACACTAAATCTTACATACATTACCTATCTATACACTTACCATAACCCGCACCCTACCCTAAGGTCCATACCTATTGCACACTTTCCTTTAGGAGCTATACCACAGATGGGCCAACCAACACACTGCAACATTTCGGATTTCGCTGTTTAGGATGTTCAGTGTTTACGTAGTTCGCGCAATACGTGTTGATCATTTCGTATTTGTGGAAACAGCGTTTCGATCGTCTGATAGGGACCCATGTGTGTGTGTGTGTGTATGATACAGCTATGAAAATATTGCTTTTGGGGAAGCAAAAGAATAATCCAAGAATGCCAATACCCTCTAATGGAGCTGTTCCACTATATGTTTGAATGATTGCTTCTGTGTACACGTAATAAATATCATGCCATTTAAAACAGTTGGATTTCTGGAAAGTGTGGCCTAGTCACTAACCTACTTAAAGCTGCTATAAGAATCCTTTAGATCTGCTATAAAAAACTTATAGGGATAATTTATTTTTTGAAGGCATATGATATACAATATAATTTTGTAATCAATATAATTTTCTGAACTTCATTACAAATTAAACTTCTGTAAAGGGTAATCTGGTTCTGTGGTGTAAAATGATAAAGCCTGGACTAAATCTCAGACAACCCAAGTCTGAGTTGTGGCAACAGGTGGGAATGAGTAGATGATGTCACCTTGCCTATCCTCTGGGAAAGCAGAGGTGGCTTCTAGTCATCCAACTGCCATTATGTAAGTGGGAAACTTGCAAATCAGTGAAATGACCAGAATTGGGGAAGTGGATTAGATGACTATAAATTAATGATGGTAGCCCTTATTAGTATATATGTAGAAGTACCAGCCTATGCAAGTGTCCGAGGGGTGTAGGATGCCCTGCAGTGACACAGGTGCTGACATCGTCTACCAGGGGTGGGGTTAAAGCCTTACAGGAAGCATTTTTGATGCCATGGCACAAACTAACCATGTAGCTGCTAGAACGATAGTTTCTCTGGTAAGATGTCATGTCTACACAAGACTCCCCCAGCACAGGGAAGAAAAGTGGGCACAAGGCCATTAAGGGAAGCTTGATAGCTGGTAGCGTTATGCCACACTCCTCATGATATAGCTGTCTGTTTAGGGTTGCTTTTTATTCTAGTTTTTGTGAATCAGTTTTGATTTTTGTAGCTATATCCCACAAAAAGAGTATAACAAAAACAAATATAGTGAAGTTTTAATTTAGAAATATTTTCTGTATTTCCTAAAAAACACTGCAGAAAATGTGATTCTGTAACTAAACTTAAGTCACTTGCTCACTTTCTTTTACGTGAGAGCTTGTATACACTGACTTTTGGAGAATTTCATGGAAAAAAGGTGGTACTGCATTCAGGAACTTTCTTTTTCTCAAACAGTACCAACCCAGAGTCAGTGTAAGTCTACCCTGATTCTGAAATACTTATTTTTTAATTTCTCCAAGTCTTTTAGGTTTCTAATACCATGACGGGAATGGATCCCATTCCTAAGTCAAAGTATGATTAAAGTTCATGAAATTAATATTGTTTCAATCTTTGATGTCAGCCAGTAGGGATCTTCACAGCGGCACTTCCAATGTGCCCAGTAATGACCCCTTCTGCAATTCGTATGGAGTTACATGTATTGGTAACATATCTAAATACGATTGTAAATTCTTTTTTATAAAACCTATTGTTCCTACTACTATTGAAACTATCTAGGTATCTTTCTTCCAAATTGCTCTCATTTCTGCCTGCAGATCCTAATATTTTATGACTTTCTGTCTCTCTCTCTATGCAAGACACTGTAGTCACTTGGTGTGACAATTTCAAGGATCAATGCTACTCTTGTCTTCTTTTCTTGGAGCACTATATCTGGTTTTCTAGCATCTTTCTTTTGAACTGTTGGTAATGGTTGATCCCATGTGATGTACACTTCTTCATTTTCTATGATGTTTTATGGGTCATGTTTCCAGTGTTTTTTGGCCACTTCAAGTACCATAATGTTTGTACAATCCCCAGTGCAACAGTCTCACCACATTATTATGCATTTCAGTATACAGTCCTTCTACCATTAGGATGTCACAACCAGCAATGAGGTGTGCAACTGTTTCCAATTTGGTTTTACAAAACCTACATTTGCCTGTTTCTCCCACATATTCAATGCACTTTATAAACCAACATGTACACAGCCCTCTATCTTGGGCTGCCAATATTAACCTTTCATCTCTTGGTTTGAATTTGCCTCTCCTTAACCATTCCTGTGTTCATTCCTGATCAACATCAGGTTCTTCCAGAAGTTTTCTATACTTGCAATTATATTTATGCTTTTTCAACATTTCTTGCCTTCTCATCATATCCTTCACCTTATATTCTTTCTTTTTTTTGGCACATTCAGTTCTCAGTGTAAGTGACTTGCTTTGGTGTAAGCCTGTCTATAATCAGGCTTACACTGGGGGCCAAATCCCAAAAGACCTGTTCTCAGTGTAAGTGGTCACTTACACTAAGAGTAAGTCGTTTGGGATCAGACCTCTGGTAACTGGATGCAAGAGAGGATACAGCATGCATAGTCCTAAATATGGGCATCCTCCAGTACCAAACCAGGAAGTCCTTAAACATCAACAGTATTATTCTTCAATATAATAAAATCACCTTAGGATAACAATCAAATAAGGAAAAGGGTGGACACTAGAAGCATCTAAAAATTATTAGTAGGCCTTTCTTTCCTAAAAAGCCTAGATACTAATATGTGACTCAGTTTTCCTTTCCAAGAAATATCCCCCCAAAAATAATGTTGTATTCTAAAACAACAAAATTAAAATGAATTCCCCACTAATATTATTTAAATAATGAACAAATATAATACCATCTAACTTTATATCTTTACAAAAAGTAACAAATCATCACTATACTTAACAGACTCAATCATCCTATTACCAAAAAAAAATTCCCAAGTGTAAAAAAAGTTTCAAGCTCAGACATGAACAAATTACTATATACGGGGGCATAAGATGCCCCCACAGTTGTCCATTTTTTTAAATAAGCCATCTATTTTTATGCTTAAAAATATTGTGAGTCAAAGAGAAATGTAACTGAGATAGATTATATAAGGCAAAATGGCTTCATCAAGATAATGTGAAACGGTTGAAATACAGAAATGATACTGAATAGAAGCATACAAACTAGCAACACTCAGACTTAACAAAAATAATCATCACTCCAATTTATAGTTCTAAACCTATTTACAATTTTTGAAGTATTCCTAACATATGATTTAATGTGACTAACAAAACCCTTAAGGACATTATTTACAATAATAGACTTACTCTTTCAGGTCTCAGCCTATACCTGATATAATAGGGGACCCGGGGAAGGGAATGCAACAAAGATTTGAGATTTTTTTTAAATTAATAAAAAATGTCATGCAAGGTGTATTTTTCAGATTCAAGTTTATTTGCCGCAGGTAGGTTCAGTGAATACAAACAGACTGAAAAGCAACTACCTTTTGCTAACATTAGAAGAAATTTATTTTTGCGGGTGGCCATGTCCTCCAGCACGCCCATGTGGGGAGGGGCACCCCGACACTGCCCCTTTGAGGTTGCACAACAGTGGAGAAAAGGGCAAACTCATCTATTTGCTAAAGTAGTTTCAGTGAACAGTATTATTTCTTTTCGAGTTCAAAACTACTCTATTACTTTTGTCAAGCTGACATGCTCCCTATTTAACATATAACCTCTGCATGTCAGTTTTATCAAAAAACTCCAAAAACATGCCTCGGTATTAACAGTTATAACAAACTTTGATTATATTCGGGATAAGAACTCCTACTGATCATCATACAGTCTGTTTCATTATCTACAATATACAGCACATACATAAATAATTATTCCTTTTCATGACTACTGCATTTCCACTTTTACCAGTTGTACAAACTACAGTTTAATTTCTAAGAAATTTTTGCATTTGTAATATATTCTTGTTGTCCTTGTTTATATTATTAATTCTAGTAGAACTATTGCATCTTAAAAAAATTATCCATGATTCATTTTGACAAACTGTTTCAAAAATATTAATAGTAGGATTAATTCTAGTTGGAAGAAACACATTTTTATTTTTAAACTTGGGTACAGTGCCTGTACCCACTTACTAAAATCATCTCTTCCAGTAAACTACTGTTTAGTACACTAATAAAGATAAATCACTCAAATTACAATTCACTTCATCTAAATATTCATCTGCAGTTATATAGCTGTCCAAGACCCCATCTAATGATACAGGTGTACTGCTACAATAAGAAATGGAAAACCATTCCCATAAACAAATGTTTCTACAAAGTCTGAAAAGGTCTATTGAAATATCATTTCAAGTAACAAAATGTGTGGGTACCAAAGATAGCCCTTACTTTCCTAAAGAAAAAAACATGTTCTGAAAAAACACAGCTAGAAATATTTTTTATCTACAAACTGGAACTCAGCTCAGGTTCTTTTGGTATGCATGGAATGTCTCTCATGGGGTCTACCTGAAAACACGGACATGCAAAAACACCGACAACGAAATCACTGACACCACAAAACTGAAAGTTCAAAAACAAGAAACTTCACACGCCCGACAAACCACAATCCCAACAGTCAACAAACAAAACAAAT
Source organism: Protopterus annectens (assembly GCF_019279795.1). Lineage (NCBI taxonomy): Eukaryota > Metazoa > Chordata > Ceratodontiformes > Protopteridae > Protopterus > Protopterus annectens. The sequence continues at coordinate 163,881,245 of NC_056742.1, forward strand.
CCCCTGTCCAAAAAGCACACACACAACACAAGCACACCAAAAACCTTACAAACCTACACTAAACCTTACAAACACAACTATCTATGCACTAACCTTAACCCAAACCCTAACCCTAAGGTCTGTCACTATCGCACACTCACCTAACCCGTGCCCTAACCCTAACTCACTTAATCAGCCCCTAACCCTAAAGTCCATCATTATCACACACTTACCTTACCCGCACCCTAACCCTGCCGTCCATCACTACCGCATACTTACACACTAGCGCTCGTTTGACATGTCAGTGTTGTCAGCGTCAGGATTTTCAACTGTCAGTCATCTCCATTGTTGATCTTCCAGTGTCGTGTTCTCATCGCCGTCGTTTTCAGCTTTCGGCATTATCAGGTAGACCCCTCTCATGACATGCTCCACAAATTGATTACATTGCATGTCTCCTCTGCCTGGAACAGCATCCTCATTACTCACGGCATGTTGCATATCTTCAAACAGAACAGAACAAGCACTAGAGCCATCTCTTCCCTCTGAAACTGAAACTGAGTGCTCAGCAATGCTCCCTTCTTTACTAGTCATGTCCTGGCCAAGGGATCCATGTTGATGACACGAGGAATGTACCAAACATCCCTCCCCTTAATTATGAAGCTGCAAAAAAAAAAAAATAACTTACTGCTGCAATAGTATTTGTGTTCCCAAACTAATTTTTTCCTTTTCTGTTGTACAATTTCAGACTCCAATTTAATGCAGTTTTCTTCAGTTTCCTTCAGTTTTTGTTTAAAAAATCCAGAACGTCTGCCTTTAATTCAGACTCAAGTAGTTTAATATCATTCACCAGACATTCAAATTTACTCTTGTCATATTCACTAAGAATGTTTAACTACTTCAATGTACATTTTAAAATCACTTGCTAAAATTTCCCCTTTAAGTTAATACCTTCATTGACAAAGGGATAAGCCAGATGCTTAACAATATGCATCCTTTTTGGTTTTAAGTCCAAAGCAATACATTGCTCCAAAGTTATTTTACTATAGAAAACATTTTATTCATCACATCTCAGGAAGTGCAACTTATTTACTTTAACTGAATGGAAGGGAAAGTACCATAAGACTCACTCCCTAACAACAGGTTGTTAGTCATTAACATCTTTTGTAGTGTTACCAAAAATTTACGGCATTCCATATTATCTAATTCACTTCAAAGCACCTGGGGTGCAATATCATTGCAAACTCCTTTACCTCCCCAACTGTAATGACAAAAAAACCCAACACTGAATAAGTAAGTGCAATAATCTAGAGGAAAAATGGGCAGTAGGCAAGAATAAAACTCCCTAGTACTTCCACAAACCACCTTCTAAGGAAATCAAACTAACTGATGAAACATTCATCATTTAAATGCATCCATTATTTGAGAACCAATTAAACAAATTGATTATGCAATCACAACTGGATAAATCTAGAAGCCAGACATTTAAAAATAACAAATACCAAGTGCACCAAATCATATAGTTGGGTTTGGTATAATGGTTAAGGTCTTCGCCTCATACACACAAAGAATAGGGTTTGATTCTGGCCACAAGTTATTGGCGAGGCTGAAAAAGGTCCTTCAGGGCAGCTAGCCTAGTATTCTCCTATGAACATATGAACCTATTACATATCAAATACTGCTAAAGCAAGAGGATTTTTCGCATCCTTACAGTGTATGTCTAAAATCTGTTCCTGAATCCTAGCCTTAACACTTGTTTTAGTTTGTCCAATATATAAATTGACATGCAACAATTATAACTAACAATATAAACCCTCCATCTATCCACAACTCCCTTTGCCTATTTACCTCAAGGGGTCAGGGTGTCACTTCAACAGAGAAAATAATCTAGAGCCAAGGTTTACACTGCTGAGTGGCTAGTCCTGCTGTGATTAGTCTTCCATACCACTCACATGCACAATCACACCAATGGCCTATTTAGAGTGTCCAGTCCACCTACTGCATGTCTTTGGAATGTGAGAGAAAACTGGAGCACCCAGAGGAGATTCACACAAACACAGAGAGGACATGCAGACTCTACACAGAAGGCACCCATCAGAGAAATGAACCAGAGAACCTCTTGCTGTAAGGTGACAATGCTATCCACTGTGCCACTGTACCATCCTCTAACAGCACAAACCACTCCACTCAAACTACAAGTAAAAAATTCCTTCAATGTAATCGCCTTCCAAAAATGTCAAAAGATAAAACATTTAATGCATACTTACAAACATTACATCTCCCACATCTGTAAAGAAGAGGTGATCCCTGGTACTGATTATATTTAGGTCATTGGCCATAAGTTCGAACTCAACAGCAAACTCATATAACAAAAGATGGCCATTAAATAGTCTGTAGGCAAGCACCATCTAAGACAAATTTATTGCCATAGAAATAATTATCTGTATAATGTCTGAAAAGCTCTTATGTACCAGAATATCAAATAAAAAAACTGGAACTAATTCTAAAATGTAGCTGTTCTAGTATAGGAGGCCCAACTTTTTAAAGTAATGTTCGGAATTTAAACTCACAAAGGAATGGAGTTTTCCTAGTTTGTTGAGTACGGTGATGCATAAGTAGATATACATTAGCACCAAACACCTCATTAGAAACAGATATATAGGCAATAAGAAGATCTCTCAGTAATCTGTAGCTGACTGAGAATAGGATTAAATGACTTAATGTTAGGTGCACTGTAAATGTCTGTAATCCACAAGCATCTTGCTAAAATCCATTGAATCCACTCAAGCCCCCATAAATTAAAAGTATTGTACATGAGAAATGCACCAAATTCTAAAATTGTCTTACAAAGAAACAAAGCAAACAGAGCATCTGATGATATAGCTCAGAGGTATGCATTAAATACAAAATATAGAATCCCTTATTATATATTATTCAAACAAGGGCATAAAATAAAAAAAAATCAGTAGAAATAGTGATGATCAAGTTTTTGTACGGGATTCTTGCCTGTACTAGTTTGGTGTCACTATTATATGGGGGACATTTGTTAGAGTTACCCATTTTCATAATGCTACACTTGATTAGGTTAAAGGAGTTTGTTAGTTTACTGAAATTTTACTTTGTCGAAATTCATATGGTCAAGACCATATGATTGACAACTTAAAATATTGAAAACTGACTAAAAAAAGAATTGGATTTTCTGCAGGCAAGCAAAGCCCCCTGCATCCCCACTCCCCCTGCTAATTTTAAATACTAACTCTGAGTTTGCACTATAGTAGGGAAAAGGGCACATTTCCTAATCCCCACTGTACTGCAACCTCTGTGCAATTCCTTTTTCTGTTTATTAGTTAGTTTTCAGTATTTTAAGTTGCTGATCATGTGCCGACAACCATATGAATTTCGACAAAGTACAATTTCAATAAACTATCATAAACTCATATTAAAGTGGAAGTTGTATTTTATGGACCAAGATATCCAAAGTGAGTGGAGAAAATAATGATCTTCAAGTTAACAGAGAATTCTGTTGTTGCATAATCTGCAGATATTGACCACCACACTGGATTGAGAAAAGAAAAGTAATCATAAACACATTAAATAGGCCCAAAACTGAAGTCAGGGCCACCACAATCATGGATAAAAAAGCTATAAACAATTTTAAATCTAAATGAGCATGTGGTAAGCCAATCATTATTCTCATGAGGAAAAAAGTATGTCTTGACAAGTAATACTGAAGGGTGGTGAATAATCACTTGATGGACACAGTACTAAAAGCTTTTTTTTTAATCCAAAAAGATTATTCCAGCTGAAAAGCTATAACTAGTTTCATCAAGAATGGCATAAAAGTGGATAAGGTCAGTAGAAGATCTCTTACTAACAAACCCATGTTGTTGTTGTAGTTTATCAGAAATAAATGGTGGAATTATTTTTAGCTTTCAAAAATTTGCAAAGTAAGCAGAGCTGAGCTTTTTGGATGGTGGTTTAAAATATTATTGCAGTCTTCATCTTTAAATTTGAACCACAATAATTCTCGTCCATGACTTGGGAATATAACCTGAGTGAAAAGGAATACTTATAGAGCTTAGTGCAGCAGTAATTGGTGCCTTGAGTTCACTACGCAGTATTCCTGGGATGCCCTCACAATCAGCTTCAGTGCATGGTTTATCTCCCTCCAAAGTTTTTGATAACATTGTTTGATGCTATAACCAGACACAAATATGTGAAGTTCCACTGAGTTTGAAGAAGTGGCCAAATGAATTTTACTTATACTAGTAAATACAGATATGAAAATATTATCCGTATCATAATTTTCTTCAGTAGTTTTCCTTTCTATTATAGTAAACTAATACTTTCATTATGGACACTTTTTCCTTTCACACCGTGGTTTCCTAGGGTGAATTAGATTCTAAGGTTAATTGTCGCATTAACGTGTTAGTTTCATTTGGAAAATGTATATATTCTCCAATAATGTAGTTTTCAGTTTTACAATTTGTGAATCCTACAGGTCCAACAGAGAGGCTTGTTGTAATATTTTTTCAGAGTACTTATTTGGGACATAGGCCTAAAACTGGTCATTAAGGTTAAAATAAAAGTTCTTCCATGAGTCAGTATATAAAGAGTATATCACCTGGGTAAAATTCACTTTCTAGAGGATGGTCAAGCTATTTCAAAAAAAGTAGTTAACACCTTAGTAGTAACAATATGAGGCTGATAGACATATTCAAAAGCTTGATAGAGTTATGAGCAATGACTGTATTGACTATATCAAACCCTTCTTAGGGCTAGTTACTTTTGAGAGTAAGCTGGCATCGTCATAATGGCCAAAAAAAATAAATAAATTGTCTCTACTACTTAAAGAGGTAGGCAATGACCAATTAATATCCATTGAGTTTAGATCAATAATTACAATGTCATACTCATTCTATAGGCACTAAATCAGGTGACACATGAAGTTACCAGCCTTAAATAGAATTAATTTGGGACTCTTACAGAGACATGTAATAGATACGTGGTACTTAAAGGAATTCACACTGATTTTCATATTGTCTACCCATTCAGAATAAAACAATGAGGATGACTGAATATTTTGCTTAACAAAGATTGATGAACTGCCACAACATGTTTGCCTTCTAACTTTATAATAGCAAAAATACACCTGGCAGGTTCAAAAGGTGGTTACTCTGATGGAATCGATTTTCTGTAATCACAAGCTTCAAGGCTCTCATACAGCAAGTTTAGTTACTTCTATAATTTTGTTATACAGACTTATATTAAAGTTAAAACAGTGAATTCCTTCATGAGGTATGTATTAACAGTAAGGTCAGTGGCTTTTGATGGAATAAAAATTTCTTACTCATTTTTGTATGATTAGGGCTGAGAACATTTTTACCCAGAGGTCTTAAATTGCATCCATTCTTAGCAAAAAAGTAAGCTTTTCAGCACATTTGTTGCCATAAAAGCACAAGATTGTACTGCACAGATAAATACATAGTATTATTATTAGATTCCCTTACATTTCTTAAATGTCTTGGGGTGAGGAAAAGGAGGGATATCTACAAAACAAATACTTAAACCCTTACTTTTGGTAAAACTGAAAACAGAATCAATAGCATCAAAACATTCCTGGTCATTGATCTTACTGAGATCATTAAGACCAGCACAAGTGACAGTCAGCTGACATTTAATGGCATAATTTTTAAGTAATAATCTTAGTTTCTTTCTTTCTGTATGCATGAATGTTTGTATTTGCTGACTGGGATACAGTGTTGATCCAAGTGGACCATTTTCTGGCTCAGCCTAAGGTTTATAACTAGATAAAAGGGACACAAGGCAATATAAGAAATCAATTACACAGTAGTTTATATATAAAAAAAACGGTAATATAATCAAAGATGCACAAATGATAAGAGGATTGATCAATGCAAGGTTGGCAGTAGATTGCTGAACTTCTTACAGTAGGGAAAGGCATTTATCTATGCAATACAAATGAATAGTGTGCTACACTACTACATTATGAGCTCTGCTAATTGCAATTCCTCTTTTCCCTAGTTGCAACCTGTTTGATATCAAGAAACAGCAACCTGATACATACGGATATGTGGGAGAATGTTCTGTATTTCCCCATAATTTAGATTTCCCCATCAGACAAGTTGATAAACTTGTGGGAATACAAGGTTTCTGAATAGGCAATCTGTTCTACAAGCTTAGGATCATTTGTAAAAATATAAAACTGACAACTAACCCCTAGCAGAAACTTTGAGTATGTTCCTTCCAAACAGTATGTCCGCTGATACAGAGGGGTAGGGGACAGAAATATAAATATATATATATATATATATATATATATATATATATATATATATATACACACACATATATAAAACTAATTATATATATATATATATATATATATATATATATATATATATATAGGTCTACTTTGTTTTGTCGAAAACACATTTGGTCGAAAGTCTGTTTTCCCAGCACACTTGACTGAAAGCTCACTTCACCGAAAAACTAATTTCACTGAAACTCATTTCATCGAACATTATACATAGCCTCTTCCCCACTGTAATGCAACCCTGGAGTTAGAATATTAAGTAAGGGGGGGTGCATAGCCCCCCCCCCTCCTATGTTAAACATCTTAAACCATACAAATGTATACTTTCAAGTTAAATACATAACTCTTTCCAAAAAACAACTTATAACCACACTATGTGGGGGGTTACGTGACCCCCACACACCCTTACTTATTATTCTAACTCCAGGGTGGCACTACAGTTGGTAAAAGGCCATGTATAACTTTCAATGAAATGAGTTTCAATGAAATGAGTTTTTGATGAAGTGAGCTTTCAGTCAAGTGTGCTGGGGAAACTGACTTTCGACCAGATGTGTTTTTGATGAAAAGAAGTAGATGTATATATATATATTTTTTTTCCTGTTATCCACAAATCCACAGATAACAACTATTTTGAAATAGTAGCTACAAGAATGAAATGGGTACTGCAGTTTCTAGTATATTTTGGGAGTAAATGCAGCTTATGAACCATACCCGAGTATTAAATTACTCGGGTAAAGCTAGACAGCCAGTAGATTGGAAGCTTGACAAACAATCCAATGAACCTGCTTCGTTTGGTCCAGCTATGTATTTACTTCTTTCACAGTTACCGTTTCTAGATAAATGTATCTCCATTGAATTTAACCACCATATTTTATACACTGTTTTCCAATCAAGTGAGTGGGCTTGTAAACTGACTCTTTTCAGACACAGAAGATATAGACATAGAAGACTGAACGTTCATAACACCGAACCCACATCCCTGAAAACATGGAAGCTCAAACATTATGGGCTGTCACTGTACTGTACATATTATGGTTTTGCCTCATTCCTCACTGTAGTGCAATCTATCTTGGACTTTGTATATATAATTAGTAGAGTGTGTGGACAGTGCAGTCCGCCTTATAGGACGTACGGGAGGGGGGGCTTGCCCCTCTTCAAAAAAAAAAAAAAAATGCTTTTGCGATCCTGGTATTGCTTTTGAGCTTCCAGGTTTTCTTTGGTGATGTGGGGTCCATGTTTCAGTGTTCACTGTTAATGTTCGATTTTCTGTCAGGGAAATATATATATATATATATATATATATGGGTCTACTTCATATGGTCGACAGTTCATATGGTCGAAACTCATTTGGTCGACAACCAGTATTCAAGGCACTTAACAGGGATTCCCCCCCCTCCCCAAAGTTGTGCGACCCTGGAATTGATATATATAGTTAGGGGCGACCCTGGAGTTGATATACAGTTAGGGGGGGGGTGGGAGGTATGGGGCAAATCCATGTTAAGTGCCTTGAATACTGGTTGCTGACAAAATGAGTTTCGAGCATATAAACTAGACCTATATATATATATATATATATATATATATATATATATATATATATATATATATATATATATATATATATATATATATATATATAACACACACACACACACACACACACACACACACACACACACACACACACACACACAAAACGTGAACAATTTTAATGTGATCAGTCAAGAAGCATAACTTTGGATGACAGTAAGAAACCAGCATCCCCAGAAAAACACAAAGAAACTCAGAATATGCACACACACACACACACACACACACACACACACACACACTCTCCACAAACCAGGACACTGGAGCTGTTTAATGCAAATTGTGCCACTGAGTGCTGCTCAGTTCCTCAGTATTGTCAAATCTATTTTATGTTCTCTGTGCTGTTTATTTAGCACCTCTGGTGCATATCTATACATCATCATGAAAAAAGCATAGTTACAAATGTGCAGCAATATCACATGTGCAGACATTCTCTTGCAGTGACTACATTGGTACTGTCTTGGTAACCATTTTGCAATTAACCTGAACATCTCTGGTCTTTAGTCAAACTACTGTTTTATGTATTAGACCTCCTTATGACCATTATAAAGTGTGTAAATGGCTTACTGCTCCATAATGAACATGAAAGAGTCCATGTCTGCACCTCCTTTTACTATGCTGCCAAAGTTATCCTAACAATACCTTTTGAATTGTTTGGTGTGACCTTCCCAATGTGACACCATGTTGACTCCATTTCATTACACTGCTGGCTTCCATTTAACAGTGCACTTAACGGAGATCAAAAAGAAGCCATTCTTTTCATTCGCTGTTCCCTTGGTTCTTCTGAAGGGGTACCAAAGCTACCCTTGTCCAATCATCTAGAATCTGAACCTCTTGCAATTCACTAAACCAGGCAGTTAGAGGCACTGTTGGATCTTCCTTGAGTTCTCAATTTTGGGTAATTAGTTTGCACAGGTTTCATAAAATGTTATGTGTAGTTCTTTTCCAATATAATGATGTTTAAAAGTGGAAAGTTTGTTAACTCAATGAATAAATGATGGAAAAGTTTTCTTTTTCATTAATGTTTTTATTATAAGCAGAAATATGAATTTAACATTATGTACAACTCATGCACAGTACATATATCCAATTCTCTGGCAGTTGTTTGCAGTCAGAAGCTCTCAACAACATATTTACACTTTCATAATGTAGACAAGACAATCCAAGAATATTCTAAACAAAACATTAACAATACCTTCTGTCTCTTACTATATCACTATCAGTCACATTTTCCTAATCCCACTCATGTGGGTGTTTTATTAAACATTTTATGTTGTGTTGTTTTTCTGGTCTAGTTCACTTTCTCCTTCTACTGTAATAAACAAATCTATATATACAGTCGTGCCTATATCCTGCATATCAGAGATCAATTACATTTAAGAATCCTTTACCACAGAACCAATAACTCTATTTTATGTTCCAAAGCAAGCAAAAGAAATAAAGGACTTACTGGTAAACTGAAGACCATAGACTACAATTTCTTAACAGTTGTAGGTAACTACTGTAAATGTGTACATTCATTTTATTAATACTGGGGCAGCAAAGTGGCACAGTGGGTAGCATTGTTGCTACACAGCAAGAAGTACCCTAGTTTGATTCTCAGCTGAGATGCCTTTTATGTGAAGTCTGCAAGTCCTACCTGTGTTCATGTGGGTTTCCTCCAAGTGCTCTGTTTTCCCCCCACATTCCAAAGACGTGCAGTGGGTAGACTGGACATTCTGAATTGGCCACGTGAGTGTATGCATAATGTGGAGGATGTACAGTGGCTGACTAGACACCCAGAGGTGTAAACCTTGGCTCTAGATGATTGTCACTGATGAAGTGACACCCCAACCACATATGCAAAAATGAGAATAGTGGTTTTGGATGGATGGATTTATTACAACATTATATCACAAAATAATATTAATTTCTTTGATTTCAATTGCTTTTGTATTGAGCAGTCATACTTGAGTTATATTATTTTCTTGAAATTAATTCAAAAGTATGAATAAAATGAACAGTGGTTATACAGAACTGGGAGTCTAATGGTTTGAGGATCATACTAAATGAACATGCCATTAGTAATGGAAATATTTTCCTTGATTTTTTAATATGCAGAAACCAGGCATTCTATAATCCGATTCATATTGATGACAACTTAGTTTATTCTGGAAAAGAGGAAGAAAATTGACACCTTTAGTTGTTTTAAAAACACTAGCAAGCTAATGACTACTGTGCTAAAGATACTTATTATCAATGAAACATTCCTAGAGATTTCACAATTATTAATCCAAGTTCAAAAATCATAACATCTGATGGACTACATGACAAAAAACACATACAAACTAAGAATGCAAAACGGTCACATGATGCATGTTCCATTTCCTTTTTCACTGGATTATACATTACTTCAAAGTATTGTACCAACATGTGAACCATAAGCTGTTAGGTATAAAAGTAGCTACAAACAGATGACAGCAAAATAGACACTACATATAGAAAAATATTATACAACATATTTTTTACTATTCTTTTAAAGAGAATTAATAATCTGTGTTTCAATATTACTGAAGTTCTATGGAGGTCTTTTAAGCATAATAATGATAAATGGAATAATTTATACCCACATTTTCCCTACAGGTTATGAAACCTCTGAGTATTTTACTAATGCCAATACTTAAACAGTTTTTTTAGAATGTCAGTGTTTTCTGAACCTGTCCGTTTCTTGAATTGTTCTAAATATTTATAATATCATGTTTAGTAATTGCTACAGTACTGTACTGCTATCAAACACTTACTATGCAATGAGGTGTAAAAATAGTTACCTTTAAAAGGTGCATAAACCAAATTAATAATGACATCCTCCCATCCATTAATAATAATATCTTGTCACCCTTTTCCCTTGTATTCCTTTAAAAAAATATTACCTTTTTTCCTCCCCTCTTATGTTCACACTACCATTTGTAATTTGTTGTGCTACGACTGTTTCAGTCCATTAAACCATTAGGAAATATGTCCATCTACCTGCATGTCTTTACCAATACACATGCTAAACACAAGAAATATAGTCAGGGCTTCCAGACTATGACTTTCTCCCACATATGTAATTGATCTATTTATAATCCAGTGAAACCGCATACCTTTATGTCATGTAAAAATTTATAAATATTCCCACAGTAATATAGACAACAAGTTTCCTAATTTTAAATGTAATATGTAAAGAATGCAAACACAGTGGTATGGTAATAAAATCCACCTCTCCCAGTTATGTATTTTTAGATACAGCAGGTTTACATATGGAAAATATATTTTTTGTGTCTTTAATAGTATTAAAGATTCTGTATAAAGTTTATGCCTATTCTGTCTTTGTACTACAAGCTAAATCTTCTACATTAAATTACATCTTCATATCATACTGTAAAATCTTTTTCTGCAACTAGGTCATAACTAGAGAAGGGCCCAAGCAGTCTAGTCTAGCTTACATAACTGTAAAAGAAATAAAACAATCAAGCTACAGTTTTCAAGCACTCTTTATACGTTAAACTGTCCCAGTCAGAATCTCTTTGTCTACTTTGTAACAATCTGGCAATGTGGTAGAGTTGGTGGTACGCATCCTCTGAACTAGATCCATATGAGGGTAAGTTCATATCTAAAAGGCTGGAGTCCTGACGGCTACATAAAACAGTTACTTTGGTTATGATTAAATTATTTATTAGTAGACATTAAACCATTGTTTTCTACTAATCATTGTTTTCATGATGTCCTTTCTACAGGTGCATTAAGGGAGCCTAACATAGTACTTAGAAAAAACCCCAGAAAAGACTGATTTCCTGCACACATTAGTCAATTGGGACACGTATTTTTATTTATTGTTTCATTTTTTTCCTTTCCCAAAGCTCGTACCAGTAATGCCAAACTATAGTAATTGTGAATGTTGGTGTTTTGGCTATCATTGTTTTGTTTTGGTTTCCTAAATGTTTATTGGGTTGTAAAGAAGTCGGTGAAGATAGCAGGGAAGTGGATCTAGATTTATAGTGGTATCAACTGCAGGAGCAGTTTGAATATATTGTAAGCAGTGGAAAAATACAGCACATGGGGTCAGAAAAGTATTTCTCAATTCAACAGTGTTTACCCCTTCTCCACAGATGTAATCAACAGAGTTGATATAATTGTTCTAGTAGTTAGTATAGATGTTTACAGCTCTGACCTGTTAAAACTACTTTTTGTACCCAATGTACAGGGTTTAATTCCTTCTACCTTCATTTGTCTGCTTTGGGACTCTGAGCAAATCACTTAACTAGACAGTGTTCTCAGGTTGCCCCTGAAAAGTAACATTTGCCTCCAGTCAGCTTACCTGATTAACAAATGTATAAAATTGTGTTGTGTGTAAGAATATAAGTGGGGCTTACCCCTACAGAAAAAAAGCTGCTTTCGTGTTTTGCATACAATAGTATATTTAAGCTATTGTCAATTTTAGTGGACACAATGTTTCTATTTATAATATTCTGACATGCATCGATGGCAAATAACATCCTTATAAATCTCATCTGGGGCATCACCGGGTAAGGGCATCTAGCTGGAGATGTTACCTTTTCCATAAAAATACATATGGCAGTTTATACAGTTTAGGAGCAAGAACACTGATTTACAGTTTAAAAAAATCTAATTCCAGTTTTACAAGATGAAGTAAAGAAATATTACCTGGAACCATTAAGTTTAATTTTTTGTCATTACTCTGACTCTGTGATAAATGTTGGTGCATCTCTCTGGAAACAAAAACAGATTTTTGAGATAAAATTATTCAGTATAGCAACAAGCTTGATAACAGAATGTCATACAAAACATAACATAGGAATTGATTGGGGGTGGGGGCTCACAGGATATTCTAGCAAAGAAGATTCAAACAACAAGCTTTAAAGTATTAGTCCGTGACTGGCAATACCTCCAGCCATCTATTCATTCATCCTCTTATACCATTTTTTTTTTCTTTTTAAAGGGTTACAGGGGAACTACAGTTATCCCAGCAAGCAGTATGAATAAGAGAGCCATTTGTGGATGGGACAATAGTACTTGCAGTATGAATAAGAGAGCCATTTGTGGATGGGACAATAGTACTTCACAGAAAATGATATATGAAAATTATATATCTGTTTGCATGTTGGTGGGTTAAAAATGCTTCAACCAAGAAACAGTTTGTGCAGCTCACACTATAGCACACCTGTATGCAGCTTTCAAATGTCATGTGTCATAAAGCAGGTTGCATGTTTTAATTAAGATTGCACTATAAGAAGGCAGTCTCCTACAATGTCCAATGACACTGTACAGAATACTTTCATAATACTAGTGAGAAAGCGCAGTACACAATCAGTGAACATTTGGCTACTTGAGACATTGTGTTGTACATCATGGTGAAAACAGCAGTGTGCCACTTGGTTCTCCACTGCTACAGGTGTGTCTTAAGTGCAGATTTTCTGTGCCCGCCAAGTTTCCATATGTGTGCATGCCCTGTTATACCAGCATCCCAGTAAGGACCAATTTCCCCCTGCCTTACTAGCCACTGCTTGTTGGAATATACTCCATCTCTCTCTCTAGATACATATATATATACATATATATATATATATATATATATACATACATATATATATATATATATATATATATATATATATATATATATATATACATACACACACACACAAATTAACAACCATATCTCTCTCTCTCTCTCTATATATATATATATATATATATATATATATATATATATATATAGACAATTAACAAATGAAAGACTGAGAAATATGCAGATGGATGAGTTGAAGGTGACTTTTTCATACCAAAACCAATGTGGAGACTCAATAAATAAGGCAGTAGCCTGATTTCAGTTTCAACATACCCATGTTTCTCAGTGTGCATTCTTAGAAGTTTTTGTTTCCAATTTCTTTTTACGTTCTACACATTTACTCTGGTCTTACGCACCAAATGTTTTACTCTTGTTATGCATTGTCACGGACGTTTGTTTTGTGTGTTTCTGTATTCATACAGACATATTTAATTATACTATTATTTTATTATTACTAGAAGTTTCATCATATTTTTGCGAGCCTTTGTCTGTCCTGAAAATTAAAGGCTTACACAGGTAACAGCATACTTAAACAGTTTATTTATGGCCGCCCTGCTAGGAACATGCTGTTAAAATTAGTTGTTGTGAAGTGTATAATGAATTGCAAAGTGAAAGTTCACACCTGTTTTCATAAATAGGAAAGATAACCCAGTACTTATCTTCAAAATATAGCATTATTTAATGTTCAGAATCGAGTTCATGAACAAGATGTAATGGGGTCCGTTTGTGACTTAACGGCTGCATATTAAAACGCAGTTTTGTAGCCACATTATGCGTTTGGAAAATGAATGCCATGGCAAATGACTATAAACTGTAGAGCAGTGGTTTGTATGGTGGATTATGCAAGCTTAACACAATACTTAAAAGTACAAAACACGTGTTGGAATTACACGCAAAAATAAGCTTTGCCATGTTATTATATAACATGTAATAAGCATATCAGTGAATATCAAAGGTTTTCACTTGTTAAAAAATAAGTGTGCAGTTTTCATACCCTTCTTCATCCCTTGTTAATTCCGCTCTGCATTTCCTCAAGAAAACTGTTAATGACGAAGGAGGAGGGAAAGGCTTACTTGAGTGCAATGTTCAAGAACCATTTTGGTGTTTAAGTGTCAGAAGTCAAGTTTCTAAGATTTAAGATAAACAGCTTTACAGCACTGTATTTAATATCGCTGGAAACATAGTACATCAAAAGGAAGCAAGAACAACTGTGTCTAATTTTAAGGGTATTGCTCTAAGAAAATGTATAATCTGATGACTGTCAAACGGTTGGGCAGGCATGTCGTGTCAGTACTCATAATATTTAAATTCAAAGTCTACAGCACATCAGAGATCTTAACCAGATGTAAGAGATACACACACTATTTAGTAGTGTATTCAAATATTTTTCCTCATACTAATGGCAACTGTTTCTTTCATTAAGTTTCTGGGGGGATTCCAGTTGTAAAAAAAATGTTGGTGTACTGCTGATGGTGGGGGTGCAACTTTCTTTAACCGTCCCAAAGATCCAGCCTCCGATGTTTTTTTCCCTTCCTAGAAATTGAATTAAGTTAAAGTATAACTCCATTTCACCAAAAGGTGGCGCTAGCGAAGCTTTATAACATTTAACTGGTACCTTTCGTCTCCTTGATGCCTTGAGATTTCTTCTTGCTCAGTGGAGAATGAAGAGGGACTGTAGTTCTTGTTCCCTTCGTCTATCCCAAGCTGCTAAGCTGCAGTCGTTGTACCGTACTTCATGCCACGCTGGAAACGTCAGAGCTCCATATGTGAGGACAGTGGGAAGCAATGCATTCACTTTTTTGGGGAACTGCAGCACAGCATGCATGGACGTACACTGGGCTCTCACTATGGAGCTGGGACATGCTAAAGATACTTAGATGCGTCCCACAATTAATCCTCGCAATTGCTCTACGTTTTAAGTAACTGCCAAAACATTTTTTTTAGCAGAGACGGGGTTACGTTTAAATAAAACAGCAAAGCTATGCTTGGAAGTAATGCCGGACCTCTTCAACTAAATTCGCATGAATATGCGTCGATGTGAAGTTGCAAAAGGTCGTATCAAAGTGTGACACAAGCATCCCTTAAGTTTCTTTTCAACTCAAAGCGTTGTAAACTCCTAATCTGTGTTGCAGTCTAACTCTTCCGAGCACAGCAACCCCAACCATGTGCCAATACCATAATGGCTGCTGGAGTCTCTTTTTCCGATCGCATTCTGTCAACCTGACCCTCACACCCAAGCCCTTTGCTTTAACACTTTACTACAAATTCTTTCATTGCCAGGTGAAATACCTTCCCCCCCGAAATGTTATATCGCTTTCACCCTTCCAATTCATGCAGCACTAAGTGTTCATTAATGAAAGAGTTAAATATTTCAGCCCCAGCTGACAGTCAGCTGATTGCCTCTGATTGACATTTGAAAAAAGTTTCCTTGTTTCTATACTATTATGCTAATTAGGGTTTAGACCGAGCCACCCTATTGGCTCAGAGTCGCAGTCAATTTCCCATTTGAAACATTGACGTCAGGGTAGCTATAAAACTCTGCAATGCTTTTAAACTCACTGTTGGATGATCCTTTAAAATTTCTTCGTCAAGTCCGTTTTCCCTATACAACACTGACTCTACCCAGTATTCCTTTTTCTTTCCTCGTCCAATTTGCATGTGTATAAAACGAACAATCATGAAGTGTTAAATAGAGCATTCATCCCGAGTTGCAGATTTTCGAAGCTACCTTATGCAAAGCAAAGGGTGAATCCATTACTCTCATGCATGTGTGCAACATACTCTGTAAAGGAAATTAGCAATATTTTTTAAAGAAAGAAGTATAAAGTGATTTAAAAATATACATTCAAGCTGGCTCACCCTATTTCCAATCAGAACAGCTCGGTGTCTGGTCTTCAGCCCCTTTGGAGGACTGTCAACAGCAAAAGGATGGCATCAGAACTGGCAATGAGCAACTCCGACCTGCCCACTAGTCCCCTAGCCATGGAATATGTTAATGACTTCGATCTGATGAAGTTTGAAGTGAAAAAGGAGCCGGTGGAGACCGATCGCATCATCAGCCAGTGCAGCCGTTTGATCGCTGGGGGATCCCTATCTTCTACCCCGATGAGCACTCCTTGCAGCTCAGTACCCCCTTCTCCCAGCTTTTCGGCGCCGAGTCCGGGCTCGGGGAGCGAACAGAAGGCGCACCTGGAAGATTATTACTGGATGACAGGCTATCAGCAGCAGCTAAACCCAGAAGCGTTGGGATTCAGCCCCGAAGACGCAGTCGAAGCCCTGATCAACAGCAGCCACCAGCTCCAGAGCTTCGACGGCTTTGCTAGAGGGCAGCAGTTTGCAAATGCAGCCGCTTCAGGGGGTGCGATGGGCGGTGAAGAGATGGGACCGGCAGCCGCAGTCGTGTCCGCAGTCATCGCAGCGGCCGCAGCTCAGAACGGGGGGCCCCACCACCACCACCACCATCACCACACAGGGGGCCACCACCAAAGCACCGGCATCCCCTCTGCAAATAGCAGTCCTTCCGTCGGACACCACCAGCACCACAGCCTGCATTTTGATGATCGCTTTTCCGACGAGCAGCTGGTGACTATGTCTGTCCGAGAGCTTAACAGGCAACTCAGGGGAGTCAGCAAAGAAGAGGTGATCCGGCTGAAACAGAAGAGAAGAACCCTCAAAAACAGAGGCTATGCCCAGTCTTGTCGTTTCAAGAGAGTTCAGCAAAGACACGTTCTGGAAAGTGAGAAGAACCAACTCCTTCAGCAAGTAGATCACCTCAAACAAGAAATATCAAGACTTGTCCGGGAGAGGGACGCCTACAAAGAAAAATACGAAAAGCTCATCAGCAATGGCTTCAGAGAAAACGGCTCCAGCAGCGACAACCCTTCCTCTCCAGAGTTTTTCATGTGAGTCTCACCTTGTTCAGGCTTGACTCCTTAATGCGTTCTCCATTTGAGTGTTGTTGGGGCTTGCTAGATCAAGAACCAAGAATGACATCTTAAAAATAAACAGATACTCGTGGGTCTGGGGCTGAATACCACCTTAAGTTATTCATGAGTTTTGTGGGCTTGCTATAGAACAGACACAACTTGCCACCACAAAAGTTCTTCACGTGAAGCTTGTTCGTTGAGACCAACCATCCACTTTTATTTAGTTCATGTGAGTTTTTATTTTGAGTTTGCTGTGTCCCAAAATCTGAGATGCATTTTGTCATCTTAAGTTCTTCACATAAGACTGAGCTTGTGTGACAAAGCCTCAAGCTTTCCATTTAAATTCATCAAACGTGTTTCAACACTGTCGTGCTTAAAATAATAAAACACACGATCAACCTGCCAAAACAAAGCCTACAACTACCTTCAGTTTTTATGTCTTTGGCCTTACTCTGCCAAATGTTAATGACATTGAACCTGTCGTAGTACCCCTTACTCATCTCATGCATTATAATGCTTGCAGTTTTGTGTTCAGCAAAGAAGAACTTTAACTGTTTCAGAAGACATTATGAAAAACATTATATATTAATAAAAGGCCTGCATGCTGGACATGTATGGTATTATTATTTTAATTTTTTTTCTTTTCGCTTGGAAATGAATTTTATTGGAGACAATAATGGCATGGCATTCATTAAATTTATTTTATTGCCTCATCACTTTTTTGAGTGGAAAGCAAAAAAGTGTAACTGAGATCCTCCCTGAGTTTGCATCTGCTATGTAAACTGCATTTGACTTGTTTTTAAGTTTTGCAAAAAAGGAAACAAAAAAAATAGAAAAAAAAGAGTAAAATTCACATTATGCACTGAAGCATTCCCTGTACCTTTTCATAATGGATTTGGATCCTTTTGTGTGGCAAAACCAGACACTGAAAGTTGCTTTCAAAGGATTTGGTATCCCACAATTTTGGGACTTAAACAATCTTCTTTCTTAAAACAGTTTATACTTACTGTTGAGAGGATGCCCCACTTGTATGTTTGGTCACTGTATTATATGGAATGCTATGGATTCCACACATAATTTAATAATAGTTTTTATATCTGTTAGCCCTATTGAAATGTATGCTATAAGGTATAAAAAGGAATGTTATAGGCAAACTTAAAAAGATAGTTCTGTTTTAGATGTAGATTTTTTAAATTCTGATGCACTAAATTCTTTACTGTTGTGAAGTGGGGGAGGGGCTATAATTGCAAAACTGGGACTGTTATGAAGCCGAGTAGCTTACGCAGCATGTGCTTGCAACCTAAAATAAGTTGGGTATCTGTAGTCCTCGCTTATACCACTGACTGTATTTTAAAACCAAAGTATTAATGGGGAGGCACCCCTGTATGTCCTACAGGGGTATTATAAAACTGTATAGGTTTTTGTTTCAAAACTGAAGTATTTGGGACTGAATTGCACTAAAATGTAACCTGCAAGCATATAATTAAAAAAATAGCAGAAGTGTTTAGAACGCTAATAAAATGTATGCAGTTATAAGATGGCATTACTGCACAGTTTTAAAGTTATGCAGATTTTTTTACACTTAAATTGTGGTGCAGAACTGGATTTTCTGTAACTTCAAAACTCCATAGCTTCAAAGGCAATAATAATAATAATATTAATAATAATAATGATAATAATCAGTAAATGTGTCTCCATATTTTCTATATTTTCAGGGATGGATAGTCTATCATTGGAGATAAAAATCATACCACAGTAAATAGTAAATCATGTCATTAGTTTTCATTTTATATATTTTGCTGTGCAAAATTATTTTTTACATTGAGTTACTAACAGTGTGTATGTTGGTATGTGCTTAGTTTCTTTTTCAAGTCTCTGGTTAAATGATTTAATTTGCAATAAATTGCAGGGTTGTTTTTATTCTGTTGTATTTGGTAGTCCTTAGCTCAGTGCATAAATTAACCCTTTATAGAATCAGCAACTGTCCCCTTATGGTATTATCACTAGGTAAATGCTCAGAGGTAGATAACAGTCACTTTAATTTTAGGGGACGTTTGCACAGTAGTATCTGATCCTGCAAAATTTAAACAATGTTCTGTGTTTCACAAAGGTTTTTTTCCCCCCACTTACAATTTTATTGCCAGTCATGAAGTATGTAGCATTACAATTAAATTTCAAAAGAAAATGTAATAAGGAATAAAACTGGCCAGGTGGCACATAACTCTTCTTAATAACAGTTTCTGTCACCATTACTATATCTTGCTTAAAGTAAAACTGTGCTTATGAATACAGGGATAGCAGTCTATTATTACTGTGAGGCAAACATTTACAGTATTCATAAGTTTTTTGGTTCATGTAGTTAATGTTTAAAACAAACTCTAGTGAATGCTAGTGATTGTTATAATGTTAATAGTAGTTTAATGTGGTTTCCATATTAAGTGGACAAGAAAGCCTCTTCTTAGAAACTTGCTGTGTATGTGACAAATTGGTCACTTTCCTAATACTTGTGGCTTGTGAGGGAGGGGGGCTATTTGAAAATATTATAATGTACTATAACCAGTAGTAACTGGAAATGTAAATAATCTTCCTTTACCAGTCTGCATGCTTCAAGTCACTTATATAGAGCATAACTCCAAACCAGAGATTGCATTTTTATTGTTCTGCAGTTTGAAATACATCAACTTTTAAAAAAAGTAGTCACTGTTCATTTGACTTGCCTTGCTTTGTGTAATGTAATTTAATTCAGAGATTTTTATGGGTGGGTGCTGTTCTAAGAATCCTCAAAATATCAGTGTGGTACTCTGCTTTCGCCTGTTGTAAAAAATGATGCACGCTGGTTCAATATGAATGTCAGTATATACGGGCTTCAGTGAAATGTGAGGTAATCCTAAGAAATTCATGAGTTTCAAGACTCTGTCATAGTATTGGTGAGTACACAGATCAAAACCGAATGCAGCGGTGGCTGCTGTGTTTTGGGTCAGGCTGTTTTTTTGTAGGAGAGGGTGAAATCTATAAACATGGTTGCTTTATTATGACCTGTACACACTGTCAAGCGATGTGTACCTTGTCCTCATTTCTTCAACTTTGGTCATTTCCTTTTTGTTTTTCAAGTCTGCACTTGGTGACCTTTGACCTCTAGCATTACACCATAATTTGAGTAATCAATGGGGCTGCCAGTGATGGTTAATATTTAAACTCAGGGTAAACTTCTGATGTCTCTTTCTCTGTCTTTCCTTTAGTTGTTTTTGTTCAAGTTGCCATTTGATGAGCACACTGAAAATATTTTGCACAGCTTGTTCTGTCTTTACTTCTGAAAGATTATATGCTAAAGCAAGGTTTCATTGGAAATGCTTTATTGGAATACACACTGCACACTAGTTGCCCAGAAATAGGTTTAGAGACCAGACCATGCTGTGCTTTGGTTACTTTATAAAGAACAAGTACCTATGTGGCTGAAGTTCAGAGAGTATGAAACTAAATCATTTGTGCCAGAAAAGAGATAGTCAAAAATCTGCATTTGTATGCCTCAAGCGCAATTTGTGCCATTATATGTATAGTAGCTGCATAGAAAGTAATTATTTTGTCTAGGACTGAAGTATCTACTCTTGATTTAAAAATGCTGACTTATAATTGAAGACACGATGATTCTCATCTTTGTCAGTACTATATTCGTAGAATGTGTTTGTGTGTGTATGTATGCATGAAGATATGCATGCGGGAATATGTAGTTATCTGAGTGTCCTGATCTTCATTATTTTATACAGTTCAGTAATCTTTTTCTTTGATTTTGTGGAGATAGTTGTATGGTGTGTATATTTTTATATTTTCTGTGTACTGTATATATTTATGGATAGCTGTATTGTTCTTTACAAGCACACTTTTTTCTTTATTAATTTTTGCAAAGAAACCTGGTTCTTTATCAACGATACTCTGCTGGTCTGCTGGCAACATTTTCTGTACTAAACATCTACAATTTTTAATGTGTTTGGTCCAAAGATTGATATATATATATATATATATATATATATATATATATATATATATATATATATATACATTTATGTATAGATAGATGTTTTATTTTTTTGCGAGAAATATTTGCAGAGATTGAAGTTCAAGAAGTGTCTGTTTCATATCACTTTTTGTGTACTTAGAACTGAATATTCCACACAACTTTACTTACTACAGTCTCTAGGTGTTACACTTGTGTCAAATGGCAGGTGTCCTTGTAAGTGCAGATTTTAATAGAAATAAGCATCTGCAATTTAATGATCAGTTTCTACTTGTTATGCAGTTTGCTGGATAAACATCTGCATGCAATTTAGGTGAAATAAGTGGCAGTCCTGTCAGTCTGTTACCATATACTGAGTTTTGTTTTACTATGCACTGATGACAAGAATGGTGTTATAGTTTTCCGGTGTAGTACTGGTGCCATGGAATAGTTTATTTCTAACTATGCTGCTAATAATATTTTGTATGTTAAGAAAAAGAAGGATTCCCTGGCTTATATTGTGTGTTTTATGTTATCAGTGCAGCACAATTAGTGATACGCTATATTCCAGAGAGATGTGCTTACAGAACTGCCCTTGAGGGAACACATATTCTTTTACAATGAGATCTAAACACCTCAACCTTTAATGAAATGTCTGTGTAGCAGAAAAAAAGTGCTTCATTTTATGTTTACTCTGTGTTAGCTGTAGAGATAATTTTGTAGTTGCTCCATTTCTTAAGTATTTCTTCTCATATAATATACAGTTTTAATCTGTGACTTGAACTCTCATGGCAATCTGTCTGCCTATCTATCTATCTATCTCTATATCTATCTATCTATCTATCTATCTATCTATCTATCTATCTATCTATCTATCTATCTATCTCAGTAGTGGATAACTTTGGCATTGTTCAGGACTGCATTTAGTGTCCAGCTGCCTTTAATGGAGTCATATCTGTCTCATTCTCAAGTGAGTGTGAGACATTATTGATGTCAGATGGCACCGATGGTGAAAACCATTCAAGTTCCACAGTGATTCATACACATAAAATGTTAATGTTTGCAAACTTAAAACATTGGCATACTTGTGCCAAAGTTATTATATTGTATTGTAACTCCTGTGGGTTGATAGTTTCAGCAGCATGTATGTAGTTAGGTACCACAGCTTGCTAGCAAAGCTATAAGGAACTGTCAAAAGTGCTGCATGGGGACCATCTTAGGGTTGCTAAGGTTTGCATTTAGACAGCCTGCAGTTTGTATTGCTGCAGCTATGATCCAGTCTGCTTGTTTGTAACTACTGATATAATGCAACAGTATTTTCATGAGCTACCCATCTGATTTCTGTGGTACCAATGTAATTGTTAGAATAGATATATAAAAGCATGTCTTGGAAAACTGCCTAATGCAAACTCGTAGTGCAGGACGAAGATATAAAAAGAAATACAAGTTCTATTTACTAACTGTTTTAGTCTAAAGTAGACATACAGTAGTCCAGGTTATGCAATTTTACTGTGTTTTCTTTGATTAAAACAAGGCCTTTTCTATCATTTATCATAAAAATGCCCTATTATAAGAACTTATACCCATTTGATGTGTAAGCCTTTGTGAATGAAGGAGTTTTGTAGCTTCTTCCTTTCATTTTTTTGTAGCAGATATGATTTTGATGACAGGTTGCTATTGAAAGTGTAACTAGAATTTTGCTTTAGCCATTTGTTTTTGCATTCCATTTAATTCTGCTGAAAGAATGCTTCCAGGAAATATAGACAACATTCTACCCTAAGCATTTATTTTAGTTGCATTTGAATTCTTCCTATTATAAATCTAAATATCTGACCCTAAACATTAAGTGATAGAGTAGAGCAGACCAAAGCTGGCATCAATATAAATAATTGCATTACTTAATAAAAGCATAGTTAACGTTTTTTGTAGTGAAAAATGTTCAGTCGTTTCTGTTTTTATACAGTAACAAACATTTTGGCATTGCATTTTAGTTCTATTTCTATCTAGTAGTTTCTAAAAAACACAAAGATAATTAAGAATTAATCAATGCCTCTTTCATTATTTGATCTCTGCTATTATAAAGTGATTGCGCATATATGCATGGCTTATTGTTTAGGTTAACTGACATTTAGCTAAAGTTATACCCTAGATATCTATGAGGTGTAAACAGGTCAGTGTGGTTTGCTCGTTTCAGAAAATAATTAGTTAAGTATACACAGATATTGCTAGATTGGTATAATTTTTGCAGAGATAGCCATTTCTGAAACATATTAAGCATTTTCCAAATTTCTGTAAATTTGTATAATTTGAGCATAGATTGTCATTACTGGAAGGTTTTAAAGGTTCTCCTGGTGTGTCTTCATAATATAGATAGATGTGTGTGTGTGTGTGTGTGTGTGTGTGTGTGTGTGTGTGTGTGTGTGTGTGTGTGCATATATATATATATATATATATATATATATGCGCACACACACACACACCATGATTCTTTTTACCTTTCACTCTTTTTCACTGCAGCTTAGATGTACTCAGGACATTTTTTGCTATCTAAGATACCTTAGCAGTTTATTTTCACCTAACTTCTATCACTGGAGTGAACTTCTTAATCCACATTGTTGTGTTCTTCATTTAATGATACGGAGGCACAATAGCTTTGATTTAGGCCTTGTCTAAGCTAAAATGAACCATATGATGAGTATCAGGTTTTTACCTTTCATTTATTTTATCTTTGAAAAAGTGTGTCTAAAATATTGTGTAACACATCTTAACATTTCTAGAACATTATCATACTGTCTGACCCGTGCAGCTCTGACTGAGCTAATTAAACCATCCAAGGTACAACTGCTTGCATATTATAGCTTACCAGACATCAACCTATGTGTTCATAGCACTTGAAAGTAACCCAATGATTATCTATCAGCCATAATAAAAAGGCGCCTTTCTTAGTAGTCTGAAAAAGATTAGTATGAGCATCCAAGGGCATGAGGGTAAAATCATCAAACGAGTTTTACTAGGAAATCATCCATTTTAATAGATAACCGAATATTGCAAACTTTTTTCTTTTAACAGTATACATTTTAAATATAATATTTTCTGGAGATGACACATGCATGTATGTTCACAATATGTTTCTATGTCAAGTATCACATTATTATTAAAACTTAAGCAGGGAGGTATCTTTTACTCCACATCTCTTAGAGAAGACTCTTTGTCAGTCTGAGTGGTGTGTACATAGTGCATATACAACATATGTTATGCTAAAACATACTTTATAATTAAATAATTAAAACTTAAGCGCTTTCTTCGCTGTATCCCATTTAATACTAATAAATATATACTAGTAAATATGCTAATCTGCTAACAGAAAATAGCAGAATGTGATACATTACTACAACCCTAGTTAGCTTTGCAAGTGTCTTTTTCTTTAAGACAAACTGAGAGAGAGAGAACTGCTGCCTGTCTTATTTTATTGTAACATAATGGGAACATCTTCAAATGTGTTTGTTTTTTATTTTACAGAAGGTGGCTTGTATGATCCAAACATTTGTAATCTTTGTATCTCTGGTCATCTGAAATTGTCATCTATTTTGACACAAAGAACCTATAATCTTCTGTGTTCCAGTACTGACCATATATACATAGCAAGCATGCACTATATAGCATGTTATGCCTATTATGTTTCATGTACATAAAGTATATGTGCAGTATGCATCATACCATGTACACCTATCCTATGCACAACTGATTGGCACATATATTGTAATTAATTATTTTGGTTAAGCATTTAATTAATTTGAAACTACTTCAGATGTACCATATCAGTTTCAGCTGGCTAACGTTTTTGTGCATCTGAGAAAAACGCCAGTCGGCATCACTGGCTTTTATTCATTCATTCATTTTAAGGGCATGCAGTGCAAAGCACTGTTTAAATAATACTTTGAACTTATAATAGCAGACGTTAAAATACTCAGCTCATATGTTGCAAACAGCGCTCTCGTCATCTTATGACATCATATGAAAAAAGGAAGAACATGCACTAAAGTGTGTCTGAGTCTGAATTGTTTTTAATATCTTAGTGTCGCTTTTCACTGTGCAAAACACCTCAAATGAACTTAAATTTTTCAATGGGGCTAAATTAGCCGAGGAGAAAATGCTTCAACCCCTTTTTCTTTTACTGAGTTTTTGCTTTGAATCTCCTAATTTCTTTAGTAAATATGCATCTTTGTATATTCCATTGTTCTTCAAAAATGTATTTCTTTCAGGTTATAATCTATAGGATATGCAGACAGTAATTATTTGATAGCTAAACTATGCATCCTTTAGGCACTTGCAAAATAAAGTTACTGTATGCAGTTATGTAAAATTATATCTAAATTATATGTACATCTTCAG
>NC_056742.1:163917064-163919564 GCF_019279795.1 Protopterus annectens
TTCTTCACATGCATATGCATATCTTCAGGGATAAATACCAAAGTAGGAAATCTAAATAAGTTCTCTATTTAAACAGTAGGACTGGTGGCATCCTAGACGTGAATCTAGATGAACAGAGAGATTTGTTTGGTGATTTTTTTTTGTTTTTATTAGTGAAACATTTAAGTCTTGGTTTACTTTAATTAAAGCAATAGTTGTCAGGGAACAACCATTTAGAATAGCAAGAAAATATGTTTTTATTATTATCAATCATTTAGGTAGGGCTCTGGTTGCAGCCTTGAATATTTGGATTTTAAGTGTTTCACAAGGAGGAAAGTGCAATGTTTTTGAGTTATGCTTTAGCTGTTCACTTAAATAGAAAGCTGTGAAAGTAAAGGCCACGATTAAGGACACATAATATTAGTTTATTCCTTATTTGGTGTAATGATAATAAAGTTGTAGGGAGCACAGTGGTGCAGTAAGTGAGTGTTGCTACCTCACAGCAGCTGATATCCCAGTTCAGTGTCAGCTGAGGCACCTTCCGTGCAGAATTTGCACATCGTTCACCATCCACTTGGGATTTTGCCAGGTCTTTGGTTCACTTTCATACCCCAAAGACATGACAACAAAAGAACTGATGATTATCTTAAATACGTGTGTGTGTGTGTGTGTGTGTGTGTGTGTGTGTGTGTGTGTGTGTGTGTGTGTGTGTGTGTGTGTGTGTGTGTGTGTCCCACTGGGATTGTTTACTTTCAAGGTCAAATACAACAACATTAAATTATACATTATGTTAGGTAGCAAGCAAGACTGCACAGCATTCATAGTGTGAATATAGCACACTGTAAGGGGAAACATTTAACATTAAACATTTGAAAGACTGCTACAATGAATGAGCATCATCAGACAATTATTACATTCAGGGTGTTGCTAAAGGGACTGTTGGTGATTAGCACTGATTTGATTTTACTCATTATCTGTGTAGATGTAGGAAGCATGAAAGTCTTTAAACAGTTTAATTACCTTATCCCTAAAATGTGGGTAGTTGGTTTATTTAAAATTTCTCCTGGGTGGTGACATCTGTTGGCATGGATAACCTGCTTAAAACTTTGTTGTACCTCTTTAATTTGGCCAGTCTGCTATATTCCTGAGTTCCAGTTTCATGTTAATTTTTGTGACATATGCAAGGATGAAATGTGATTAACTATTCAGTTCTCCAAACATTAGTAGAAAAAGTGCAACTGCATAAACACATGTGCGTGCACACACACACACACACACACACACACACACACACACACACACACACACACTGAAATTGTGGTACCTCGGAGCATTGTGATTACTTCTGAGGTTTAGTGGTTTCAGACTTAGTATGCATAAGGAAAAGGGATGTGCAGATATAGCCTCCCATGCTTGAGGTGCAAGGCAACTTCACCATCCTCCTGCAAGAATGCTGTAAGTTTTATTACAATGCGTTTTGGTATTTGATGTTTGAAATGTGATGCACTGTGATATTTGCATTCCTTGGATTTGCAGTTATGGATCTAGCATTTGTGTCATGTAGCCTGTATATGCTTATGTATTTATATAAAGAGACAACTTTGCTGTAAATGGACCAGAATGACATAATCATTCTTGTATCTCCATTTTTATCACAGAAACATGAATAATTTTAAAACAAGAGATATGCCAGTTGATTTCTATAAATTACAAAGTTCACTTAAACTTTTCCATAACCAGAGTGCTTAATAAGAAGTCTTTTTGTTGTACTATAATTGCACATAAACTCTAAAAATTATTTAGCATCTGTTGATTGAAACACATCAGTATAAATATCTCCAAAATAATACAAATTCTAAATTGGTACAAGTGTAGTAATTATTTTGTGCTCAGCAGTTTATAAAATAAGTAATATCTCATTTAATATGCTTTTCAGATATTTTATTCAGAAAATGAAACATTTTGCACTAGGTTACATTCCCCACTCATGAACTACCTTTGCAGTTATAGGCCTCCATCATGTGGGTTAATTTTTGGGGTTTGCTTAGAACATTTTTACATGCATAAGATGATTTTCCTGGACCTTGTTATGTTATTCTCTGTCTTATATATATGTACATATATGAGTGCATGCACGCATGTATGTAGTCAACATGCATTTATATGTTTATGTGAGTGTGTGTGTGTATAAATGTGAACACAGAAAGTTAATTTTAGATTGAAACTAAAATTATCAAAATCAACAAAAACTAAAAATACATTTTTTTGAGGAAGGCAAACCCCATTGTGCCCCCTTACATGCACTGCTAATTATATATACCAGTTCCAAGAGCACACAGTAGCGGGAAAGGGGAACATTCCCTGACACTGCTGCACCACGATACCATTCAAAAGGTTGCTGGCAAAAAACTGCATTGAAAAGAACATTTGCTCATATGTGTGTTCACTCTTATTTACAGCTTTAAAAAGTGTTCTCTCTTAAGAGCGTTCACTATATTAACCTGCAACAATACCTATCTAT
>NC_056742.1:163922064-164122064 GCF_019279795.1 Protopterus annectens
ACCGGGAGATTTCCCTTGTCCTCGCTGTAGTGCGATCTCAGTGTTGGTAAGTTTAAGTTGCGGAGGGTGTGGGGCAAGGTGTGGGGGGTGCAGGGTGGCTTGGTCATATGGAATTCGAACATTTAAATGTTTGATTATGTAAAGTAGACCCATTTGAAGGTATAATTATTATTGATTCTTTAATGTGACCGATCATAAAAGGAAAACAAAGTGTCAGGAGGAGAAGTGATGAGTGTAATAGCAGTAGGAAAGGTTCCCACTACTAGCTAAACTATAACAATAGGCAGCTCTGCAGGTAGCTACTATATACTTACAGGCATAAACTTACCAGTATATATGTACTCCTCCACCTGAAGAGCCTGGGTCTATATTACACCGTCAAAACACATTAACATCGAATACCACATCATCAACAAATATTCAGCAAAAATCACTTCCGTGATTCACTGAATATTTAAAGGGCAAACAAATACTTACCCTGCAACCCAGTGGAACTAAATCTACCTAAACCAAACCCCCCCATGTGGGGGATGCACCCCCCACATTCTCCCTAACTTAATATACCAACACCAAGATCACACTACAGTGGAGAAAAGGGCAAAATTGTGTAGTTGGCCAACTACGCCTTTGCCCTTTAAGTATTCAGCAAATCACGGAAGTGAATTTCGCTGAATACTTGTCGACGATGTGGTGTTCGATGTTAACATGTTTTGATGGTGTAATATAGACCCAACATTCTTCCCATACTCATCTGACATGTCACCCTATCCTCAGTCTCTCCAGCAACTGAAAAAATTAACAGTAAAGGAAAATGTCTGTGAATCAGTTTCCCTGTATGTGGCTGAGCAGTCAGTAATAAAGTATAGTAGACTTTACCTGTTATGTGTACTTTCAGTAAATGTCTGTCCTTTTCTTTCCTTTGGCAAAGGTCACCATGCTACACATTAAGGTCATTGTAGTGATGCCTGCACTGCATAAAAGTGGTTTTATCTTATTGCTGGTTAGCTGAATAAGTGATTTCTTTTTGAGAAAAGTGAAGTTGATGCCCATGGCTGAACTGTCTACCCCGGAAAGGCAATAGTAGGCATCCACCTTGTACTGTGGGCCCTCATTCAAGGACTCCAGCAGATGCTGCTAGTGGGATAGGCAAATAATAAAGATGAATTTCAGGCTGCTTTCTGTGTCATCTAGCAGGAATCCACTTTCACAGAAGACACTGCCACTTCACAGTCTTGGGGAAAATGGTAGCACATTCATATCAATGCATGTTGCAGGTGTCACATGAGGGACATCTGCAAGCAAGAGTGGAGTAGATAATGGCACCATATAATGACATGTGAATGGTGTCCCAGGTCGGTTTCTGGGGTATGAAAGATATGCCGCCCTGAAAGTATGTAGCCTGCACAACCCACATCTCCTCCCATCATTGCATTGTTGTGTATCTGGCTTTGTCATGGCGTAATACATTTACATTCCCACAAGGACCATGGATCTGCCCAGACATGCACAATGAGCTTTATGCTCATTTCTGCTTGTGCATATTCAGATTATGAACCTTACTGCTTAGCCTTAGTCTGCAACACACTGCCTAAAACATGATTCAGAAGCAGTTAACCTTAATTGGCCCATTAGCATAACTGCCATAGTTCATGCAGCAAAATTGCAGTAATAAATGCAGCCATGATCATCACAGATCTCCTTGTGCTATGGAATTTTGTTACTTACAAAATAAATGTACACCCTAGAGGATGCCCAAAGCTACACCTGTTGTGGTAAGTCTACAGGGGTCACTGACATGGGAAAATCTGAGAGTAATATTACTATTGCTTTGCTGTTATTGCAAGGGGGTGTTGTTCATCATCTGACAGCTCAGAGGAGGTGGCGACCATAAATGACTTTGTTACTTAACTTTGCAGGCTAATTCCACAGTGCTTTACTGATTACAAACTGACGTACCTTTTTATGGTGTCAGGAGACATAGGCCATATGTGATGTGGGGGTGGGAGGTTGACTTCCTAAATATTTCTTTCTGTTTCAGGATGACTCCAAAGCCAGTTATAAGGGATAATGTGTACTATATGTAAGCCATGCACTGTTACAAGTCAGGGGGGTTATCTATGGCATTAATCTGCTTACCTGGGAGTTTTCACGGGCTGCATGTGACATACTTATGAGTGCATTGCAGTGGGCAGATATCACTGAACAGGTACAATACTATTAATGTACCTGTTTAAACCTTTTTTTTCTGCAGTGGGAATCAGCAAATGCAAACCGATACAGAGGTAACAGATGTTATTCTGTGTATATAGTTCAATATAGATATTTGTTTACTTTTTTATTTAGAGATTTAAATACAGGCTGATATTGTTCCTAAGGAAGAAAAACAGATGGAGAAGTTCCCAGGCAGAAAGCCTGCTGCAGGACCTGCATGAACACCTCTGTCAGAGCCTCCTAACTGATAAGTCCATATACGTTGGGACTTTGTTGCATATGTAAAATATGTGAATAGCCACAACAGATCTGCACAATGTGCGCCATAGGGTCACTGACATGATCCACCATGCCTGCAAGAAGGTAACTGCACTTGCATAAGAGAAGATAGCCATGGATGGGGTGATTCACAACATAGACAAGATTCACAAATATGGGACAGTTCCTGGTATTTTTATCCTGAGTGACACATCACCCACTATTACCCATTATTACCCCATGGAAGAATGGGAATTGAAGTGGAACTCCCCCCCACACATGTCTAGGGGTAATGACCCAGGTGGGTATGGTCTTGCATAAGTATCATGTAGTGTGACATGCCATGCCATAACATTATTGAATCCAGTCATATCATCCCTACAGGTACTTCAGTGTTTCATCTGCCACAGGGGTTCTCATACAAATAAAACTCTCATGAACATTGAAGAGTTCCTGGCTTCTCTGTCTTGGGTGACAGACTGCCCACTCATAACCATTGGAGGACTACACATTGGAACTTATCCACCATTACAGGTGTCTTTGGTGATGCCCTTCCAATGTCATAGGTTCTTCACGGGGTAGGTGGGCTTATAATTCTTAGCATGTTCTATATTGTACAGCTGTCGTAATACTAGGAACTAAGATTGTCACTAAATAGCATTAATACACCAATGTGTTTTTGTTTGCTTTCACATGCACGGGTATACATGTACAAACACCTATTTTATTTATATGTACACTGTGCTGTTTGTTTTGTAAATTATGTTGATCTCTATGCACAGACCATGGCTGCAATAGTCAATTGATCAGTCCACTTACCAATTTAAGAAATAAGTAAACAAAGAAAAGTATTCTGTAGTAGGTTACAGTAGTGAAATAAAGTAAAAAATGAGGTATTAAAGCCATTTCCCACTTCAGTGATGCCAGAAATTGCCAAGTGTCCAATATCTCTGAACTAAATCCCTAGATATAAAAGTACACTGGTGAAAAAAATCTTTCTTATTGATTTGCTAAACTGTAAAACAGTATGCATCATTTGTTAACTCATATGTGTAAACAAAATAACTAACTAGGTATTCAGCAGTGATTTGCATTAGAAATGGACCATTTTCATAACTAGGTTAATCTTTTCTTGGTCTTGTTTCTGCGCATGTATGTCTGAGCATATGAGAACAAAAATATCAGGAGACTCTTTCCTTGTGAAATTAGGCTTTCAATTTCCAGCTTTCCTATTATCTGCTGTCCCCCAACTGTAAGCCGAGGAGCAGAAAAACAGGTCTCTTTTCCCAGTTCTGTGCTCCCCAAGTCTAAATTGTCAGGGGTGCAACAAGTAGCACACGCACCATTCCCACACTAAGTAGTTGTATTACTGATACTGCAATATAGCATAAAGAGTGCGCTGTCCTTTGGCTAACTGAGGTCCCATCTCTTTGAGCTGGTGGATATAACAGATCCCATGGCACCTACCAAAAAAAACAGGTGTGCTTTATTAAAACTCATAGTCATTTTATGCCATATTAAATAAACAAAAAAAAATTCACATCACTTATTTACACTCTCATATTTTACATTCTTACTTAAAATTATTTACAGGATATCGGCCCAAAAGAACTTGACTAAACAATTTCTTTCACTCTTTTTTTTTTCTGTTATATTTTCCCTGTCCCCCCATCTTTATTTCAAAAAAACATTTTCTTGTTTCAGCTAATGCATCAGCCTCTTGTATTTTTTGGTATATAACAAATTCTCACATAATTTTTCTACAGTACCCATATTGTCAAAAACAGTATTTTATCCCATTTATCTATACCACATTTCTTTCTTTTATCATACATATCATATGATACTGTATTCATGGTTATACATTTAAAGCCTTCCAGTTTATATTTGTTTTTAAACCTTTTTCCAAACTTCTTTAATAATTTTTAATCCAAAAAGCAATATCTGTTTGTTTCTTCTAACCAGAGTGATATATTTGCCTCAATCACCTTATGTTTCACATTTTCCACAAAAAAATCATCTGCTTCATAAAATGTTTCAGATATTTTTCTTCGGTCTTGTATTGCTGTTTTCATAATCTTTTAATGCTTTCCATGCACACCAACACAAGCACAAACACACACACACACACACACACACACACAAGAAAATAATTCTGAAATCATATTACAACACTCTTTTCTTTTCCCATTAACCTCATTTATTTAACTACCACAATTTCATTTTATGTTCATATTCCTTTTCTCTATCCTTTACTTTTTCCTGCTTTTTCTTCCCCTATATTTTTATATTTTTCATATAATATTTTGCCTATCATTTATTTTTGTCTTTCTTTTCCTTCCTCATTACCCAGAGTATACGCATAAGTGCTAAGTGCACCACTGCATTTTTAAATTCAATTCACCTTCCTCTTTTTTTATTATAAATTATCCCTCTTCTCACCAGGTTCAGCCACAACTGAATCTAAAAAAAAATCTGTTTGAGTTGGAAATGTATGTGTTTGTGTGTATATGTATATATATATATATATGTATATATGTATATATATATATATATGTATATGGAAAGCCACGGTGGTACAGTGGTAGCATTGTTGCCTCACAAGAAGAGGTTCTCCTGTTCAATTCACAGATGATGTGCCTTCTTTGTGGAGTCTGCATGTCCTCCCCGCGGTCGAGTGGCCTCTGAAAGATATGCGTGAATGGGCGTGCCTTCGCTTAAGTTTGGGCGTCGGTCTTAGCAACTCGGCACAATAAAAATCTACTGCCAATCATTAACGGACCGGAGTTCTGCTGTGGCGACCCCTAACTGGGATAAGTCGAAAAGACAAACAAACATATGGATCTAGATCCAAACAGTTATTCATTGTAGTTATAAGTATCAACATGTAGCGTTTAAAATGTATGAACTATGTGGGGCGCTATGCCCCTCACACTCCCCCTAACTATATATACTAACTCCAGGATCGCACTACCATGGGGAAAAGGGCATATATCATTTTCACTGTTTTGAGTTTCAGTCAAATGAGTTTTCAGTGTTTTGAGCTTTCTGTGTTTTGGTTTCAGCCAAATGATTTTCCATCAAATGAGTTTTCTGTCATTTGATAGGGACCTGTATATATATATATATATATATATATATGGATCTACCTAACAACACCGACAACGAAATCACCGACACCACATAACCGACAGTTCACAAACACAAAACCTCACATGCCCGACACACCATAATCCCGACAATCAACAAACAAAACAAATCCCCTGTCCAAAAAGCACACACACAACACAAGCACACCAAAATCCTTACAAACCCACACTAAACCTCACATACACAACTATCTACAACCTTAACCCAAACCCTAACCCTAACCCTAAGGTCTGTCACTATCGCACACTCACCTAACCCGCGCTCTAACCCTAACTCACTTAACCCACCCCTAACCCAAAGACTATCACTATCGCACACTTACCTAACCCACGCCCTAACCCTAACTCACTTAACCCACCCTAACCCAAAGACTGTCACTATCGCACACTCACCTAACCCACGCCCTAACCCTAACTCACTTAACCCGCCCCTAACCCAAAGACTATCACTACCGCACACTTACCTAACCCGCGCCCTAACCCTAACTCACTTAACCCACCCCTATCCCTACAGACCGTCAATATCGCACACTTACCTTACTCTCACCCTAACGTCCGTCACTACCGCATACTTACACATCCTTTCCCCATGTCGGTGTTCTCAGCGTCGGGGTTTTCATCCATCGGTCTTCTCAGTTTTCGATCTTCTGGCATCGGTGTTCTCATTGTCGGCATTCTAAGCTGTCGACGTTGTCAGGTAGACCCATATATATATATATATATATAGATAGATAGATAGATATATGTTTACCTTTATATTACAGAGAATGACAACTAAGAACACACTATTGTGTGACTTTAAACTGCAAAAATCAAATGTCAAATGTCACCAAAGTTCAAAAATCAAAATCTGGAAAACCGGATTCGATGATTTTGTAACTACAAATTACACTACACATCGTTATGCAAGACCCCCTGCAGTGCCTCCCACACCTACCCCCCACTTTAATATACTAACTTTGAAATTGCACTACAGTGAGGAAAACATTCCCAGTCCCCACTATAGTGCGATCTGCACCTGAAATGCTGAATCTGCAATGAGCGAATACCAATGCGCATTCACTCATTGCAAATCTGGATCATTTGTTTCGACATTCTGTGATTTTGAAAATGCACTTTCGACCTTCTTGGGATCAAACTTGTGCATATCAGTAATATAAAGGTAAACCATATATATATATATATATATATATATATATATATATATATATATGTGTATATGCGTAAACATGCTATATTCTTATTGCATAATTATTCAACATGTCTTTTTTGGAAATGATAAGTGCATTCTCTTTTTTCCTCATACTAGTCTTCCACATTTTATAACTTCCTTCAGAACTTTCATATCTTGTGTTTACTTTTTCATATCTTGTGTTTACTTTCCCCTTCTCCTTCCTTAAATTACAGTTAGTCTCCCATCATAATAATAATAAACACATTAACCAAAACATTTTTAAAACGTCTGACATATTTTTCTTTTGTTTGTGTATGCTTAAATTGCAAATAATCTTTGCACATTTTTCTCCTTTTGTAATATCACACATCACCATCCTACCTGGTATTAGTATTGTAACATCTAATATTTAAATTATTTGATGTTTTATCAAAATCTCTGCACCTGAGCCTTCTTTATTTCCTACAGACAATGTAATCTTTTTCCCCACACGGGACTCTGTCCCCTTTCTCTTTTTCAACACATCTTTTATCTAATAAACGTATACCTTCAGTGTTGACCTTCTTACACCAGTTATCATTAGCCTCTGATATAATTTATAATGCTGTTCACATTAGCGCTAAGTATCTTTCCTTTCAGGCTTGTTTTTGAATGCTTATTTTTTTTCCTTCTTCGTACTCTTACTCCTATTCACTTTTCATTATTTTCTTCCTGTTCTTCTCTTGTGTAAAAATACCCCTCGTCTCCTTCTTCACTTCCCAGTAATTCATATTTATTCTCTTCCTGAATAACAATCTTTTTTTCACATATTTAACTCCCTTTCTCTGAAGTTATTTGTCCTTATTCTATATTTTCTTCCACAAAACTATATTTCTTGTCTTCTTTCATTTTATTTTCAGCATTTCATCAACTATTCCTTTGTCCTGTAACATAAGACAATCAAGCCAAAAATGTCCTTGAAAATGACTTTTACTATATATTATCCTTTATCACAAAACCTTTGACCATCTGCATTGTTGACCAAAGTGGGTTGAAAATATAGTGGTTTAGCCTAATCACAATTGACCAGTCTCATGGAAATCATATCTCTCTTTATGTACTTGTATATATCTGCATCTATATCTATCTATATTTGTGTGTGTGTGTGTGTGTGTGTGTGTGTGTGTGTGTGTGTGTGTGTGTGTATATATATATATATATATATATATATATATATATATATATATATATATATATATATGGTGTGTGTGTTCATTAAAGATAAATACACCTCCAGATTGGTTAGACAGCATGATTCAGTGGAGATACTTCAGGTGCAATTAACTGTTGGTAGGACACCTATTCAAGTCATTGCAAGCTACAGGACCCCCTCCACGAATCAGGACACCCACTCTGCCTATTTAGATCTACTTGAGTCTATCAAGATACATCCGAACACCATGACTTTGAGTGACTTTAACTACCCATCCATGACTGGATAAATTACTCGTGAGCAAACTAACTTGCCCAAAGGTTCCTCACCGTCATTAACTCTAATGCCTTGGACCACCTGGTGCCCACAAGGGTGCCAACATCCTGGATCTGGTGCTTACCAATATGGGGGACAACTGTAGCATTCCCACTGTGAGGTCTTCCCTGGTGAGATCTGACCACAAATCAATCTCATTTGAAGTAACAATCACATCTGAGCCTTCACCTAGCAGCAACCAATCTAAAAAGCTTCTCCAAAGCAGATTATAACCTCTTATGAGATGGTATAACTAGATTTACTGCACCTCACCCTCAGATGGAACTGGCAACTATACCATTTTACACAAATGATTTATACAAACACCTGTATAACTGCATTGACTTGGCCATAGGTCTATATTAAATCACTGAACGCTTAAAAAAGCGAACGGTGATTGATCGACCCTATGTAACCAAAAGCTTACAATGTCGAAGTGTCAGAACAGCAATTTTTTTTCCAAGGGAAAAAAATCGCTGTTCCAACAAAAATAAATAAATAAATAAAAATCAATTTCAAACATTACATTAAGTGAGGGGCTTTGCCCCCACACCCCCTACTTAAATATACCAACTCCGAGACCGCACTACAGTGCCAAAAACATCAAAGTACCGAAGCGGCCAAGCAAATTATTTCCCAGGGAAAGAATTTGCTTAACAGACGCTTCGATATTTTGTGTTTTCAGCCTTTTAAGTTCGACCAAGACACATTCGAAATAATGTGTCTTTGGTCTTCTAATATAGACCCCTTGGCCATACCTGATAGGTCCAAAACAAGCTCCTTGAGGAAGATCAAACCTGTCTGGTGGACAACTGCATTAACAGGCTTTACAATAACAGGAAGAAATTGCTGTCTAAGAGGAAGAGAGAACAAGTCCTAAACTGGAAACAGTCCCTCCTCAGCTTAAACAAGCAAATAAGACTTCTTGTGAAGTCCTCCAAACCTAACTATGAATCCATATTAGTTTCCTCAATTAAGGACAACCATAAGGCATTTTTTAGTTACATCCATAACCTAAAAGAAAAGGCCCAGATTTGCTCAGAACTAGTAGTTAATGAAACCACAGATACAGAGCTTGTGGACATTGCTAACTTGTTAGCCGACAGGTTCTGTGAAAACTTCACTCCCTTGTCCTCGCCACATGTACCTCCTGACATGCCTACCACTTGTCCTCTACCTTGTATCTCTAAAGAACAGGTCATGAGCACCCTTTCTAAGGTCAAAAACAAAGCATCTATGTCTCCTAAACCTGATCGATTTCTTTGAAGTAGTCACCAAAGCCATGGATGAGGTTAAGGTGGTTCACACAGCTTATCTAGATCTCGCCAAGGCGTTCAACACCATCCCCCACTCAGGAATTATAGATAAATGCACTAAACTAAGTACAAATCCCTATGTCACAAGATGGGTTGCCAACTGACTTACTAACATAACCCATACTGTGAAAGTAGCAGACTCCAAATCAGACTTCAGACCAGTGACAAGTGGAGTACCACAGGGTTCAGTCCTGGGTCCTCTCCTGTTTGATATCTACTTCTCTGAATGTACAGGCTAACACAGAAGGTCTTTGGCTAACTAAATTTGCAGATGACTGCAAACTAGGAGCCATAATCGAAACTCCTAACAATGTGGACATCCTACAAAAGGGCCTCACTGAGACAGATGCCTCATGTCAAAGCCATGATCTCAAGCTCAATGCCAAAAAGTGTATTGTCATCTCCTTTGGTAAAAACTCTGTACCCATGAAATACCACATAGGCGGTAGTCTACTTAACACCAAAAGTGTGATGAGACCTTGGGACACAAGTGGACAGTAGTCTCTCCTTTGATAATCACATCGCCACAGTGGTCAGGAAATCCTTCTATGTGGCAACCTCATCACAAAAGGTTTCTCACCCAGAAAAAAAGAGTTCATTGTTCCCCTCTACTTATCACTCATTAGACCCATTATAGAGTACAACGCCCCTTTAAGTATGTACCTCACAAGCCATCTACAACAACTGGAAAGGCAGCAAAAATACCTCACAAAGATGATTACTGGCCTCAAACAGATGTCTTATGTAGACCGACTCAAAAAACTCCAGCTTTACTCCATCGCATATCGTCTACTCAGAGGCAATCTCTGCCTAACATACAAAGCTATGCCAAACCCAGAGCTGTTAGGCATGCTCCACTTAAAGAAATCCCAATCCCTCCGAGCTACATGCTCTAGGGACCTTAACCTTGTCACCACAATAAACAGAACATGCTGGAGAGATAGATTCCTGTCCCAGAGACTTTCCATACTCTGGAACAGACTACCTATCTATGTCAAACAGAGCTCCTCATTAGCATTCTTCAAGAAAAATCTTGATGATTGGATGGGTAATAGGAAATTCACCCTGGGGAATTTTCTTGGGTGGCGAAAGCCAGGGTACCTTTTTGGCTAGGCTTGTATAGGCCCTAGGGCCAATACCCTAGTACCTACATATGAACCTATGAATAACATTATAATATTATAACCAATATTAAGTATTAAGTATTTCCTCATCTTTAATGTGGGGTTTTAGCCATGTCTCTCTAATAATTACTATATCAGGTCTGTAAGTAATTAGGGCTGCATGAAATTCACTAGTTTTTTTGTGATACTTCTGAGGTTAAAATTAGTCATGAGTAAGTCTGATTTGGAATTTTTTAGAGGAAAAAGGTGGAGGGCAGTATTATCAGGTGTGGTGGGCATTATTGGGAGGGGTGGGAGTAACTATGTGGGTCCTGGGTTAGGATGTATGCCTGTATGAGTTTGATTTCTGTTAGTGAGTGTAGAAGAAGAGAGATTTTGAATTTGGATATTAGTTGATGAAAGAAATCTGGATAGGAAGGAGGGTTGGGGGTATGGACATATTTATAGTGGAAGAGCAACATGTTAGAGTTAGTGTAGAGGTTAATCAGATGTGAAAATGGATATTTGGTTTTGTATGGTATGTAATAATGGGGAGTGTAGGAGAGGGGTAGTGTGTTATGTTTGATGTGATGAAGGAAGTGGAGTGGGAGGCTAGGTAGAGGATACATGAGTAGGAGAGAGTTGCTCAAAAGAGTGGTGATAACTGACATGGTGAAATAGTAGGGAAATAGGAAAAAATATGGGTGGGTTGGTGTCTACAGTTTAGTAGAGAGAAAAATGTACTGATACAGTGATGGGGTGGCAGTGTAATATGAGGGATGAAAATAATGGTTAGTGAGGTGGGTGGGGAGAAAATGAAAAAAAAATGAATCGCAGGTGTGTTGGATAAGGTAGCTGCAAGTTACAGGACAATGAGTTAGAAAGGTGTGGTTTAGGTTAATAAGTATAAGGAAAGTGGGGGTGGGTGGAAATGGGGGTTGGGTAGAGGAGGGAAGTGAGCCCAGGTGAAGTGAGGGCAAAAGGAGTGGGCTGAGCCATGCTCAGAGGCAAGCACAGTCCACAAACAATCAGTAAAAAGTCTAATAGAAAAAGGCTATGTACTGTTAATAGTAAGAACAAAAGAGGTTTTATTGTGTAATGCTATCAGGTAAGAAATGTCTTGAAGCAGGCTGATTAGTCCAGCATTTAACAGACTTAAGTTTGTTGAAAGCTAACAGATTCTTTTAAGAATGGGGGGGGGGTACTTGCTGCCAAGCTGCTTCCCAGTGTACCAACTTGCTATAAAGTAGATAAAGCCTTAAATAAGTATATTTTAAGACTTAAAAAACTAAGCCAACATACTTTGCAGAGAAAAAAAAAGATGCTGCAAGGTGAGAGATAACAGAGCTGAATTATGAGCGATTTTCATTGCAGCCATTTGTTCAGTATGCAGGACTTTTAATAGTACACTGACAGTATGGAGAGGAAAAAGACAAGGCTTGGCTGTTAGTTTGCAGAGAAAAAAAGATGCTGCAAGGTGAGAGATAGAGCTGAATGATGAGTGATTTTCATTGTAATCATTTATTCAGTATGCAGGACTTTTAACCGTACACTGGCAGTATGGAGAGGAAAAAGACAAGGCTTAACTGTTAGAAAGCAAGCTGAGGGAACACAGTGAATGAGTCAGCAGCAAGGAAGAAAACTGTTTATATATATATATATATATATATATATATATATATATATATATATAATTATAAATATGTATATATATATATATATATATATATATACAGGAACACTGAATCTTGTTGACATTTATTTAGTAGACTAAGCAAATAGTTGACAGGTATGTAGGGATGCAGAATTCTCAGGGTTAGAGATTATGCTTTTGTCCCAATATTGGGTGATCTTGGAGTTATTGTACATAAGTAGAAGGGGCTGTTGGGGATGCAGCCCTCCTCCCCTAACTGGGAAGGTACAGGAGTCCTTGCTACCTTCAAAAAACATATGTTTTTGTTTGTTTTCAGTTTAATTTTGTGTGTACCAAGGATATTGCTTGACACATGTGCAGTGGTGTTTTGAAGTATGCAATGCGATTTGTGGTCAAAGTTTTCACTGTCAACATTTGGGTGTTTTGACTATTGACTTTATTCAGTATATGCATGTATGTGTATATATATATATATTCAAATATCTTTATATGTACAGTTTAATTTTACATTCCACCGAGGTTATTGCTTGAGGCATGCACAGTAATGTGCCAGTGTTCACATGGTTAACATTTTATGGTCAATGTTTTGATAGTCAGTGTTTGAGTATTTCAACCATATTTAGTGTACACACACACACTGAGATTATTGCCCAATGTATGCTTATAGTTGATGTTTTGATGATTGATGTTTGTGTTTTTTGTCTATTTTCAGTACTCACATGCACATGCATATATATCTAAAAAAAAGAGAGAGAGATATGTGTGTGTATTGATTTTTATGTATAAGCATATGAATATATATATATATATATATATATATCTATATATACACACACACACATATATATACGTACATACATACAGCTATATCTATACATATATGTGTGTGTGTGTGTGTGTGTGTATAAATATATATATACATATAGAGAGAGAGAGAGCAAGAAAGATAAATGTATATGTGCTGTGCACACTTTCACATCTTTCTTCAGTGTTAAATTCATTAGTTTTATTTCTCACTGTGTTCATGTGTCCTTGCAATGAATCATGCAAATCTCCAAACTCATAGTCTTTGGTTATATGCCTTAAATCAGTTATATATTCATCACTAGTCTCTTGTGAACCCTAATTTCTAATAAAAGCAAATATCAAAACTATCTTAATTTTTTTTCTTAGGTGAATAGCATGGGTGAAATCTGAACTATTGCTATTTATAAAAATTATTTTTTTTAAATACCTTCATCTGGTTACTGTAAATTGAAGAGGAAAAACAACAGTCTAAAGTGCTTTACTTTCCTCAGACTCACTACAAGCAGTATTTCTAAGAGTAAATATTTGGACTCAGTGTTTCCTAGCATCTGCCAAATGTATTTGAAGAACCACTAACTTTGGGTCCGTGAGTTAAAGAGATATGTTCATAATGAATCTTAACTTTTTCTTGGAGGAAGATAATAGATATTTTAAAAAGTCAAATACAATTCACATACCAGAGTGGGTACTGGAAAGCTTGTTTGAACATGTTTATACTTTGTAGAGTGAGTTGTGGTAGGGTCATTTTTCTTTTTAAGAATTCTTGGAAATTGAGATACTTTAATTCTTACTTGAAACATTAAACTTGACTTGTTTCAGTATTTTTATACAAATATTGGTGGTTAACAAAATTAGAGTTGCATCTTGTATTGAACTAATCTTGTCTGGCTTGCTTGCTGTACTCTGCCCGAATATTACTGATCTCTGTCTGCATTTTCTTTTGAATTGGAGTTTTTCATTTAAGCTTTGGTTACTTCTATTTTTTATCTTTTTCTTGTAATACATTTGTTTTGTTTTAAGCTTTCTGTTTTGTTGCAATTTTAAGAGGTCTTGCCTAGGGTCAGTTAGAAAAGTTAGCAAATAATTCCTTTGCAGACAGGGAATAACATCAGCTAACTAGTGGGGGAAGCTGAGAAATAGCATTCCTCATTTAGCTAGAAAAATTTGGAAGCATCTCTATTTAGCTAGAGTGCTTGTTTGGCTTGCTGTACTCTGCCTGAATATTGTTGATCTCTGTCTGCATTTTTCCCACCCACCTGCCCAACTGTAGTTGTATTCTTAAACTTGGTGACTTTTCATTTGCTCGCCCCTACTATAAATCTGATTTTAGACACTCCCAGTCCTATCTCTTCAGTTTATTCTACTTACTATTGACAGATTAGTTGGGAAGGCCCATCCCTTAGTTTCT
The DNA here is from genome assembly GCF_019279795.1 of Protopterus annectens. Classification (NCBI taxonomy): domain Eukaryota; kingdom Metazoa; phylum Chordata; order Ceratodontiformes; family Protopteridae; genus Protopterus; species Protopterus annectens. The sequence goes on from NC_056742.1 coordinate 163,936,652, forward strand.
TAGCCTTGAATTATATTCTGTTTCCTCCCTTCCCACTTAACTTAAAAAAATGCACTTTATTCAGCAGCTTATTTCCATTTCTTGCTGTTCTATCACTTTATCTTGCTTTTGCTGCTTGTTTTTAAAAGTGTTCAACTGCATTTATTCTTCTTCATTTATTACTGCTTGGTAGTAGCCTGATTAAACTGTAACTGTTATTCTAAGTCCCTTAGTTTTGGTTTAAGCACTTGAACTTCGGGCCAGTTGTTTTACATTAAGAAGGTTTGTAGTCTACACTCTTGTGGCAGGAGAGGATAGCTTACACCCTTCTAAGCTGGGAATTGCTGTTTGAAGACGTGCTGTGTCTGTTATTCTGAAAGTGTCTTAGTTCCAGTTTAAGCACTTGAGCTCCAAACCATTTATTTCACACTAGGAAGGTTTGTTGTTTACACTCTTGTGGGAATACTCTACTGAATTGCTGCTCTATTTAAACTGTTTTTTTTTTTTTTGCTGTTGTGATTTTCTGCACTTTGAATTTCTAGTACTTCTGCATTTTATAGCATAGGCTAGACTCATTCATCCAGAATCTAGACTGTTTGGTATCATTTGAGCATTAAAACCTTCCATCTTATAGTAAGAAGGCCCCCCCCCTGCACCCTTGTGGGGCACCCTTGTAGCAGAAGTGTGCAGCCAAGGACCCATCTGATTTGGGGATTGTTGGAATAAGGCTCAGCCTTGGGCTTTCCCTTTGGTTACCTTGTTTAAAATTGTTTAAATTTGCTTGTATTTAAGCTTTGTGTTTGCATGGGTTTGAGCAAAGTTTACCGGAGCTGCTCAGAGGTTGCACTGCTGCTCTGTGAACAACTCAGTTGTGCATTCTGAAGCATTGACACAGTTTTCTACCCCTAGCCCTCTAGCCCTCCATAGAATAACTGTTTTTTATTAGTCTTACAGCAAAACCTGGTCCATCTAACCCACTCCCCACTATTTACTTCAAAATATACCTGCCATAATGGACAGACAGTTTCTCACCATTTCTCCAGCCAACCTGATTGACATGGGTATCCTGAGGCAATGTAACAATTGCTTCATATGTACTGACAGCAGGTTACTCCTATAACAAAGAAATACAGCATGTGAGAGATACACCTGTAGTATGAATTTAGAATCAGTTCTCTCATATAACAATAAACCAGATATCAAACAGGTTGTCAGTGCACACACTCTTCACCTCTTGCACATAGCAAGTTCACAACACATAAACCCACATATGCAGATGTACTCACTAGAAGCCTACCTAAAGATCAGAGACCTCTCAAGTGCAAACCTATTTCACACACTGCAGACCCAACAGAACCCACTACACATAATAATACACACAACAGTTTCTCAGCCAATAAACCCCTAAGGCAAAACACCTCAAAACCAAATATCTTGGTCATAGGCAACTCCATAGTGAGACACACACTGATATCCTCCTCACCAGGCTCGATAAGGAAAAGGTCGTGGACAGCTGTCTGTCAGATCATGCATGTACTCAAGTCTCTCAACAACATGTACTGTTATGACTCTGTTATACTCCATGTTGGAGAGAATGACTTGAGATGTACCTCACTGGATTATATGAAGAAAGGCATGACTGAGCTCTCAGATTATCTGTCCCAGAAAGGTATGTCCCTAGCCCTAAGCAGCGGTCCACCTTCACCCACGATGATGCCTCAGTATAAACAAAAAATGATTGACTTCAACAACTGGCGTAGCTTCTGGTGTCAGTCCACAGGGATCCAGTTCCTGTCAGCCTGGTAAGATATAGTCGACAGACCATGCTGCTTTGCCAGAAATGGTCTTCATCTGCTGCCTCTTGGCTTTTGGTTACTGGCAAAGGGACTTGCCTCCTCCATATGCCATTTTTAGGCAATGTCATAACAAGAATATTCCTGATGTAAAGAAATCCACTCGAGACAAACTCAAGGTTATGCTGCTTAATGCTAGGAGTCTAAATCAGAAACTTGACTAACTGAAAGCACTCCTTACCTTGGAAAATGCAGATCTCTGTGCATTCATAGAGACTTCGCTCAAGACCGCAGAGGGCACCCTGGCCATGCAAGGCTACAATACCTTCCACATATTCAAACATAAAAAAAGCATGAGAGAACCAAAGGAAGAGGTGTATCCATCTTCATTAAAGACAAATACACCTCAAAACTGGTCAAACAGTATGATTCCCCTAGCACTACTCCAAGTCCAACTAACTGTAGGCAAAACCCCCTTCCATATCATTGCTAGCAATAGGTCCCCCACCATGAACAATGAAAATTACTTTGTAAAGTCCTCTAAAACCAAGTATGACGCTAATCTAGCATCCCTAGCTAAAGATAATTACAAGACGTTCTTTAGCTACATCAGAAATCTAAAAGGGAAGGCCCAGCTTTGTGCCAAACTAGTAGTTGATGGTATCATCCCTTTCGACAAAGGGGAAGTCCATGCAATTTACAATATTAACAGTACCCCCCCCTTAGCACAAATGCTGCAGTGAGAGATTTGGGAGCACAGGTTGATAGCAACCTTAACTTCAGTTACCATGTGTCCAAAGTGGTAAGGGAAGCCTTCTATGTTGCCCATCTCATAAATAAGGGCATCGCATCCAGTTCTAAGGATGTTATAACTCCCCTGTACTCATCTGTCATTAGACCACTAATAGAGTACAAGGCTCCTTTCTGTGTGTACCTCATCAGACACAGACACCTGCAGCAGCTGGATAGTCCTCAGAGGTTTCTCACCAAGAAAATTCAGGGCCTTCAACACATGACCAACATGGTCAGACTGAAGGCACTGTCACTGTACTCCGTAAGTTATAGGCTGCTGAGAGGTGATTTGTGACTGGACTACAGAGCAGTCTAGGACCCTGCCCTAATGGAAATGTTGCATATCCGCAAGTTAAATGAGACAAGATTCACTCACTCACTCTAGGGATCTTAACCTAGCCTGTGACATTAACAAGGACATTCTGGACAGACAGATTTGTCTCCCAGAGTTTGCCACTCCTCTGGAACAAACTCCCAATTCATGTAAAACAGAGCTCCTCGATGACCCAATTTAAGTGTAACTTAGTTAGCTGGATGAGAGACCATAAATTTACCCTGGAGATGGATAAGGGCAGTCTGTGCTGATTATAGACTCACACTGCAAATATAGACCATACGACTTGTCACTAAGGTAACAAGGGAATAACATGGCTAGGCTTATAAAGGCCCTGGGATAATAGCATAGTAACCTCCTATGTACCTATGAAAATTGCCTAATCTTAGTTACTTTTTAACTACTTTTATATTTTTTTTATCTAGAAATTTGTTACTTAAAAACTATAAAATCTTCCTGGGAAATAGTTTTTGGAAAATTAGTTGAACCCAGGATATCAGTTGTCACAGAGAGGCAGCCTTCCTTAGTGTTTGACTGAGCAGACATTGGAAGTGCTTCATTTTCAGTTGCCATAAATGTATTGCTACAATGAATACTATGATCACACCATAACACTATGTCTCATAAGGACTTTGAAAGGTTCAGTATACTTCATCGACATCAACAGCATAATAGATAGGCACAAAGACGCAGTAGGTGATAAAAAAAGGAACTGTTCTGTTTATTTTTACAGTCGCTTGATGTCTCATGAAAGAAACTATGGGTACTGTATGTACACTGCACTCTACTGTACAACAGTTCTTTACCTTTAGCAGTATCTTTTTCAGATTTAGTGGTAGTAATAGTTTAATTTCTTAAAAGTATAAATTATTCTGGATTATTATTTGTACAGTTTTGAAAAGGTAATTCACAGTGATATGTTAATGGAGTTGAGATGAGAATACCCTTTCTTAATCAATTCTTCATGTTTTAACTTTAGTAGTAAAATCTTTAAACTTACATAAATTGAATTATTCCCCTTCCATATCACATAACTTATACAGTATGTGTCATTAACTCCTTGCAGTTCTTTGAAGGAATTTGGACTTGTAGCTTCAGATTGTAGAGTCTGGCGCACACCATCAGCTCTGTCACCTTTGTATGGAAGTTGCAATGGTTGAAGGTTATCATGATAAACTTTTATTACAGTTTTTGGTATAATATGTTAAATTTAAAAATGAAAAAAATTCTCTAAAGATATGGCTAATTTGTTATGCAAATATGTATTGGTAGCACGTGGGTTTTATAGCATCTCTCAGGAAGAATGATTTTGTTTTAGTGGTGCTTTTTACAGAACATTCAATCTTTATGCAGTAGAAGTAGGCTTAGCATGTGTGTGTGTGTGTGTGTGTGTGTGTGTGTGTGTGTGTGTGTGTGTGTGTGTGTGTGTGTGTGTGTGTGTACGTTTTTGTGCTTTAATCTGTAGTGTGTATATTTTCACACTGCATTCTATAATTTATTTAAATTATAAATCCGCTCTGATGCCTACAATAAAATGATTTAATGAGACTAACATTATCACAGTTTGAAGAAAAGCCAGTCAGACTATCAAACGTATAATTGCTAGTCTAGGAAAAAAGATATGCCTAGGAAATCTGTTTTTTGAATGGAAAGGTTTGCTGATTCAGTACAGTCTTGTCTCGGTTATATGATGGCATGATTTGTTCAATTTTTGGAATGTCTGAAATTAAGGTAAATAGGGAACATGGTAGTTTCTTGAATAACTCAACTCAGAAAAGAGTTCCATTTAATAGATAATTGAGAAATTATTTTTCATTATGCATTGGGAACTGAAATTTTGAAAACCACAAGTAGTCTACTTTAGTGATTAAAAATATGATGTAAATTGTATAACTTCAGCCAGCTGTTTAGCCAGCTGTTTTGCTTATCAAAACTGGCCTTCACTTTTTCAGTTGCAGCATATACCTGCACATTAGCTGTGGACTTAAACTGTGTTTTTTTTTTAAGAAAACATGATATCAATAAGATAAAAGAAAGATCAGAGCCTGTCGTCAAACCTAAGAAAACCATTACTTTGACTGAGTCTAGTAATCTGTCAAGTTTGGATTTATCTTTCCCTCTGCCAGTACGCATGGAGAAAGGTCCTCGCAGACCACGCTCCATGAGCAGGGGCAGACAGAAGAGGAAACTATCAGGGGACTTTATACCCCACCAGACTTTAAAGAGAATGTGGAACAACAAGCGTTAATATACAATTTGTCCCACATTACCTTAACAGATGATGATATCAGTTTATTGAATAAAGGTTTGAACTTCATTCCCAAAAGCCAGAGTAAATTAACTGATACAAATGTGGACTTAAAACTTTTTTGTAGGAATGTAATGCTTAGATTTATTCATAACAATTCTGAGAAAGAACCAGCCCAGAGCAGGAAGTTTGCTTTTAAGAACTTAAGTGATTTTGTACCAGTCCATCACCCCCTAGTTGAAGCATTCCTTAAGTTAACTGAGGAGGAATTGTATAGTCACTACAATACTCAATTGGAACCTTATAAACAGAAGAGACGGGATAACCTGAGTTTTCAGGAATGTCAATGTCTAAGGAAGTTGCAGAATGAACAAAAACAACAAGAGGATCAACTGGCACCGTCCTCTCGAAACACCAAGATCCACAAAAGCTGTGTTAAAGTGTAGGGCTCAAGTCCTAGTAAAAAACGTGAAGTTTAAATGGTTCGCTCAATAAAATACCAACGAGAACCTTGAAGATGAAATAATTTCTTCTTTATTAATCCACAAAGACAAGTAAAACCAAGCGCTTTCGCCTGACAATCTCAGGCTTTTTCAAGATGAAATTAATTGTGTGGCTCAGCAGTTTATATACTCTAACAAAATAGGCCAATTTATTCACCCATAATAAGGAAATTGAATAATTAGAACAATCAATGCAAAATTAAGTAATTAAAACTTTCATAGTAACTTCTCAGCTTAGAAATTGTTTAAAGTGCTGCAGTGCTTATTTCTTTCATTGTTTAAATTGCATGTAGAAATAAATAACTTTTTTGATTAAGTTATTTATTTTTACATGCAATACATTTCTTGTATATTCATTTTTTCATTATTTTAATCATTCTTAGTTTACTATTGTGTGCACTGAATTGTTAAGAATTATACACACACACATTGTCATTACAAGTATGGCCAGGATGCTTAGAAGCGTACTATGCATTTGCACTTTCAACACAGGTTTCAAATTTCAACAGTATACACATAACTTAAAGCATCTTTGTTTTTTAACTATGTTTGTTATTTAATATATGTGGGTGGACACAAATTTTACAACATATGATATATATTTATATTTTTACATTTGTAACTTTAATATTTTTAATGGTAACATTTTATTTTATTTATTTCCCATTAATATAATATTACATTTGAATTTTTTATGCAACAATGCAATTTTTAAATTTTATGTGCATCTATCTACTTCTAATTTTATAATATTAACTATTTCAAACAAATTTAAACAATAAAAGAAATAAGCACTGCAGCACTTTAAACAATTTCTAAGCTGAGAAGTTACTATGAAAGTTTTAATTAATTTTGCATTGATTGTTCTAATTATTCAATTTCCTTATTATGGGTGAATAAATTGGCCTATTTTGTTAGAGTATATAAACTGTTGAGCCACACAATTAATTTCATCTTGAAAAAGCCTGAGATTGTCAGGTGAAAGTGCTTGGTTTTACTTGTCTTTGTGGATTAATAAAGAAGAAATTATTTCATCTTCAAGGTTCTCGTTGGTATTTTATTGAGCGAACCATTTAAACTTCATGTTTTTTACTAGGACTTGAGCCCTACACTTTAACACAGCTTTTGTGGATCTTGGTGTTTCGAGAGGACGGTGCCAGTTGATCCTCTTGTTGTTTTTGTTCTTGGTTTCTCTTTACGCTTGTTTTTTAAGTTGCAGAATTACCCTACTCTTATAATTAGACCGGCTGATAAAGGTGGGAAAGTTGTGGTCCTGGATATGTCATTTTACACAGAGGCCATGTCTTCCATGTTACAGGATAGGTTCTATGAACCTATTTCCATGGAACAGGTCCATTCTGTTATCAGATATATTCACAACACGCTTTATGATATTTTTAGAAGTCATTTAATAAACAAGGAGTTATATGGATACCTCATGATCTATACACCTACCATACCGATTATACAAGGTCTCCCTAAGGTACATAAAAATATGGAGAACCCACCCATGAGACCCATAGTCTCTGGCCGTGGTTGGGTAACTGAACATCTTTCAGTTTTTGTGGAGAAACATCTGAGATGTGTATTGAATGATAATGTTACAGTCTTGAAGGATTCCAAGCAATTTTTGATTGATCTATATGAATGCATTGGGCATCAGGGTAGAATCTCTGATTGTACATTTGTCACCTTTGATATTCAATCTCTATTTACCGTAATTCCCAATGATATAGGACTTGATTATGTGTCAAACTACCTGAAAGCACATAGTACTTATACTGCAGTATTGATAGATCTTATAGTTCATTTCCTGGAACTGTCTTAGAGAACAATCTATTTATGTTCCAGGACTAGATTTATAGACAGCGTGATGGCGTAGCTATGGGCACTCTATGTGCAAATAGCTACGCCAACATGTTCCTTGCACATTGGGAGAAACATATTTTATTTAAGAATTAACTTTTTTGTGAACATGTTGTGTTCTACAGAAGGTTTGTTGATGACCTTTTTGTCCTTTGGAATGGAACATCAGAACAGCTGGAATTAATGTTATCCACCATGAATAACTTAACCACATTCCTTACTTTTACCATGAACCATTCCATATATAGAATTGATTTTTTAGATTTATATATTGAGAGATTAACGGATGATATGATAAACACGGGGGTCCATCGTAAGGCATGTTACTGTAACTCCCTGTTATTGAGGTCCCGTATGCACCCACAATTTGTTTTTAAGAACATAATGAAAGGACAGGCTATCTGAGCCTCAAGATTGAATCCAACTGACCAGGGCTTCATCTCAGAATTAGATAGTCTGAGAAATAGATTACTCAACTCGGGGATACAAGGATGGTGAGATTATACCATACATGGAGGAAGCGTGCATGTCACGCACTACCTTAGGTGCACCATACTTTGGACCCAGGACTCAAGATGAAGCCGCTGGAGATTATATGGTGAACAGACCCATTAAATTCTCCACTTTGTACACTTCTGACCAACATCAGCTAAAGGATATTATTAGTAAACATTGGGACATTCTCCTTGTTGACGATGACTTGAAACGCATTGTGGGGGAGACACCTAGTTTTTTATTTAGGAATAAGAGCAATCTGATGCGATTGCTATGTCATCCCAGACATGATAGGATTATGAGGAACATTGGTCACACTAAACCCTGTGGTCATTGCAACTTTTGTTCATTTATTGATAGCAGTGAGGTATTTCTACACCCGGACCTACATACTACTTTTTCCATCAAGGCAGATGCAGATTGTATGACACCCAATGTGGTGTATTTAGCTACTTGTCAGGCATGCCCGAGTTTTTATGTTGGTAAAACCAATCGCCCGTTAAGGGATAGAATGAGAGAGCATATCTACCACATGAGGAAGGGCACTCCACATAATGCCTTAGCAAGACACATAACTTCTAATGATAAGGATCATACTTTTCTGTTCCAGGTTTTAGAGATCATTGTTGTCAATAAGAGGGGTGGTGACATCATGAATCTTATGGAATCCAAGGAGATTGACTGGATTATTCGTTTGAAAGCTGACAGGGGGCATGGGTTGAATGATAGAGCTTCCATAAAACCTAAGCTGAGACACCGTAGGAACGTGAAATGATTCACAATTTATTTATATGTTTTTGGTTTTAGTTTCATCAATATTTAGTTATTAATATGTCTATTTACATGTTCTTAGATCACTATGCATGCTTTTGATACTTTGTCTTATTTTATATTAGTATGTTTTAATGTGGAAGAGCTTTTTAAATTTTTTAACTTTTTATCACTGTTTTTAATTGATTCATTGAGTTGCTTATATGAGGAGAGGTCTATTGTGATTTCTATACAAGGATCTGAAGAAGCTGTAATGGTGAAAGCGCTCATCCGTATGTTTTATGTGCACGTTCTTTGGCATTAAATTTGGTGTTTTGTTCTTACTTTTGCTGTACTCCATCTCTCTTGTGATTTATGATATCAATATGCAGTGCATTACATTTACTTCTCGGTTTGCTACATATATAGTGAATATGCATAACCGTTAAAGGCCAGCGTCACTGCAGAACTTTCTCAAAGATTTAACATAAATAATGGAATGTAGACTTGAAGATGGAAAATAAGAGATGAGAGAAACTTCATAAAATGCATGCTAACACAAATCCTATTATTCTATCAACTTTCTAAGTTTACATGAGCAATTTTTAAAATTTGTCCATAGTTTTAGGCTTTGTCCAGATTTCTTGCTCTAAAAAGTTGAGCAGTATGATGATGCATAGAAGAGTCTGGTGCACCATGTCATAATGACCTTTATGTCATCACAAGGCTGTTAACATTCCTCATTTTCGTATAACATCTGTGTATAACATCTTTAGGGCAAACAATGTGGAGTATCAAGTTGTAAGAGTAGTAGTTTGTACTATAAAAACCTGCAAAATGTGTATTCTGACTTACAAAAGTAATACCAAGAATGGGGATAGTGATGCATTATCTTCTTTGACAGAGTTATAATGCATACTGGGAATGGCTGCATAGTACTTTTAGGCTCATTTTTGTACGATAGATTCTAATTTGCTTCATGTGATGCTCAGCTTCCCTCAGGAGAGCTTTATAATTTAATCTATTGATTATAACACATTGCATTCTAAACCATTGGTCTTCCACAAGCAAAAACAAATGTTTCCTCAAAATGTCACATGGCTTAGAAGTTCAATACATTCTGCTCATCCAACGAATCCCTATACCATCTACACTTTCTTAAAAATATGATTTCCAAATTATTGAAGCTTGCCATATTTCTTACCTTGTTAGCCCAACACAGATGGAGTCAGAGTGTGCTTTCCCTTCCTATATGGAGAGCATTATTTCTAATAACATAAACTGGATGAAAATGTTTTAAAAACAGATTGATACTTGGATAAATAGAGGGATGCCACCATTTCCAGGTAATATTATCTCAGGTTAGCATGCAGAAAGTTGTATACTATGCAGCACACAGCAGTGTACCGAGAGTAAAAAAATGACAATTGTCTTTAAGGGGTGGGGAATTTAAAGTACTGCTACAAATTCAAAGAATCATATTAAATGCCCATTTTTCAGGAAAGCATGTTCATGTAGAAGGTAGCTTTAAAGCATTATAGTGAATGGCAGAGTATGCCCACTGGGTGCCATGGTTATTTTGTCAAAATGCCAAGAGTCTTACTGTATGTGACATGAAATTGATTCTCAGAGAAGTATCAAAACACACTGTTGATGGAAATGAGAACTGCATGAGCCTTACTCATACCTCTCAACTATCCAGATTTTTGCCTCATGTCCTTCATCTGTTTCTCATAAAATCTGTGGTTTTCACATAAATCACTGGGATGACTGCAGGACTGAAGTTACTAAATATTGACATACATCTGAGTTTCACACTTCATATCCTTCAGAAAAATGCATGCTAGGACAAATCCTGTTATTCTATCAACCTTCTAAGTTTATAAGAGCAATATTTAAAATCTGCCCCTATTTTTGGTCCTTCGTCCCTCCATTATATCAGGTTTTGTCCAGATTTCTTGCGTTAAGACATTGAGAGGTATGGCCCTACTGGGTCACTCAAAGTCCAACCTAAGGAAATATCTGCAGATACTAATTAACTGACAGAATCTTCCCTATACCACATGACTGCTATTCATCTTTCTTATGGAGTCAGTAATCTGCCTAAAAAACTGGGTATGTAAAAGACTCCGGGTCTTGTAAAGCACAATGTCTGATATACACACTTGTTTTGTTTATGGGAGAAATTACTGAAACATGAGGGCAGTGACCTTTCATACAGAGAACAGACTGCAGAGGGCAATGACTTTCCATGTAGAAAATAGTCTGCAGAAGCCAGTGTACATCCATGCAGAGAAGATAATACATGCCTGTATACACACCTATACAGGTGTGTATAGAGGCATAGCTTGCTAAGAGAATTATCTCATGAATTAAATTATATCTGTTCCTGTTAACAACTCAGATGTAAGAACATGGTTGAGCAATCAGAGTAGTTAATCAGTAGACTTTACAGAGGTGTTAACTCCATGTACCACATGATGCTAATATGCGTGAGAAAGTTAAATGAGTTAGAGAGGTTGTGGTTTATTCAAATATTGATACTGTGAGCTGACAACTGCCTTTCACAAAGAGATCACAGAACTGTAATGAAGCTTGAAGTATTTTCCCTCAAGATGTTGGTAAGTAGAGTTCTGCAGACATTTTGGTGAAGCCAGTATAGCATGGGATCTTTGAGGCACTTATCTGCTAACAGCTGGGAATTTGAATAAACTGGTTATACTATTGCAGAGTAGCTACAGCGGAAGGTGAGGTGAAGAGTATACAGAGTCCTGTGATTAAGGGCATGTTCCTCTGTGAGCAAAAATGTTGATTCAGCATGAAGAACAAGAATGGGACCTAATATTTATTTAGTTAGTTAGTTTACTGGGATAGTACACTGATTACAATAGACTATTTGCAGGCACAGCCCGGGTGAGGAAATTCACAAAAAGATAAAACAGAAAAAATATATATATATATATATATATATATATATATATATATATATATATATATATATCACAAAAGGTAGTGAGTCCCATACACAATTGATGTAACTTGTAAATAATATTAACAGAGTAGAAAAACAAATGTAAATTAATTTTAGTGGTAAATATGAGAGGAAAGCAGCAGGAGAGAACAGAAGGTGAAAGTAGAAGTGATGCAGGTGAGGATGGAATTAGCTGATGTATCCAGTGGAAAAGCACTTGCAGTCAGTGTCTTTTGAGTTGTACTCTGAATGAGGAGAAACAGGTGACTTTTTAAAATGAGGTGGGAGGGATTGCCAGAGTTTGGGTGCTAGAATGGAAAAGGAGTGGTCATTACAGTGCAGTTTAGTTTAGGGGTGTCCGGAGTTAGAGACATAATTGAGAGATGTTGTGGAGGTTGTAATAGGTGGTTTTATTAAGGAGTTTGGCTGTAAGAGGTGGGAAGGCACCTGGTTGAAGTTAGTTTGTAAAGAAGAGGCCCTAGGAGTAGCTCAACTCTGTAGGAGACTGGTAGTCATTTGAATTTGGAGAGGGTGGTCCAATGGTATTCATGAGGGGGATTGGAAATGAATCAGCAGATTTTATTTTCAATGGAATGTAAAGTAGATGATTTTTTTAGAGGTTGTGGATATGATGGGAAGCTTTCATTCAAACTAAGAAGGGAGGAATCCTTTGACTAGATGATGAACTAATATTGGTAATGCAAAAAAAAAAAGGGTTCAGCTATGGTAGTTATTCCAGTTGTGAATCATACCAACTGATGACACAAGGTGGCACTAGTGTGTGAAAAAACATGTTTCTAAATAGTATAAGGAATAAAGTAGAGAAAATCTGAATTAAGATTTGTGCCAGCTAAGGACCACATGCACTTCATGAAATTAAGTTGAAAGAGATTATAAAGTTACCGAAAGTGGTGCAGAAGAAAGAAAGAAAGAAAACGATGATATAATATGTGATCCAGCGTGATATGAAACTGTAAGGATGGAAAAAGAGATGCAGATAGGGTACTGGATCCTTGGAATATCTTGTATCATGTGCAAGTAAATTGTTAAATATACTAATGCGTTAAAGAAAGGTGAGAGAGACAGGGATGGGGGGAGAGAAAAGTACAAAAATATCTTGATGTAGAATGACTAATACCAGGCTGTTGACATAATCTTAATTGTTTTTCCATCACCATTATATATGCATCTGACATGAATCCCCATGTTAGTTGTTCTAACCCGAGTTTAGCCACAGTCTTTGTTCCTGAGGTTTCCTGCACAACAGTGAAGAAGCTACTACACAAGGGTGGCCCCACCACTAATCCTAAAAATTATTGCTTATCAGTCTGATGAGTATCATTTGCAAAGCTGTGAAACATATTATAACCATCCTGATAATATATGACGTTAATAATCTCTTCAGACTAGACTCACTGTAGTCTGGTTTTGTCAAGAATAGATCTTGTTTAGTTAATTTAATTAATTTCTTCAAGAAAGTAATGGAGGCTGTTTACAGTGGTCCTCGTGGTATACGTTGACCTGGAAAAAGGCATTTGACACCATCACCCATGCTAGCATAATTTACAAGCTTAATGATTTAAAAATAGATTCCTGTGTAGTAAGATGGATAGCAAATTGGATAAAGGACAGAACACACATTTTAGTGGGTGGCAGGTGACTCTTCAGAGAGTATAAATGTGACTAGTGGTGTCCCAGAGATCTCAGAGTTGGGATCCTTCTCTTCCTGAATTTGTTTTTTGGATCTCCAGACTATGAACCAAGACCTCTGGCTAACAAAGTTTACTGATGACTACAAATTGTGAGTCATTGTCAAGTCCTCTAGATGCTCAAATCATTCAACGAGAACTTACATTTGAAAATAACTGGTATGCTAAAAATGAGTTCAGATTGAATGCCTAAAAATGTAACATTATCACATTTGATAGGCAGCCCCTCCACCCAGTCATTGCTTAGGCAATACCCCTCTTAAAAACGTGAATGCTGCTACGGATCTTGAACACTGGTTGATTGCTCCGTATCTTTTGATCTTCATGTGATAACAGCGCTTTGGTAGTCATTGTATATAGTATAACTAAGTACAAGGGAAATTTCATCCAGATCTAAAGAGGTCATTGCTTCCCTGTATTCTATATTGATTCTATATTGATTGCTCCTGCGGAATATACCTCACTAGATAGTTACAGCTGACTTGGATAAATCACATGTGTGCGACTCTAGTGAGCTGTTGTAACTATTGAGCAAAAGAGCATTTGTGTGAACACTGATTTGGGTGAGTTCTGGTTGGTCAACAAAGGTAAATGTTTGGGCAGGGATTGTGTGTGCAAGTGTGTGTCTGTGTTTTAGAGTTATGGTAAGAGTAAGGTAAAGGGATGTATTTAGTGTGTGTATGTGTGTGAGTGTTTAGGGTTAGGGTGTGGGTAAGGTATGGGTAGATTTAGTGTTTATGTGAGTGTGCCTGCAAGGGTTTAGATACAGAGTGAGTGTGTGTGTGTGTGTGTGTGTGTGTGTGTGTGTGTGTGTTTGTTTCAGTGTTAGGGTGTGGGTAAGTTAAGAGGTAGATTTAGTGTTTATGTGAGTGCGCCTGCAAGGGGTTAGATGCAGAGTGTGTGTGTGTGTGTGTGTGTGTGTGTGTCTGAGCTGCAAGGAGGTAAGGTGCACGTTAGGGTTAGAGGCAGGATTAGGATTAGCATTAGCAGGTATTACTAAGGTGGAGCGGGGTCGGGGTATGTTTGCATATAGATATTTTTTCAAGTATTTTTGCTAAGGGTCAAATGTTTGCTGTTTGTCTATAATACAGAGAAGGAGTTTGGAATCTTTGGGAACTGGACAAAGAGTATCTTTTGAATGTTGGGGTTTTTGTGTTTAGAATTCGGTTAAAATTTAAGTTGGAGATGGAATAATGTAATCGTGCTTTTAATCTATTAAGGTTGCTTAAAGAGCTTATTTATCTTTTTTTAAGTTAGGAATTCTTGAGGTCATTTAAGTTGGGCAAGTTATTAAGAGAGATAGATACATACAGGTGAATTTGATTCTTCAATGGGCTTAATCACAGAAGAACAGAGAGGAATTATGACTTCCTTGTATCTAGTGGAAATACTTTTAGTGGTTATGTGAGCAAATTAGAATACCTTCCTCATTTTGATCAATAGACAGTGGTCAAGGGATAGCTCCATGTAAATGAGTATGCCTAGATCTGTATTGCCTGCCTTGATTTTAAGGAGAGTGCCATTTATATAGTGTGCATTTGGGTACTCTTGTTTTCCAAATGAAGCTTTGCTATATTTTCTGACACTCATCTTGAGCCTACATTAAGTACAGCAGCTGATGGCATGATCAAGCCCTTCTTGGAAGATCTGTGTGCTACTAGGAGACTTAATAATTGTAATCAGTTTGTAGTTATTAGCAAATGTCTTTAGCAACAGGCCTTTTCAATCTTACTTCACATTACAGAAGAAGATGTTAAAGATGAAGGGACCCAGGACTGAACCTGTGGGATATCACAAGTTATATTGAAAGAGGCATCACCTGTGTAGCACTTTGTGCATTTTATCACTTAGCCATTTAGCTATTCAACTAATTAGGTAGTGGTTAACGTATACTCCGAAGAGCTCTTCATTGCACAAAAATCATTTTCTATGTCCAGATAGGCAATTTGGAAAGATTGAGCCTTCTCCATGACTTCAATAGCTTTTATGAATAAATCAACTAGACTGTGTAAATAGGAATGGGTCTTCAGGAAACCTTGTTAATTATGGTCTAAGGGCTGCAGTCCACCTATTTTATCATTTATAAGTTCAGCCATAATGTGTCCCATGACTTTGCACATGATATTATTGAGACAGAGGAATTTATTATTCCCAGAGTCTGTGGTAGGATCTCTTTTAAGTAGTGGCACTATTGCAGATGTTCTCCAGACACATGGTATGTAGCCAGTGCAGAGCCTCTATCAGGTCTATGGGAATATGGTACATCACCAGTGCACAGGACAAGGTTGAATGGGTTCTGGAGGAATTGAATAAAACTGTGACAAAGACAGCTGGCATTTTTTGATTTTGGCTAGTGTTAATAGGACTTGGGCTAAAATAATTATTGGTGAATATGTAGTATAGTAAGCAACAGAAGGAGGGCATGGATATGAGGGCAGAGTGAAATTAGAGTACAATTTGTTAGTTAAGACATTGGCAATAGTGTCTGAATCAGAATATACCTTTAGATATTAGCCCAATAAAGTACTGTGTATTGTTTCTAAGCTTCCTGTTGTATTTGAAAAAGGTCTTGTACAGAAATGGCTAGTGACTTCAATCAAGAGAGGGGCTGCATAAAACAAATGAATGGGCGGGGCTAAATTAAATGGGGTGGGGCTTTTTTACAGTTGGTCAACAACCGTTACCTGTGATCAGTATGTACTTTATACCTCAGATGTTTGATTGCAATCAACAAGGCCAGCCTTAGCTGCAACAGAGCGCTAACAAAATGACTGCATGGGTCCACAATGCTGTCCAGCCCCCTGCACCTCCCCAGTGTTCCTCCCATGTTTCCTTTTATCATGGCCCCATACCATCTAGCTAGATTACTTATGTCTTGTTTTTTCTTCATTTGTCTTACGTTAAGTTTGCCCCATCGTTCTAGCACAGACTAACTTTCCAAAACTCCACTGCAATAAGTTTAGAGATGGCCCCAGTCATCTGAGGAAGCCAGCATCACGAAGAAGAGATCCCAGCTGCCTCTTGCCACAGCAGGTTCAACAAGATGTTTGTTGAGTGATGTTTCTGATGTGCTCAACAGTAATGCACATCTATGGGATAAGCATAATGCCAAGCTGTTTTCAGTATCCTAGTGAGATAATTAAGCCAATATATTTATTTTATTGGTATAATCCCACACATATGTATTCACAGAGTTCCGTGCTGCTAGAAGAAGATAGAAAGCCAACTTTTATTCTTAATTTTAAAATTACAGTTGCTTTTCTGAATCATTTTGTATTTAAACACTATTTTTTTTATTGGGGGGCTTAATGATGGGGCTGCTGCCCATCAGCCTGTACATGTAATTGTCACTGGTGTGGTGACAAATTTTAATTCATATCTTGCCTTATACTTATTAATGGTACATTTCAGCTATTTGTTAACTAGTTCTAGATATTAGTTCACATATCAGAAAGATATATTATATATAGTACATTGTTTTTCCCCCTCTTATGTCTATTCATGTAAAAATTCCATGATAGGAGTTTATTCTTGAATGTTCTGCTTTACTTGCAGTAGATCTGAGAGATATATCAGTGCATTAGCTTAGATGTGAGTAGAACTGAGATGTATATATGGCAGCTTTGCATATCAGCCTCTACTGTTAGTACATTTGAATTTTTTCCAGTTTGTCAACAAAGAATAAGAGGTTGGCTCTAGAGTCGTTAGGAGTATGATGGGTTTCTGCAGCAGGGTGTAACTAATTGTAATGGACAAGATAACAGCTTAGTGGCTAGACTTGGTCAGCGAGGAGATGACATACAGTAGGATATAGGTTGGGTTATTATTTGTGAGGAACAAGTCCAGAAGATTTGCATCTGTAGTTAACACAGGAAAACCTGATCCAAGGAAGTGGCATTAACAAAGTTTAGGAACCACTGTGTGTGTGTTATTTGTTGTAAATGATTACCAATTGATGGGCTAATCCAGTCCAAAAAAATGTAAATAAATAAGCAAGTGATAGCAAACAGTGTTAAGTAAGTAGGCAAGTTTTAATGAAATGGAACTAGAGCTGAAGTACCCTGGGTAAGTGAATGAGGATAAGAAGGGTGATAGTGTTAGGAAACTCAGGTGTATAATGAAGTAAGTGACTAATGATAAAGGATTAAGGTATTTAAACAGGTCAAGCATATTTAGACAGGATGTACAGTACATGATCCAATTTAACATTCTGAACATTTTCTAGTCATACAGAACTAAGATGTTACAAAAAGCATAACATTCTAAATGTTGCCATTGTACTGCAGGTGGTTAAAACTTGTACACTGAATAATTGCAATTTTGTATCATCACTTACTGATATGAATTTTAGGACACATGAACACTGTGTCACACTCTGAGTAACACGTACTATCAGTATTCGAAGATTAGTTAGCAGTAGTATATAGCGCAGTAACAACATCATGTTATGAATGCTTCACTGATCGTAACTTAGATATGTATTCAAGACATGGATGGCAAGACATTCACCTTGAGATCACACTTTGAGAGGTGATTCTTGGCATCCATGTCGAGAAACACATAAAAATCAATTATGGTCACTGGTTCCAGCTCTTTGTCCTGCATGGAGTCTTACCTACTCCATGTATTATCAGTTGCAAAAGAAAAATTGTGATGTGTTTTACCAACTTTGAAAGTAAGTAAAGCAATTAGGAAGTGTTGTATAGTGAGAAAAAAAAATCAGGACAGTTGTTAAATGCTGCCCCAATTTACTTACAGACTGATGCCTATAAACTTACATGGACATAAGAGGAAGGATGTCAAGAGACCATTGAATTAACATCCCTTCCCTTATAACCGACTGTACAGCACTTAGAGGCTATATGACATTTATTGCACACCTTTTAAAGTGCTGTTATGGTCAGGTCTCGCTCTACGGTAGTGTTTAACAGGTTTAGCTTTATTCCGATTTTGGAGTGTAATCACTGTGCTCCATGCACTACAGGGATGCTACAGATAGGATGTTTGGCAAAAGGATTAGCAAAACAATGAATACTGACAATAGAGAAGCATTTCATTTTTAACTTCTGTCTTACTATACTCAAGCACATGTAATTGTGAATGTGCCTGTACAAGGTGGGCTACAAAAGACTAGCACAACTAGTATAATAAGGCATGAAGACCACAAATGGAAGCTCTTTATGCAGACTCAGTAATGCTGAGTGAGTGAGTGAGTGAGTGAATGAGTGAGTGAGTGAGTGAGTGAGTGAGTGAGTGAGTACAAATAGGCACAAATAATGGCTCAACAGCTATAGAGAAAGAAATTATATGGAAGTCATATGTAAACAGTTAAGCATGCCAGCAATGTAATGCGGTTAAAACAGCAATTTCAGCGCAACCACCAGAAAATAAGGACTGGTAAGAAGAACCAACGCTGAGTGCTTTTGAACCCAATAATGCCGTGCAAAAGTGCAGAGTAAGATGTGCCAAGTTTAAAGAAAAAAAAATGGTAAGTAAACTGTTACTACATAAACACAGTAATATAAAGGGTAGAAATAGTTAGCAACAGTTCACTGAAGAGATTGTGGACACTGTGGCAACATCATACTGTTGATGAGTAGATATTTTTTTTCTAAATTACAAGCCTTTGTGTGCTACAATTATGTCTTGGGGGCTAGCAAATATTGGACTGTATTGAATCTTGGCCATGGATCTGTGTGCACCTCAAACAAAACTCTGTCCCCTACCGACCAGCACAATGTGAGGTACTGACCTCCACCATGGATTTACTCAGTGGTACACCCCATCCCTCAGGATGGGCATGCCCATCTTCTAGGCTGGTACTGCAAAATGCCCAAGCTGCTAATTATACTCAGGCTTTATCTATGTCACCAGCAGTGGCTACCTGAGGTTGATGACCTAAAAAAAAAATAAAAAAGGTACAAAGCTGAGAAGCAAAAATAAAACGAAAAGGCCCTTCTCTTAATTTAACTGTAACAGAGCTTATACTATCTCATTGTTTATTTGATACAGTTACAAACAGCTGTGTACATGCACTTAAACTGCAATATCAGCTTCAGCTGCTTAAATGACTGACGTTAATGTACTAGTGCACAATCAGCAATTATTCTGAGGTGCTGATCATGACCCTGACAGGTAGTACCCAGTGCAGTAGCCCCATTCACCCCAACTTCATTATGTTTCTGAATGGTACTGTCAAAGTATGTTGGGTGACAGTGAAGGTCTTAGTGCAGCTCACCAGGCCCCTAGTAGAAAATGGATTGATTGTTTAATATTCTTCATTTTATTTCATCCACTGCTAAGCAAACTACAGAGTAGCTGAGCAGAAAGGAGGACAAAGGCAAAGAGCAGCTGTGAATTTACAGGCTGAATGTTTAAACAGTCATCCAATCAAGAAATATGTTGAGTCACATTCAACAGGAAAAATGCTGGAACACGGCTCTTACCAGGGGAACCAATAGCAACAATTCTTTTATAAGACCTCCAACATCACATAATCCATTTTTGATTTATTAATGCAGCTAGTGGACATTCTTATAGCCTTTTCCAAATAGTCTTCAGTAACTGAAGCCTTGTATATTCTGTGTTGATGCTTTCACTGTAGATTCTTAAAAATCACCAAAATCAGTACACAAGCTGATTATACTGGTATGGGCACACAGTTAATATAAAGAAGTCAACCAAGAAAAACAACACTCATCTCAATGGAGTGTTAAACAAGTTTATTAGATAACCCAAGACCAGAAAAGATCAGTTAAGAGATCAACAGCTGTGGACCATGTTCATGTGAAGAGAGATATTATAAGGTAGTTTTACATGTTGACCCGTATAGCTCCCCCTCCAATAAAAAAAAAAAAAATAGAGGGATGTGTAGATCAGAGTGTTTATGTTCCTTTAAGAGCTATTCTAGTCTATGAGCATGTGCATATAAGTGCTGAGCACGTGCAAGCAAGAGTGCCATTTTGTAGTGAGCAGCCAAGGTGTAAGCATGTATGTGTGTAGTAATCAGTCAGTTAGTTCATTTAAATGTAATGTTACCATTCTCTATCCTGATGTGTTTGTGTGTAATAAACTACTTAAATGAACACCCAGCCTCATCATCTTATTGATTATTACAAGACAAGTGACATGGTGTCAGAATGGGTTCCAGAGTAAAACTTCTTCTTAAAGACCATCAGACAGGCAGTTACAGTTGAAGGAATATACAGGAGTGGGTTATCCCTGCTCAAACTACTCGCAAACAAGCCAGAAAGACAGATCCAGGTACTAAAACTTGCTAAAATGATTTTTACTCAACAAATATAAAGCAAAGCATTAAAACCATTCAAAATGACTTTCTAATTAAACAAAATGTTTGAGACTACAATATATTTATAAGAATACTCAAAATGCTTACAAAAGTGCTTGAAATAACTTCTGAATCACATAAAATGCATAAAAAAGGGGAAAACGACCATTTATTTGGCTATGTGTTTCTTTTTCATATTAACTAAAGGTATCTGAGATATCCAAAGTGTGCAAAGTGTTTGCAAGTCTGTGCATATTACAGTATAGTTATTTCACAAAATACAGTTATTTCAAAGAATATTTTGCAGAAAACGGCAATTTTAAAGAGCTTATGGTACAGTTGAATATTTTTTGCGTACCTGGTATATGTGTGTGTGTGTGCATTTAAACATAATTACAAGGGCCAGGTCTATACTGTGTCTAAAGCATTGTGTTGACATGGCAGAAAGATTTTGCAGACCTGGTCCTCTATTATTTGATAATGTTGCTGAAAACTGGAGAGTGTTTGAGCAAGACTACAATATTTTCATACAGGCTGCTTTTTCTGACAAAGACACATGTACAAAGGCACGTATGCTTAATTTAACTGGTTCAGAAGTCATTGAAAGAGAGCATTCATTTTTGTATAGCCTAGCTGTCTATGCAGGGGAGGGGGAAAATGCTATAAAGTGGTACCAGCTGAAACCTGGGAAGACCTTGAGTGCTTAAAACTTAAATTTAGAGAAATGTGTAACCCCCAAATGAATATTAGAATGGAAGGGCATGTATTTTACATAAGAGATCAAAAACCTGGTGAAATTTTTGCAGCATATATAACTGACTTGAGAAACAAGGCAAAATGTACAGATTTGGTGATTTAAGAAATGAGTTGATGAAAGACAGGCTTGTGTGTGGTATTAAATAATGCATTGTGAAAGATTTTGCTTCAAGACAGTGATTTAACTTTGAATAAGGCAATAGAGATCTGACAGTTACATGAGCTGACAGAAAAGCACATAAATATGCTTACAAATGAGAAACACATGTTTCTAGTGCCTTCCACTCCTATTTTTGATAGTATGCAGTACATGTTTAAAACATACAGCCCTAAGGGTGTGGCAACTTCAGTGAAACTCAGAGTCCTTCTAGCAAGTTCCAGGTCAGCTCCAGTAAAATTCAGAGCATGCTCAGTAAAGTACAGGCGTGAGTCAGCAAAATCAAATAATGTAGCCTCACCTAGCTTCATAGTCAGCTGTCTCAATTGTGATGGTAATCATGAAACTAAAAGAGAAAAGCACCTAGATTTTGGTCAGCAGTGCCAGAAATGTAAAAAGTGGAATCATTTCAAAAGGCTTTGCAAATTAAATGCTCATTTTTTTATTAAAAGAGAACATTCTAAGAGGCAAGTTAATCAACTAGAAAGCTTTGACCATACTTTTTATGTTTATGGTGTGTCAGTGCTTGATGAAACAGTCAATGCAGTAGATTTGTGAGCAAAGAATGGACTATTTTGCACTGTTCTGATTAATGGGAAACCTATAGAGCTCAAAGTTGATACTGGTTCAAAGTGCAATTTTATGTCAGCAGAAATATTTGCCAAAGTAAGCGCTGGTGAGATGCTTGATCTGGCAAAGTGTGCGAAGCTTGTTGCTTATGGTGGTGAAGAAATTCAGACCAAAGGATCAGTAGTGGTTTTATGTTACTCTGCTGGGAACAGCTATGACTTGCAATTTTACTTAGTGAAAAGGCAGGTGCAGTCATTGTTAGGCCTCAAAGACAGTGTGAAAATGTGACTGCTTTCATTTAATGTAGAAGTTCACCATGTAATCACACACAACAATGAACATTTTGCACATAGGAGTAATTTGTGCAGTAGAAGAACCAACTGAATGGTTTTCCTCTATGGTGGTAGCTCATAAGAAAAGTTCAGATGATATCAGAATATGTATTGATCCAAAAGACTTGAATAAAGCACTAAAACAACCTCATCATCCAATATGTACAGTTGAAAAAGTTGCTGCTGTTATGCCAAATGCCACTGTTTATTCTGTCTTAGAATCAAAAAGAACATTTTGTCAAATTTTTCTTGACTATAAACGTCATTGCTAACTACCTTCAGTACATCATTTGGAAGGTACAGATTTTTGAGAATGACATTTGGGATACATTCTGCCAGCTAAGTCTGTCAGCTTGCAATGGAACAAATTTTTCTGGCTACCCATGTACTATTATAGTGGATGATATTCTTGTAGGAGGCACTGGTGAAGTGAAACATGACAGAAACCTCAGGAAAGTTCTGGAACATGCTCTAGAGGTAAATCTTAAGCTGAATCTTCAGAAATGCAAGTTCAGGCTACAAGACGTTACTTATGTGGGTTATTTGTTTACCAGTGTAGGCTTACGACCAGATCCTTCCAAGCAAACTGCAATTCTTCAGATGCCAGATGCAGACAATGTCACCTCCTTACAATGTTTTCTTGGCATGGTTAACTATTTATGAAAGCTCATTTCAGATCTGGTAGAACTTTCAGCACTCTTAGTGGAGCTGACATGCAAAGATGTAACTTGGTCCTGTTCAGAACAACACCAAACAGCATTTGATGTCCTGAAACAGAGAACTGCCAGTCCACCCTCTTCAAGATATTATGATGTTCACAAACCTGTAGCTCTTTCTTGTGATGCTTCAAAGTTTGGTCCTGGTGCAGTCATTCTTCAAGAGGGCAGACCTGTAGCCTATGCATCCAGAACTCTAACCCAAACTGAAATGCAGTATGCTCAGATAGAGAAAGAGCTCTTGGCAATCGTGTTTGCATGTTCGAAGTTCCATGATTATATTTATGGCCTACCTTTTCAAATTGAGACAGACCACCAACCTTAAGTCACTATTTTGAAAAAACCTATGCTCACAGCTCCTGAGTGATTGCAATGCATGATGTTGAAATTGCAAAAGTACAATTTTCACTTGGTTTACACAAAAGGCAATCTTCTTTATCTTGCTGATACTTTATCCAGATCACCCAGAAAAAACACTGAACAGCATGAAAATGAGAAGCCTGAGTCTGAAGTCATGGAAATGAGAAATTTGTCTTCCACATATCTTGATGAGCTCAGAACTCACTCAGCTTCAGATCCAGTTCTCCAAAAGCTCAACCACTTTATCAGTCGAGGATGCCCGTCAAAGCAATCTTGTTTACCACCAGATGTGCAGCAGTATTTTCCTTACAGAGACAAGATTTTGATGGAAGATGGTATCATCATGAAAGGTCGAAAAGTGATTGTTCCAAAATCCTTACAACAAAAATATATTAAAATCTTGAATCATGACTATCCAGGAACTGATTCTACCTAAAGATGGATGATAGGACAAGTATTTTGGCCTTCTATGTCAAAATATATTGAGAAAGAATTTTCAGCGTTTGTAATAGTACTTAACTGCATCAACAAAAAAAAATACTTCAGCTAAGCCAGATTTCTGAACTATCTTAGTTGACAGTAGATACAGTCATTTTCTAATGGAATGGTCAACATTACTTGGTGTTAGTAGACTCTTATTCAAATTGGTTTGAGATTGACCTACTTCCTAACTTGACGTCCAGTACTGCCATTATTAAATTGAAGAGACCTTTTTCTATCCATGGAAGTCCACACAAAGTCATTTCTGACAATGGTGCACAGTTTACAAGTCAGCAGTATAAAAGATTTGCTAAAACGTGGGACTTTGCTCATGTCATGAGTAGTCCTAAATACCCACAGTCAAATAGCTTGGCAGAATATGCAGTTCAAAGTGATGTTTTTCCAAATCTCCTAAATTTCAGAAACATACCTCACCACAATCTTCTTGGTTCACCTGACCAGAGGTTAATGTCGAGACAAACCAGAACCACACTGCCAATCAATAAGAATTTGTTAGTTCCAAGTGCTAAAACAAAAAAGCAGTAAAAGCTCAACCCCTAAAGAAGCATTTGCCCCAGAAAACTTACTATGATAAAACCATCAAGCCTGTGAATCCATTTAAAGAAGGAGAGATAATGAGGATGCAGACAGCAAAAGGATTTGACCAGGTAGGACTTGTGAGACAGTTGTGTGAAGAACTGAGACTGTACATTGTTGAGTTGCAGACAGAACTTGAAACATTTATTACCAGTGTCTGAGCCAGTGTTGCAACATTTTGCTTGTAACAAAGATTTAATTCTCAGAGGGATTTGTCCAATGTTCCAGGTCCAGAGAAGATGTCATTGCCTGTTCCTGTTCCTGAAAATATCCCCCGAAAGTCCTCAAGAGGAACATTCCCCAGTGACTGTCCCTGTTGCTAAACCCAGTTCTAGTTATTACATTACGAGGTCAGGTCATATCTCAAGACCTACTCTCAAATACATAGCAACCTGAACATGACTGTTATTTGTATATATTTGTATAATTTGCATGCCTATATGATTGTCATAGTTTATTTGCATGACCAACTAGTCAAAGAGGGAGGATGTAGATCAGAGTGTGTATGTTCCTTTAAGAGCTATTCCAGTCTAAGGGCACTTGCATGTAAGTACTGAGCACGTGCAAACAAGAGTGCCATTTTGTAGTGAACAGCCAAGGTGTAAGCATGCATGTGTGTAGTAGTCAGTCAGTTAGTTAGTTTGTTTAACTTTAATGCTCTAGTCAACCATCCTGTTGTGTTTGTGTGTAATAAACTACTTAAATGAACACCCAGCATCATCATCTTATTGTATATACACAAGATGAGTGACATCATGCATCATCTTTCTTTACTTGTTAATACCAAAATATGTATAGCACTTAGTATAGTAGCTTCGGGGATATTCCAGAGATAAACTGGAGAAAATCTGGATATATATCTTGAGTGTCATCCTGTAGAATACTCAAGACTTTTCTAGATACCCTGCTGCCACATCTGAAAGAGCACTTCTTTCTGAACCTGCCAGGGTAGAGAGCCACCACCACAAGTGATACTGCCCATCTCCTGAAAACTGGAATCCATAAATTGTTTCCATGCAGCAATAAAGGCCCCACCTTTGTCTATGGACAGAATTCATCAACAGAAAGGGTACCATTTCATCAACTACTATGTTTCTATGCAGCATCCCATTATTTGCATATATGGCATACAAGTGATTTGTATTGCTGCTTCCTGCATGTTGACAGCCTACAGGACTAACTAGTTGATAAGTGTTGTTACGCTACTGCACCTACCTACCTACTTATGCTCTGCCATATGCATAATATCTACACAAGTCTTATATCCCATAGATAACCTATTTTGAATCTAATGTGCTACAGGTTATACATGATACCTCTGGTGCCCTAGTATAAGATACAAATTAGTTTTAGGTTTCAGATCAAAATACTTAATACAGGTTTTCCTTCTTGGGAACTAGCCATGTGTGTATACTTTAGTGTTAGAGGAGGGATTGAAACTTAACTCTTTTTAGCATCTGAGTTTACTTTTTGACCAAAGCAAAGTCAACATTAATGATACTGGTCTGTACATTTCTAAATTAGTGTGTGTGTGTGTGTGTGTGTGTGTGTGTGTGTGTGTGTGTGTGTGTGTGTGTGTGTGTGTGTGTGTGTGTGTGTGTGTGTGTGTGCGCGCGTGTGCGTGTGTGACTTATAATCTGCAGCAGTCATGGGTTTGATTCCCACAGTGTCTACATGCATACTTTATGAGCCTGAACAGACCACTTAAGCCTTAAATGGTTCCATGCGTCTCAGTGCTCTACCATAGTTAACAGATTTATTTATTTTAATTAGTGCTAATTAATGCCTTTTTTACTCTTTCACAAAATATCAGATGAAACTTAAAAAACTCCAAGTTAATATAAAGTAGTAACTTTCTAGTACACACACATTCATTTTCATAAATGCTTATTTTTGAAGTCATGTTGTACATAAAATTCAAAGTTTATTTTCATGTTATATTTTTTGTAAGCAAACACGCACACACCATCTTGGGTGGGGAAAGTGGTAAGAATTCACTGAAAATATTTATTATAGTATTTGGCTGGAACTGGCTACTGGAACCTCAGTTCTAATTCACTTTTGGCCTTTTTTATACACAGGTTCCAGCAAATCCATCCTGATGAGTATACGGCATACCCTAGTGTGGAAATCATGCAGTCATCCTTAAATTGTAGCATTTCTAGAATTATTGTTTCTTGAGTAAAGTTATATAAACGTGTAGAAACTTTATGGTGCTTCAAAATATTCATACTGTTTTTCGATATACTTGCCCATTAAAATAATAATGTACTAGCTAGGTATGTATCTCCATGCTAAATATACATTACTGTCTGTTTTCCCACTTAATATTGCTTGCAGACAGAAATAGTAACGAATTATAATGATTTTCTGGGCATTATTTATGCAACTGTCATGCTTTATAAAATTGTGTGGTTGAGAAGTAATAGTAGCATAACATAGCTGCCAGAATGCAGGCAAGATGGATGACAAACATGGTCTAATTTTGAGCAAAATGAGAAGATTTATCCCTTAAATGGAGCTCTAAATATTAGACAAGAAAAATATTTATAGATGAACTGACTGTCAAGTAAATTTCCCTAACTGGGCACACATCATGAGTAAGGGAGGTGGTCATGTGAAGGTGGTTAGAAAGAACTCCACATTATGTGTTTGGCTGAAAAATAACTTTACGGACATTTCAGTCAAAAAAAGACAATCAACCTTTCAAGCAAATATGGCTGCAAGTATACATGGGTTTAACAATACTGATCTGTAAATATAATAACAGTTATCTGTCAATATACTATGAGGAAATAATAAATAAGTTAAACATGTGTAGTTAAAAAGTATACTGTGGCCCTACAATTTAAATTTTGTATGGTAAGACATTAATGTTTAGTGTGTAACTAAAAAAAAAAATTAGATGACTTAAATTGGCATCCTGTTTTATTTTTGGGAATTTGTACAAAGATAATGCAAATTACCACACTATAGTGCTAGATATAACCTTTGTTTAGCCTTTGCCTTTTATATAGTGCTATTCTTTGTGATGTTATTGATAGCTGTCTATGAAAAATGTTTATTATAACATAATATATTTCAAACGGGGTCCGAGCCATAGCTATGTGCACGCAACTGATGATTAATCAAGGTTCTGCAGAATTTTGAATAAATAGTGCACCAGATACTATTTCCACTGTCATTAAGATGCACTATACGTACTATGCACTATTGACATTATGCCACATTCAAATATTTTGCTTCACAAGATACATGCATTAAATAAACTTACTATTAGGAAATGCTGTTTTCTCATTATAATTGAACATCTGTGTATCTTATTATATAATGGATCTATTTGTTATTTCATAAAGAACATAACTGAAAATGGATGTGAACATTTGCAAATAGAGAGGCCAAAAAGTAAATTTAATTATATCTATCCAGATCTTACCTTAGTAGTATGAATTACCATTACTGTTAAAATCATTTAAAGATAATATAAATGCACTCCGATAAACAACCTTGCCATGTTTTTGCAATTTATATGTTCTATTAAACATTTAATCTATTCACTGTAACAAACAAGAGTGAAAAAAAAAAAACAATATAATAATGAATAAACAGCTGAACACTGGGACTCATACAAACACAAAGAATTAGACCGCTGACCTATCATTTTTTCTAGTTTACAAAAAATAGCAAATACAAAAGAAACAATAGGATCCTGGTCATAACTTTTAGTCACAGAGTTGCATCTTATCTACATAATGAATGACACAGTTCTTTTGATTATGCTTCTTGCCCTTATCTCAAAGTGCAATGACTCTGGAAATGGTATATACAGAAAGGGTCCCTATTAGAAGAACGAAAGTCCAAAATATTGAACACAGATCAGGAAATTTGCCCTTTCCTCACTGTAGTGGGATCTTGGAGTTGGTATATATAATTAGCAGGAGGGGTAGGGGTGCAGCCCCCCACAATAAAGGGGTTAATGTCCGTCATTCCTACAGAAATATAGGTGCTGGGGCAATGCCTGCAAAGAAATCGTACAGGAGGTGCAGCCCCCCTCAAAAGACAAACTAAGTACACTAATGAGTACAATTTTCACAGCTCTCATTTTTAGGATTGGAAATGTTGATAGGAAACTGAAAGAATGACATCCTATACAATAATCAGTGCCATCAGTCAAATGGAAGTGCATGATTCCCAAAAGAAATCAAACAGGAAAGAGAAAAAATAAACTACCATGACAGAAGTGGCAAATCAAAGCCTAAGGCCTGGAAAAGTGAAAGAAAAAGGAAGAAAAATATGACGAATGCTTTAAGCCAGATGTGCCAAGATATATGGTATATAACAAGAATCCTTAAGGCACAGTGAGTACCGACTATCGTTCACATCTCTCCAAGAAAGGCCTTCATAAAAATAGTACATTGTGAATAAAATCTTGCTGTTAACTGCTGATAAGATAAACAAAAGTCAGACTATTATGACAATAAAATAAGGGCAATGCTGATTCATGTTCATACCATTACTCCTTCCTAGAGGTGATATGAAGAAACAATTTCTGCCCCAGTCATAATATCCTTTAACCTATAAATCACTATCATTAGACAAACAAATGTGAGGTGGTAACTACGAACACATCACAAGACAACTAATAAAACTGTAAAGTTGACATGCAAAGTATAGAATTTATTAAAAGTTAAGTGCTTTTGTCCACCTTATTGTCGTGGACTTCATCAGAACTATTTTAAAAAATGAAGTCCATTCATTAAATTTATTTTTATTTGTTTAATAAATTATTTATTAAATAAATAATTCATTAAATAGTTTTACTTGAACAGATCATGCAATAAAAATGTCCAATGGCCTCTTCCTAATGAATTAATCTAATTAACCAAATGGTTAAATAAAAAGAAAAAAATGTTTAAAATCATTTGAACAGTTTCTTTAAAAAACTTGTGAAACACTAAAAAGAATAAATTTACATATATGGACCAAGTAATATTTAAACAATAAATAGTCCATAAACATTAGAACTTAGCAAAAGGTCCTTTTGAAGGACATTAAATAAAGTTAAAAGCATGTAGCTATGATTTTTATATTAGGCGGCTTATGATTGTAATACTGCAGCAGTACCAACACTTAGGAATAATGTAGGATAGTACCAAATACAGCTGCTTAATAGGGAATTTCTTTCACTTGCTTCATGTTTCCATATAGTAAAATGCTCATGCATGCAAAATCTTAAATAAATAATACATCCGTCCACCTTATTAATTTTGCAAGGGAAATAAAAGACATAACTGGCAATTATGTAAAATATAATAAAATAGCACAGCTGCTTTAATAACATATGGTTATATGTTGCTTGAAAGAAAAACTATTTCACATAAAGTACAGTTTGCACATGATAGTGATAGCTATATAAATACATAATATTACTATATGTATAAAATCATAAGATGCATGTGTGATGATGTGAGGTAATGCCAGCTATGCGAGAGAGACTAGACCAGTGCATGTGTAACATATGCCAGCATAACTAGCCGGGGTTGTGTAAAGAATTTTATGTCATTTGAATATGAAACTGATTTGTACAGATGCTAGTGTTAAAATGTATTTTGTAAAGTTGCTTGTGTTAAAAATGTATCAACAGTGGGTCCTGCTGGACAATAATGAAATATACAATATGTCAGACTATATTATAACTGATGAAATGTATACATGTTAATAGAGGATCCTGGAAGGGAAGGAGGTAAGCTCAGCCCAGCTAACCTTAGAAAAACAGCCTGAAATTAAATTAGTGTGTTTAGGCCATAATAGATTTTATCTCACAGGCATGAATGAAGCCAGAGATTAAATATCTGGGCTGGGATCCTACATTATTGTCCTTAGTGGTAAACTAATTGATACATGGTGTGCTAGAGAATGGCTTGTTAGTCTCTGCAGGAAGGGTGAAAAAACTGGAATTATTTTACAGTCTCCAGATGCTGGAATAAGCTTTAGCAAAGTCCTAGTTATATATAGTGACACATCTGTGCTAGATCATGGCTCAGCTTCTAGTAAAGTGAGAGTCAGTGACCAGATGTGATGTCATCCTGCAGCCAGCACTGAAATTTTATTTAGATACTAGTGATAGATGTGACAAAGACACTCAGCACTTTATTTTGGAACAGACAAGGCCACTCAGCCACTTCATCTTGCCTTACTTTAATAAGTCACTTAACTAGGGAACAGTAATTCCTCAGTCAGTTAGGAAAATATGGTGAGATTAGCTAAAAGTATTGTTTTTCTGTATCTTTCTGAGTCTTTCCATTTGTATTATTTTTTATATTTCCTGTGAATTGAAACTGTGGTGTTTATTGTAAATAGATACTCAGTATTTTCATGTTATTTTATTATTTATTATTAAATATATTTATATCTTTCATTGTGTCTGGTCTTTTAGAAAATAGTTTAACCTTTGAGAGTAATTGCATTTATTTGGTGGCATTGTGGCATCACACTTCTGAAAGTCTTACCAATTGGTTAATACTACATTTGTATAAGTATTAATTTTATTAAAAGTAATTGGGTGCCCTGGTAAGAGCCTTTCAGTAGCTGGCTTGTGGCAGTGAATCTACCATATAGTCTGGGTGGATGTGGCGTAGCGGCTAAATCTGTACCAGCCTTTCCCAGGTGTGTATGTGTGTGTGTGTGTGTGTGTGTGTGTGAAAATCAAATCTCAAAGAGTGTCTCTGTCAGCTACTTGGAGCAGGGACACAGAACACTGATTTCTGCACAGAGAAAGGTGGATTTTATTTGGGCCCTGGAGTGGAAGACCAGGCCCAGGACTGGAGTGTGCTCCCTGTGTGCTGTTAAAGGAAATTGTACTTGATGCAGCAAGCTGCATCTGAAAATACTGTATGTGTCTATTTTTGTTCTAAGTAAATGTTCCCCACCTGTTTCAGTGGTGAAGATTGAGGCTCCTTGATTACTGACCGAGAGGAGGGATGTCACATCATGTACAGAAATCCAATATATTTTTCTGTTGCACCAGCTGAAAACTTGAAACTAAGGCTTTGTGCATTCAGGGCAGATTTGTTTCTAGCTCTGGTTCAGCAATGTCAAGCATTTAAGGTAGTATGCTTAGCCACTGTACTATCCAAGTCCTCCTAAAATGGAAAAGTCATTACAAAAATTACTTACTATGTCTTGTTAGCATCTGTGGAATATTTATATGTCTTTGCAGCACAAAAATGTATAGTCTTAGGCAATGAACAACTGTTTATAAAATTCATCTTATGTAAGGAAAGATATTTGTGATTATCCACCTGTGTAATTATCCATCTGGTACCCTACAAATTTTTACTCTGATCATTCAATCATCTGTTAAAGTCTTGGTCAGCTATCTCTCTAGAGATATGAACAAGGTCCTGGTCATCCATCAAGCATTGCCCCTCCTTTTCATCTATGGTAGCAGAAAGGTTATTCATATTCATGTATTCTTTGTAGCAGTCTCCTCAGACAGTGCAGCTAGTGAGGCTTTGTCTAAGGTTAAACATGTTTCTGACAGTAATATGCACATGTTTTCTTTTTGTGTTTATTACTCAACAACATGTCTTTGAATCAGTACCGGTTTAAAATGACATTGTTGTGCTTGCTTGTTGCATATTCTCATCTTTCTCCTGATTTTATTTTTGGCATCTAACATGCTCAGCTGTAAGAGATAGCTTTGGTTTTAACTCATAGTCTGAAAAATTGGCAGGATGTTTTAAAGAATATATTTACGGGCTATACGTCTGCCACAAAATGATTTATTTATGAGCCATTAAAGCACACTTTTTCTGCTCAACATTCATTAAAAATTAAATATAGAAAATGGTGAGCTGAAAAATATAAAACATATATATATATATATATATATATATATATATATATATATATATATATATATATATATCCAAGCTCCATTGCCACATCATAGAGGAAAAAAAGCAAAAACCCTACTAAAGTACTGTGTTGGCACATAAAGTACAACACAATGCACTGAAAAAAATCACGATACTGCATTTTCAGACTAAAAAGCCACTTGTCTTCCAATGCATTGATGACCTGTAACAAATTCAGCAAACTCCAAACATGATATGTACGAAATGGCAATGACCGTGCTGGCCAAGCAATACAAAAACAATTTGAGTCAAACCATTAATGTTAAAAATGTTGTTTAATATTTATTGTTTAAAAACACGTAAACATAAGTGCTTTCATCTCCAAAACTAAGAAACTTCATCAGATGGTAATTTTTACAAATCAAAGAACCTTTTATATTCAGGCTCATTACCATTTATGATCAGCTGAAACACACATCCCGTATCGAGTCAATCACAACAAAACTTTCCAGAAATGACACCCCCCTTCCTTTTTGTTTTCATTTTCTTGCAGAGAACAATATATCAAACATAAAAACAATAAACATGCATAACATTGTCCTAAAAATATATATACACATAATATATATATATATAAAAAATATAGTTTCATCTTTTTAATGTCTTAAGTTTTAAAATACTTGCAATTGAAACATGATCATTCAGGCTGGGCCAATGCATTGCATTCAAACACATTACCAGACTAACTCATGTTTCTCTAAAAGGAGTGTTCAAGGCCCACCCTTTATACTCTTCTGTACAGATTTAATTACAATAAATTTAAAAACATGGCCAGGTTTTTCTGAAAAATGTTTATAAAGGGCGTTTGTTTCTTTTTTCAACTTTATATCTATTAGGTGTTCATAAATACTGTTCTTTAATTTCCTCTCCATTTTTCTTATATAGAAACAAGGCAGGTCGAACAAATAGCACAATGCACTACACCTTCTGTATTACATGTATACTTTTCATATAAATTAATTTTCTCATTATTAACAACAAATGAATTGGATTCATAAATATCTGAACAGAAAGAGCAAAAACCACATTTTTCATTCAACCTACCCCACTTTTTGGCTGCTTGAATTCTAAAATGTCCTTCAAACTCCTACCTCCTCTGTACACAATACACTCCCCCTCTCATAATCACAAATATCCTTTTCATTATTTAAAATCTCCCAGTTTTTATTTAAAATGCTTTGTAATGTATAACTGACAGTATAGAAAGGAGTAATAAAGGGACTTTTAAATTTGTTTTTATCTCCTTCTTCATTAATGTTGTATTCCCTATCCAATTGTTTATAATCCCCTGTGTTTTGTTCCTCTGCATCTATTCCAATTGGTGTTATCCTGTCTAGTTCACTTAAAATAAGAACAAAGTAGTTTCTTTCCCTTTTATTTATTACTTTTATCATAATGTCATTCACCAAATGGGCTGGGTATCCCTGCTTTAAAAACATATTCTTAAGTACTTCCCATTTGTCCAAGAACAACCCCATGGTGGTCACCAAGCATGCTGCTCTCACAAACTGTCCTTTTAGAACTGCCCTCTTCTGTTTAAATGGATGAGAACTAGTATAATGTAAAAAAGTATAAGCGTAAGTTTCCTTCCTAAAAATTTGGGAAACAGATCTGTCATTCTATGGATCCTTTTTCAGCATAACATCTAAATAGAGGATTTCTTCTTCACTGATGATATATGTAAACCATAAAAAAGATGTCGTTCCATTTATGTATTGCAATAAGGAAACAATTATTTTTAGACCCCTTCCATAAGATAAAAATGTTATCTAAAAATCATGTGTAAAATTGACATAGGGAGAAATAACGTGAATTATATGAAATGTTTTTCTTCCATTTAACATTATAACATTTACATATAAACCCCCACAAGTAGAACCCATTGTCACACCTTCCTTTTGTAGGAAGTATTTTGTCTCAAACAAAATACAATTATTTTTCAATACAATTTCCATTAATTGCCATACATTTATTTTCTCCTGTGAAACCCTTTATTAGAGAGGTATTTGCTAAGCCATGTTATTCCTACATTATGTGGGATCACCATATACAAATCTTTAATATCAATTTTTAGAAATATGAAATTTCTTCCATAATTCATGGCATTTATGCTCTCCAAAAATTGCCATGAATCTTTACATATGTATGGGTCCATTTTTAAAAATTCTTTTAACCTAATGTCTATAAATTTAGCGATAGGTTGGGTGATAGATCCTCTGGCATCTACAATGGGGTGCATGGGTGATTGTTCTATACTTTTTGTAATTTAGCTAGGCCAAACATTGTGGGAATGGAGGGATGGGATACACACCAACAAACAAGAAACAGAAAAACAAACTGGTAAAAACATCAAAAACATGAATGGAGTTCCCCAACACAAATTTATTATGGTGAATTGAGCTCCAAATAACAGCTCAATTCACCGTAATAAATTTGTATTGGTGAACTCTTTTCATGTTTTTGACATTTTTACCAGGGATGGGATACAGACATAAAATTATACGCTTCTATAGAGATGGATCCTTCAGTAAATAAATCTTGTAATTCTCCCTAATACATATCTAGGCTGTATTTTGCTCATTCAAGAAGGCTAGCTCATAGGTCTCACTTTCCAAAATCTCCCTCATTTTTTAGAGTAATCGCTGTTGTTCATAACCACAAGACCTCCCCCTTGTCCAGTTTAATAAACCTTATAGCATTTTCTTTCTTAAGCCTCTCTAACCATCTCAATTCCCCTCTATCCAGATTGTTCCTATTTCTTAATTTCTTCTTAGCTACAAGACTGCATATATCAAGTTCACATAATCTTTCAAAAACTTACATTGCTGAATGGATTGGGGGGGTTGAAGGTACTGGATATACTTAGGGGATTAATTGTGTTAACACCATGAAATAAGGGTATTAAAGTTCAACTTCCTAATGTAGTCTTTCAAATCTATTACTGTATCTGCCAGGTTTAACTGTGTTACAAGTACAAATGTTAAACCTTTGGCAAATAAATCACAGCAAGCTGTATCTACTGATACTGAAGAAAAATGTATAGTTTAAAATCTTTGTCCTTATTAAAATGATATTACATGATGGAAATTAATAACTTTTTAGTCCTACTACAAATGGTGTCCCCAGGCTGAGTTCTTTCTTCCCTGAGGACTCCTTCTCTAATTATCTCTCTGTGTATAAAGCCTGCCTCTCACTGGGGGCCTATCCATCTGATAGGTGTCCTATTGGTTTGTTTGCTTCCTATTCTTGTCCATCAGCTGTTCCAAATGTCTTAGTACCGGGAACTCCTCTTTGTCTAAAAAATTCTTGTTGTTATTAATCACATTTTGATTTTCAATACCATTAGAGTTTTGGTTGTGAAATTTATCATGATTATTTACATTACTCTTACCCCATACTTGTGATTGGGGCAGACGAGGTATGCTCTTTTATTGTTATAGCCCATTCTGTCCCTTAATAATTTTTTCATCTTCCTGTTTTTAATTATTGCCAATTGTTCCTCTGTACTCTTAAATATTCTGATATATTCAAAATTATTATTTAGATAATTCGGGTCTTGTACTATCACCGTATCCAATTTTGACACTTCTCTACTCAAAACCTCAATAGTTTGTGTATTATATCTAATGGCCATATCCATTTATTCCAGGCTGTGCTTGTCAAATAATTGAAGGAATTCTTTATGAAAGGGTGAATCAGCTTCAAGGCCCATGGGGAAATGCCACATGCATAACCCCTTTGGCACAATGTTGGATTTTATACATTCAGTAAAATATACATTATCCAATTGTAACTTTTTAATTTTTAATAATTTATAATCCAACTTGGCTAATTTTTCTGCAAAATTATTAGCTGTATCCACACTTTTTTCATTATCAAAGCTTATGTTCCCACTTAACCAGTCATTTAATGAGGGTGGATTATTCCTTTATGTACAACTGTAAAAACCAACCCTGGTAGATTACTGACCTGATCTGACCAATCCATGGTTGTTGGCCTTCATGAAATTGTCCGGAAAAACTGACCCTGTCCAGCTACTTTGGGCCTGTTCAATAGATGTATTTTGCTCTGTTAAATTCCTAGAAGGGGATCTGTCATTCTGTTATCTCTGGGTTCAGGAAAATTGTTCAATGTGATCCAAATGCTGGGTCAGTTGCTAAATTAAAAGAGTCAAAGTTCCAATCGACTGTTCAACCTCTTGGGTGAATAGTATTTGGGAAGAATTTGCTTTAATGCTGTAGGCCATTGCAGCCTAGAAAAAACAAACAAATCCAACAAAATCCAAACACAGCATGTATGAAATGGCAATGATCATGCTGACCAAGCAATACAAAAATAATTTGAGGCAATCCGTTAATATTAAAAGACATTGTTTAAAATTTAATGTTTAAAAGCACATAAACATAAGAGCTTTCATCTCCAAAATTAATAAACTTCATCAGATGGTAATTCTTACAAATAAAAGAACCTTTTATATTGAGGCTCATTACCATTTACAATCAGCTGAAACCCCCTTCCATATCCAGCCAACCACAACAAGACCTTTCTGAAATGACGTACCTCTTCCATTTTTTCTTCATTTTCTTACATAAAACAATATACCAAACATAAAAACAATAAACATAATGACCTGCAACTATACACAAGACTGTGCAATAACGATAGAATTTGTGAACTAGACCCCACTGCCTTAAACATGCTGTAACCATTGTGTCTTTATCATTGTTACTTTCTTAATACAACTCCACTTTTCCTACATATGTTTATCAGTTCCCCACACTGTCATTAAGAGCATTCAAACAACTAAAGCTATCTGCTATTTTGTGACTTGGTATTGTACCAAACAGACACTTCAGGAATACATGCATCTAATTGTTGTTCAGCCTACTTGTTTGCATCAGCAAGTATCATGTGGACCTTGCAATACTGTAAACCAGTTTAATAATATATGACTGTAGGTTTGTTCAATAAATAATTTTTGAAGTATAACGAAACCAATCTTATTTCTGAATGTCTTCATATTATAATAAAAACATGCAAACACTTTGAATACTTTGCTGTAGCAATTTTGTAAATCATCTAGTAGTTTAAGTTTGGGTTCAGTGTATTTGAAGTGTATGTTCTTCAGTAATGAAAAATAAAATCTGAATAAATTGCAAAATGTTCATTTACAGCTCATAACAAAGTTCACTTTGGTAGCAAAGCCTGTTACACAAGTGCACTTGTATAGTTTGTTCATATGTACAGCCATTCTATGAGTAGTGACCTTAAGGTGCAAGTCAGCCCTCCCCACATAAGCACTTACATGATCTCAAAAATATCAAACACATTAAAGTTGGATAAAATATTTATTTAATTCCTCACAAAATAGTCACTAAAGTGCCCGTTTTTATATTTAAATGCTATTGTAATCAATCAGTCATCAGTCCTACATAGTTATCCTGCTACCACAACCAGTTTTTACATTTTCCAGCACAAGTTATCTACATCAGAAGTGTACCACTTTATTTTTTTATTCTTCCCTTCCCATATTTTAATTGCAAATGACTTTGCCTATAGCTTGTTTTATAATAGTCCCTAATATGGCATGACTACCCTTCACTGTTTCTGTATAACATACACGTAGTGCATAAGATGCCATGATAACACTCCAACAATGAGAAAAAGGCAAACTTATTAAGTACCTTTCTGGTATGAAAAGGTGGTCAACAAGTTTTTATTAATCTCCCCAAACTATTGTTAAGCTCAGATATCGCATTAGGGATTAACAGCAGACAGTGCCAGTTGGCAAAGAACAGAGGCAAAAAGCATAACAGCTTTAAAAGCTGTTCAAATTCTGCTGTGCAATAGAACAAAATTTCTAACAGCTTCTAAAGACATTTGTTCTTCAACACTTCATTTCAGCCTGGCATGTGTTTGGTGTAACTAAATGTTGCACTGACTTTCAGACTTTGAAAGTTGGTAAAACACTTGGCTCTTTTGCCCTTTTTGTTTTCTGTAACTGGCAGTCCATATACTACAAAAAATTATCATTTGTTCCCACTAATCATATCCCTTTTGATGTGTTCTTGACATGGATGACAAAAATAACATCTTGACCCTCATCACAGATGAATTTCATGACATTCATGTCTCAAACATATAATAACTTAGTTATGACTGGAGACCTGACCATAATCATATATATATTGACTATATAGCTTACAGCCTAAAAGAGAAGTTTAATGATCTGCAGTGCACTTCACATTGTAAAGACACGTTGGTCCCCTTATGCTTCATTTAAGCATAATGATGCTTTCATGCACAGCAAAACCAGCCATTTTAAATTATCTGTCAGTGTGCCAGAATACTGAAAATGCTGAAGTCTCCTTTTCTTCAGGCAATGGCTGCAAGTATTCTAATATGGTTTCTTGTTTAGACCATGACTGTGTTTCCCATGCTAAATTTGACTTTGAGAATCTACTGAAATTTTTCACGAATTCTTCATTTTTTTGGTGCATTTAATTATGCATTTTGAGAGGAAACCTGAAACATTTCCTCATTGTTAAATCTGGGAACAGTGGCACTTTGTACAAATCTGGAGATCAAGAGCTCAGTAGTTGGTAGAAGGCTCATGCTATCAAGGACCTTCATGTTACTGTTATTGTTAGTGTTGCTTCAATGACTGAACATTCAGAGAGTGAATGATGTTACCTAACAAGAGAGGTATTTGTTAATTTCCCCTTCTGTATGTTTATCTTTAGCCCTCTTCCCAACTGCTTGTTTCCATAAATGTTTTGAAGTGTCAAGACTACTTTTTAAAATGCCTGTTATTCATGAAGTCTTTCAATTATTGTATAAAGTATATTATACAATGACTGGCCATTAATATTCCAAAATGAGCACACTGATTGGTCAGCCCGATCAGCGTACCCATTGTAAATCTGAACATATACCAGTAGAAAAAGGTCTGGTCACCCAGACTTTTTTCCATTGGTGTACACTGTAACATTTTTACTTTTTTTTTTACAAGAATAAATAAATAAAATCTAAAATCCAGACTTTGAATATAGCAGAGAGATAGGACAGAGAAAATACTAGGAAAATCAGGTATGTTATTCTAAACTAAAGACAAGTACCTGATTTTCTTTGTGTTTCCTCCATTCTGTCACTCTCCTACCCCTAAACTGTCCAAAACATTTATTTTTTAGTTAAAAGCAAAGAAAAGAAAAGAAAAACAAAGCAATGGAGAACTTCTTTTCTCCATTGCTTCCTTTCCAAAGCACCGATGTACTGGGTATGCATGGGAATGCAAGTCCAGTATACATGCGCAGTACATCAAAAAAGGCAACACGATATGTACTAGACAGGGAAGGACAGCGCAGCATCGTTATGCAAAGACATTATTTAAGAAAAGTATGTTTTTTTTTTTTAAATAATGTCATTGCATAATAGCAATAATCGACTCTGTGGTGTGGCATATTAAGATTTACGCATGGTTGGCTTTATTTACTGTGGGTAAATCTTAATATACCACACTGACATCATTGATTATTGCTTAATTCTTTTAACTGAAGTTTAACTACTTATTACTAATTTAAATACCTCTCTCCTCTGTTGGAGTTAGCTAAAAGTATATGTTGATTCTACTAGGCCTCCAACTTAAATGACAAAACATAGGATCATAGGATCATTGGATCATAGGAAGTTACTAGGCTACTGGAAATGATAGTTTTGCGCCCATGTTTCCAAGGTCAGCACCTATCCTTCCTGTCAAGCAGGGACATAGGTGGGATCCCAGGGGTATATTTTCTAGTACCTATCCAGTCATCCAGGTTACACTTGAACAAGGACAGACAAGTACTCTGCTTAATATAGAGAGGGAGTATATTCCACAAATGGAGGAGTCTCTGGGACACATATCTGTCCCGCCAGAAGGTCTTATTAATGTCACAGGCAAGGTTTAAGTCCCGAGACCATGTGACACGTGTTGTGTTTGATTTGCAAACATGCATCATGTCCAGTAGGGTGAGGATTGAGATGGCTTTAAATGCCAGACAGAGGTCCCCTCTGAGCAGTCTTTATGAGACCGAGTAAAGTGAGAGGGACTTAAGCCTATCCTCAAAGGATATGTGTTAGAGATCCTGAATTCTTCTAGTCAGGAACCTCTGCAGTCCCTCCAGCTGCTGCAAGTGCCTAATGAGGCACATACCAAAGGGAGCATTGTGCTCGATTATAGGCCTGATTAAGGAAGAGTACAGAGAGGTTAGAACTTCTTTTTTCCTGGATGCTATGCCCCTATTTATAAGATGAGCCATGTAATATGCTCTATGCACTACTGAGGCTATGTGTTGATCAAATGCTAGATTGCTGTCTACCACGGTGCCCAGATCCCTTACTACTGATTGTGTGCTAAGGACATTGTTGTTGATGTGGTACTTTGCAGGTATATCATTTTTACCAAAGGTGATAACTATACACTTTTTGGCATCGAGTTTGAGGCCATGTTTTATGCACCAGTCTTTAGTTTGGGTAAGTCCCTCCTGGAGAATGTTTACTTCATTTGGGGAGTCAATGACTGCCCCCTGTTTGCAGTCATCTGCAAACTTGGTCAGCCATAGACCTTTTGCTTTTGCCTGCACATCAGCAAAGTATATTCCAAAAAGTAGGGGTCCTAAGACTGAACCCTGAGGGACTCCACTAGTTACAGGTTTACTATATGAGTTGAAGTCCCCCAATTTTGACTGTATGGGTTCTGTCAGTGAGCCAATTGGAAATCTACCTAGTGACATAAGGGCTGATGCCTAGCTGAGTGAGCCTATCTACTACACCCATGTGAGGTACAGTGTCAAAAGCCTTGGCCAAGTTGAGGTAGGCAGTGTGCAGCTCTTTTCCCTCATCCAGGGCCTTGGTGACTGTTTCAAAAAAGTCCACCAGGTTCAACAGACATGATCTCCCCCTGACAAACCCATACTGAATGGGGTCAAGTGCTTGGAGGTTACCGATGTCCTGGTTTATGAGATCCATGATTATGCATTCCATGGCCCTACATATCAGGCTCGTAAGGCTAATGGGCCGGTAGTTACCTATGTCAGTGGTTGCATCACCTTTGTGTAATGGAATGACAGTAGCCATCCTCCATTTGGCAGGTATGTATCCATTGCTTAAGCTGTGGTTGAATAGGATGCCTAAACGTTTTGCCAGTTCCTGCTTGAGGCCATGTAAGATGCAGCCTGGGATGCTGTCAGGTCCCATGGAAGCTGTATTTATTTGCCTTTGGGAGGGCATTCAAGATCTGTTCGTTGGAGATAAATTGTGTGGTAGCAGGTGTTGAGAAGATCTTGATTAAGTTTGGGGTGGACAGGGGGGTAAAGTTTTTAATAAACCTGTCGGCAAGCAGGTTAGCTATGCCATTGATATTATTGTGCATAATGCCATTGACCACAAGTCCAGTACAAGACTTTTGCTTGCTCTTTAGGTTACAAATGTAGCTAAAGAAGGCCTTATGATTGTCTTTTGATGAGGAGGCCAGTTTGGACTCAAAGTTGGATTTGGAGGATCTCGTGAGGGTCCTTAGTTGTTTGCTTAGGTTCAGGAGGGTCTGCTTCCAGTTTGGAATTCGCCCCTTCCTGCTCTTAGTCAGTAGTTTCATCTGTTATAAAGTCTGTTTACAGCAGAAGTCCACCAGAATGGTTTGCTTCTCCCTGATAGAGATACTTTGGTTTTCTCTGGCACAGCTGAGTCTGTGCAGCTACATAGGTGCATGAATAAAGCCCTGTGTAAGTCTCTGCATAGGTGTCCATTACCTCTGTTCCATCAGTTGGGGTGGAGCTATGAAGCTGTTTATGCCTGCCTGGAGGTGGCTATAGTCGGCTTTGGAGAAATGTTTTTGCCTGATCTCAGCTGGATGCTAGGGAGGTATGATGCTAAGAGTGAAGGTGACTGCCTGCTGATCTGATCTCACCAGGGAGGGTGACACTGTAGGGGTACTACAGTGGTTGGCCATGTTTGTCAGTACTAGGTCTAATATATTTTCACCTCTTGTAAGGGTACTTACCAGCTGATCCAGAGCATTAGAGTTGATGAAGTCGAGAAATCTCTGAGCAAATGGATGGGGGCCTATAGCTGGCTATGACTTGGATAGGTGTCTTGTCTACAGTTAGGTGCACCTGGAGTGTCTCGTGTGTATCATACTGCTTGATCAGTCTGGAGGGTTATTTATATTTAATAAATATAGAAACCCCACCGCCTTTAGTTTTGTTACCCTCTGGATGGGGTCTGAACATGTGGAAGGATGAGTAGCCCGGTACGGAGGGGGTGCTCTCAGCAGATTTGAACCTAGTCTCTGTGATGGCACATATGTCAGCATCTTCAAGAGCTATGAATGCTTCCAGAGAGTGCAGTTTCATATTAAGGCTCCTACCATTTAGCAGCATTAGTTCAAATTTTGATGAATTTTTTACGTTGGGAGTTTTATTTTCATGACCTTGCTTAAAAAAGACACTGTGGGGAGGCAAGAGCCTTTGCCAGTAGCCAGAAGCCCAGTAGAGAAAGATGAAGGCCATCTCTGGCAAAGCATCGAGGCTTGTCAATCATGTCATCCCAGGCTGACAAGTACTTGATCCCCCTTGAATAACACCAGAAGTTAAGCTAATTATTAAAATCAATTATTTTTGTTTGTATTGAGGCATCATCCTGGGTGATGGTAAAATGCTGCTTAAGGCTAAGGACAAACCTGCCTGGGACACATATTCTGAGAGCTCAGTCATGTCTCTCTTCATATTGTCTGGAGATGTATGTCTCAAGTTGTTCACACGAACATGGACAGTGACTGAGTCATAACTGTACTTGTTGCTGACAGACTTGAGTGCATGTGTGATATGGTGGATTCTGGCACCCAAGAAGTAACTCGCAAGTGACATTCTCCTTATCCAGCCGGGTGAGTGGCACATCTGTGTGTCTCACTATCAAATCTCCAATGACTAAAATATTGAGTTTGTTTTTTGTCATTGATGGTTGTGAGACACTGGCTTGTGGATTATGTGAGTTGTCCATTGGGGTGTGCTGTGGGGTGTTTCTGCACTTTTACTTGGGAGGTTTCTTCTGTTTTGGTAAATTTCTCACAAATGAGAGTATGTGTTGTGAAGGTGAGGGTAATGTATGTGCCTGTGTGTGCTGTGCGTACTGTGTGGGAGTGGATGGTGTGTAAGCTGCCTTGTCTATGTCTGAACATTTTGTTTATTTGTTTGTTAATGTATTTCTAAATCTCAGTTTGATTA
Organism: Protopterus annectens; assembly: GCF_019279795.1. Classification (NCBI taxonomy): domain Eukaryota; kingdom Metazoa; phylum Chordata; order Ceratodontiformes; family Protopteridae; genus Protopterus; species Protopterus annectens. The sequence goes on from NC_056742.1 coordinate 163,980,525, forward strand.
CCAGACAAGTGGTAGATAATATTTTTAATAATAACATAGAGAGAAAAGTGTTAAAGAATCTTTTTTTTTTAAGTTTTTGAAAGGAAAATAAATTCTGCTGACTCTATGCTAAATATTGAATTTACTGCTGTGTATGCCTCTTTAATAGAGATATTGTCCACAGGTTACGTCAGTGCTGGTAAATATGCCCGTCGATAATGAAAGTGATGAAAGCGAGAAAGTGCTAGGTATTCTGAATACAAAATGTGAGCCCTGTTCACATGGATACATATGTGTGTATTATCCAATATCTGTGGTTTTATTCCGCAACTCTGGGAGTATGTCTAGGAGGCAAGTATGGCTGGTAAGACAGATGATTACTCATAATGTTATTACACAGATGAAAATATGCTTATTGCTCAAGGGGTCTTTTTGTGGGTAGATCCAAGAATCTTGCTGTCAGAATTATCCTAAGGGTAAGGCCAAATAGAGATTGTATTTTCTTTTTCATGTTTTGATAGAACCTGGGTAGGCATGCATGGGGTTCCCATTCTTTAGCAAGAGGTCTTTTATTTTTTTATTCATTTGTTTTAGTTTTTTAGCTTACACTTGTTAACCACTTTGTTTGTTTATTTGTTTGTTTGTTTGTTTTGCAGTGATACATGCTACAAAGTAGAAACACTATAAAAGGACTTAAATTACATAAGCAATGTCAGAAGGTATATAATAAACTGAATTTGTTAGCAACTGGTACTGCTTTGAAGGGGACAAGACAATATCAGGGGTTATTATAGCAATAACCCATGCCTGGGTGGTGGGTTACTATTATTTACTTGGGTTTGGCGTGGTTGGTTTTGGGCCGGTGGACCAAACAAAGCCAACCGCGTAATATTATAAGCATTACCTACACCCAGGCATATGACTTTGATCTTATAACCATTAACTTTTAAAAAGAAAAGTTTTTTCTAGTTTAATAATGTTGCCCTGCCTTTGTTTACTGTTTTCTGCCAGGTCAAGAGATGTGCTGGCTCCAACCTGCGCATACACGAGCTAACCGCGCAAAAGTAACAAAGTGCTGTTAAAAGCAATGGAGATTGAAAGATCTTCGTAGTTTATTGTTAATGTCAACATAGCGAGAGAATTTATTTAAATTAAAAAAGCAACAATCAATAATCGCAACTTATTGTAAAATAAAGTGTTAAACTCAAAAACATGTTAAACGACAATAACATAGTGAACCAAAAAAAATCAACTTTACCTCTTTTTTCTTTAATTTTACTTTTATACTCGGGGGGGTATTAAAGTTGTTCAGCAAATTAAATTCAATAAGCAAAGCGGAGATCCTTAGAGTTGTGTTCGCTGTCTCATGTTAAACAAACATATTATACCCATGGTGTTTAGTAATTATTAAATAAGCGAGGATAAAAGAAATCCAATCGAATCCATGCGTTATTTTTTTTAAGTAAACGGGCACGCCGCATGCACGCATATTCATTTCAAGCACTCAGTGTAGTCTGTTGAAAGTATAATACTGATCTACACTAATACTGACAGGGCATTCATTTTAGAGTAATAACATGGAGCACAATATTTGTTCAGTATGACTCATTGTTTTGTTGGATAATGATAATTTAGGTATTTTATTAGAATAGTGGATGAGCAGATGTAATAGAATGAGAAGGAGATCAAATTACAAAGGGGTGTGGGAATTACTTTTACATAAATGGGAGGAAAAGGCTTTACAAGTAGATTCCGAATGTATTTAAACTGGGAAGGTTGCCTATTAGTAGGTATGACTCTTTGGGATGGTGTTCAGTTGTTGTAAATAAAAAAAGGGTATATGAAGGGGTACAATAGTGATATAATGGGATTCATGGGTAATGCGAATTATAAATGTTTACAATTAAGAGAGTTTAGTGAGTCATTCTGAAACATTTATATTGATGTGATAGGGAAATGTCTCAGGTTATATGTAAATATTTATGAGTGTATCTGTGAAATAAGAGTAACCCTTAATTCCATGAGATGTACCGATGACTTACGGAAGTTTTTCTACAGTAGAAAAGAGCATTCTCAGTCCGTTATTTTATGTATTTGCATCATTGATTGGACTTCCTACATAAGTCAAATATTTTAATTTGGACTGTGTACCACAATAGCTCATTTAAGCTGCTGTTAATGTATTTTTTTCTTCCCTGTTATATTCCCTGGTTGGAGAAGAAATGTATAATCAGAGAGTTGTTAATGGTATCCTGAGATTTAATTCTAATGGAATTAGAATGCCATGTCTTTTTTTTTAATTAAACCTGAAAAAATATGTTTATTTTTTTTGTAAATATGAGCAACTGTTTGGAAAAAGGATAAGAAGAAAATGTCACATAAGCAAAGTGCTGTGTGCACAATCTTTTAAAATTATACCTTTATAATAGATATTTTCAGATTGGACAAAGGGCTACTTTAATTGCATTCAACAACAAAAAAATTGCAATGACAATTATTACTTTTTGTGTTCAATATACTTATTTCTTTATTTATTGGCATTTGTTTACTGGGATAGTTCCATACCTCTCAACCTCTTAGTGCAAAAAATCTGGACAAAGCCTCACAGAATGGGGTCAAAGGCTCAAAAATAGGGACAGGTTTTAAATATTGCTCTAATAAACTTAGAAAGCTGTTAAAATAACAGGGTTTGGCTTAGCATGCATTTTTCTGAAGGATATGATGTCTAAAACATAAATGCATGTCATTATTAAGTGACTTCAATCCTAAGATCATCCCAATGATTTGCTAGAAAATCATGAATTTTATGAGGAACAGACCAAAAATATGAGGCAAAAATCTGGACATTCTACGAAAATCTGTACAGTTGAGAGGTATGTATAGTTCATTGGGCTATTGAGAACCTAGTTTTAGTGGAAGCCCAGGGAGAAAAGCTCCAAAGAAGATAACACATTTAACAATATCAAAAGAATTACAAACTTCATATAAAAATATTCACAGGTAGATGTTAGAAGTTAGTTAAAGCAGAGAATGAAATGTTATAGAGAGTACAATAACTGCAATCTTATAATAATAGCAAAGACAATAAAAGTAAAACAGGTACATTATGTAAAACATTCTATTTAAGTTTAGGTAAGTTATCACTGACAATGAATTGATAGTGCCATAATAAATGAGAATATATATAAGAAGAAATGACTGTCAGGTTATGAAGGAGGAGGCCCGGTACAAGTACAGATTCAATTAGTAGAGAGGTATTATCGCAAAGAAATTTTGAATGAAGCATGACTCTGAATGGTTCTGATTGATAAAGGTATGGTATTCCAGACTCTGGTTATAACACATGAATAAATAAGTTGACCTCTGGGTAGTTTAGGGTTGTAGACATGCAAAATGTATTGTTTTTAAGCTCTAAGAGACCTAATGGGAAGATAGTGGGAAAACAAAGAACTAACAGCAGGACAAGCTGATGGCTTGTAAATTATTTTGTGTGCAATGGTTAACTGAAGGTAAGTGAGATAATGTGAAAATTCCACCCAATTCAGTGAGTTTAGAGATGTGCAGTGGTGAGTAGAATGTGGGGCATTTGTTGCAAACTTGGAGATTTTGTTATAACAGGTTTCCAGCTTTGTTTTTAGAGAGAATAGCAGATTAGTCAGCAAGGGGGCCCCATAGATGAGAGAAGGAAGTACATAAGTGGTAGCAAGTAATTGTTTAGTGGAGTGACTAAGGAAACATTTTTCCTGTAAAGACTATCTAGCTTTTGTTGGGTTTCACTGATGATGTGCTGTACGTGTAGGTCAAATTTTAGGCTTTCATCAATTACTATTCCTAGCAGCTTAGTGTGAGTAACAATTTCTATGCATCAGTTGCTCTAAGAAAGTGTAGTGAACTGAGTTTTTTATGTGGGCTATTTTGGGGGGCTAATTAAGATAAGTTTGGTCTTGTAAGGATTACGAGAGAGAGAGAGAGATGATTATTATGTGACCAAGTCACTATGTAAGTAAAAGCTGATTGGGTCATTTGTTGTAGAGTTGATGTAGAATATGCAGAACATATTATGGTAGAGTTGTCTGCTTATTGTATGAGTGACCCTTGACTGAGTGAGGACTGAAGACTTTTAATAAAGATGTTAAGTAGGAGTAGTCCTAATATAGAGCCTTTGGAAACACCAGTAGAGATGTGAAGATGTGGAGATAGGGAATTTTGCCATTTAACTGCTTGTTGTCTATTTGATAGGTAACTGGAAAACCAGGTTAGAGAGGTGGTGAGAGACCAATATTTGAGAGATGAGTTAAAAGAAGTGAGAGACAGTATCAAAAGCTTTAGATAAGTCAAGAAGTAGAGTGGAAACAATTTTGCCAGAGTCTCTGGCTTTGCTGACTGTGTCTAAGAAGGATATTTAAGCTATTGTGGTACTGTGACCTGGTCTTAATCCATGTTGAGTAGTAGACAGGATTTGGTTATTAAGGAGGAAGTATATAGAAGTTGTATGTGTGTGTGTGCATTTTTCTAGAAGCTTCAAGATAGGAGGCAGGATAGTTATGGGACAGTAGTTTGAGATATCAGTTATGTTTCTGCCTTTGTGAAGGGGTAGAATAAAGACTTTTTTCCAAATTTTTGGGATATATGATTGTTGGATAGATATGTTTATAAGTATGCTAATAGGGTAGGCAATGGCTTCTCCAGAGAGTTTTAGGTATTCTGTGGGCAGATTATCTGCTGCATTAGTGCTAGGTTTTAATTTGAGTAGTAGTCTTTTTATTGTAGAGGTTGGAATGGGATTTAGTAAGAATGTGGGTAGAGGGATGTCAGTTGGTTTAGTAGACTGAAGTAAGGTTGTAGAGGAAAGGGACGGGGATAGAGTGGTTTGCCTGTATTATTTGTATTAAAGTGTGGTTGTGAAAAATTAGCAATGATGCTAGCTATGGAATTTATAAAGTGTAAGTTAAAGAGACTAGCTATTTTTTCTTTAGTTTTGTCAGGGTGTGGACATGGGTTGCTTTTTTTTTTAAGTTTTCGGTAATAGTCTTTTTTGTTTTTAGTTACCTGTCTTTTTACCTGCTTGCAGAGCTGTTTGAATCTCAACAAGTCTGAGAGTTCTTTATATTGATGTCATTGTTTCCAAGTTTTATCCCTAGTAAGCATTAGATCTTTAGTTGCTTCGGTTAGCCATGTGGCATGGTTGGTTTTCACCCTTTTTACCCCAGGGGGTGCAAGACTGTTAAGCATACCTAGAAATGTTGAGTTGAAGTAATCTAGTGCATCACCAAGAGGAAGATATTTTAAGTTGTTCCAGATGATGTTCTTTAGCATATTAGTGGACATTTCTGGGTTAAACTTGGTTGGATTCCTAACTTGTTTGCAATGATGTTGTTTATGGAAGGAGGGAGCTGTACTATACACAGAGGCTGAGATGTGATTGCTAATGGCATTTGGAAGAATACAAGCTGAGGAGATTTTAGCTGAGTCAGTGACCAGTATCCCATCTAGAATGGAACCATCATTACTATTCTTGTTAAACCTTGTTGGAGTGGTAATAAGTTGTGTGAAATTAAACAGGTTAATATTTGTGGATGGGAATTTAGAGCAAAAATTTAACCAGTTGATGTTAACATCACCCCGAATGATTATTTCATTTGTACATTTTAATGAGAGAAATAAGAACCTCTAAAAATAAAATAATTCACTGTTGCCTGTAATCCATTTTCAAGTTATTTTTATTTGTTTGTTTATTTTGTAATCACATAATTACTTTATACTGACTGTTTTTTTATCAGAACTTCCTGATTATCAGTGTGTGGCTTCATAGCAGCACTAATTAAATAATTTGTTTGCTTATTTATCAGTTTTAGTTATAAGATTTTGTAACACAAATTTCAATGTAGTTGAGTTGATTGTGCTTTTAATACTTCATTAATTTTTACTGTTGTTCTTAGATATCAGGTTAGCAAGTAGGTCTATATATACTGGCTGTATTTTTCAATCTGTTGATCTCAAGACTTTTCAGAGTGATTAAGATAGATCTGAAAGCACCTAAACATTTTTTTTAATTTTTAAATAAAACCATATATGAACTTTTTATTCAATTTGCTGTTTTTGAATGTTTGTGTTTGCTTAGTACTTCCCTTTCATTTATACTTTTAAGTATATATTTTAAAGATAAAGACAATAAACATGAAGTAAAATATTTGTTGCCTAGTAAATTGTTACTGAAAAGTGGCCAAACTGTAATAAAGGATATATGGCAAGGGGAAAGAAATCAGAAGAGCTGCAAAGCTTGATGGGTTAGAACCGACATTGTAGCCAAAGCATTTTGGCATGTAATTGTGCAGGTCCACAGTATATTAGTAGAAAGATGCATACTATAGATGGATTTAAATAAATGTTAAAGGCTTGTATAACAGTAAGAAAAACAGTTTCAGGTAACACCACACATAGCTGGTGCATTTAATATGTCTCCTAATGCTGTTTCAGAGAATACTTAACTTATACTTAATACTTAATAACCTAAAAATTGTATAATACTGAAGATGGTCAAAAGAAGACTATTTCATTTTGTAGGTAATAAATAACTCAGTGCTCTGCTTCCATGTTTACTTCATCTTCTAGGAGCAAATATGTGGATGTGAAAATTGCCTTGGAAGTGAGACCAATAATCAGCAAGGTCAGTACAAAGTGGCATGCACTACAGTTTTTGAGAAACGGGCTTGCTTGTGACATTCATTGGTGCATTATTTTTTCTTAATTTTAAGCAGTTGTGTTTGATGTTATGTCACTAACAAAGCATTACTATATGATTACAGTCCTTTTCAATCTTGATGAGCTTTTGCAAAGGAGTTATGCGATTAGTAAGGCACCGTATAAGAATCATTGCCTTATATACATACTATTTAGTTCAGTACTGAGTTTAAGGTAAAATATTTACATTGATGAGGGAAACACTTTTGTAAAACAGAGAATTGTTGTTTAGTAGTATAAGTGAATAGTTATGTTTGATTCACTTAAACTGTTAATGAATGGTATGAGTTGAATATTTGATGAGATGGGTACACAGTTAGGTAAGATAGACCTTTTATTTGTTTACAACAGCTTGTGTCTGGTGGATTATTTATAAATTTCTAAAGGATAACTTTGCAGAAGTGCTGTAACTGCTGGCATCTGCCTTTTTTGAAAAGAGACTGTAATCTACTATACTTTAATATATCGCTTGTATACTTTAATATATTGCTTGTGTTATTGGAAGAGAGTTTAGTAACTGAAACCTTGTTACCGGATCATTCTAGTTGGTGGCAACATTTAATGTTAAGACAGAAAAGTGATTTTGTTACTGGATAGGTATCATCAGCCTTGTATGTATATGTGCATGTTTGTGTGTATTTGTGTGTATTAGTATGTGGTGTTAAGTCTCCATTTCTTGCTGCACTCTTTACTTTTTTTAGCTAATGAGACATGCATAAAAAGTTTTTTTTTTTAACTTTTGTGGGAAGGCAAGCCTTCTGCACCTGACCTCCATACCCCCTTTGCTTTGTTGTTTTCACAAAATAGTTGCACCTTGGATAAATAATGATTACTGACGGACAAAGCAATATATATTATATAGCTTTATTTGAGGTTGTCTAACCTCAAACTATCCTTGACTCACTGTCAAGAGAGTATTGTGATCATCTTCTAAGTTATTATGCTCAAGCAACTCTGACTTGCCTAGTATGATTCAAATGACTGAATGTAAGCCTACTTTTGATGCATTTTTTATACCTCAGTGCTGATTATCATCCATAAGATCTCTGAAAGGGCTGTTATAAAATGCCAAGCTGGTTACTGAATCACCATGCAGACACTGTCATGAAACATAATATAAGACTATTATGTATTTGTTTTGTGTGTGTGTGTGTGTGTGTGTGTGTGTGTGTGTGTGTGTGTGTGTGTGTGTGTGTGTGAGTTTTTGAGAGTTAGGGTTATAGTAAGTGCTAAGGTAAGTGATAGATTTTCAGGTGAATGTGTGCAGGAGGTGAATGTGCATGTGAGTGTTATGAGTTGGGATAAGAGTAAGGGATAGGTAAGGGTATAGATGTAGTGTAGTGCATGTGGGACTGCCTTGTGTAGTGCTAGTGTTATAGAAAAGGCATAGGTAAGATAAGGTGTAAGGAAGCCATATTGTTATAAAATAAAATGAATTAAGCAGTGATTAGAGGAGGACAAGGGAAAATACAGTAGGAACTTTAACAAGAAAAAGTGAATTAAAACGTTGTTCATAACTTAATGAGTCAAAAAGTGCATTATAGTTATTGCAGTTTTCCTGACTATTTCAAAACATTGAAACCAAAATTGTGTAAAAATGTACAGCTTGACAATGTTGTTGTCAGTTGTTATAGTTCACCTTACATTTTATAGTTTCCAAAGCAGTAACTCTGCAATTCTTGTCTTGAATATCAAGTAATGAATATGCCTTCCAATATAAGAGAAAAAAGCTTCTTCTTGCAATGGTGATATTAGTTCTTTTGTTTTGTCCTTCTGCTTTTAAATGATTCCATTCTGTTAGTTATTGAAGAGTAGCATATCTGGACTATGAATATTTTTATGCAAAACATTTCTTATCAACCCTATTCTTCTATCCCACCATATATTAACTGTGACACAATCTCACCAACAGTGTGTTTCATCTGGTTCTAGACTATTGTAATGCCAGAATTTATTTTTTATATGCCAGAATTTATTTATTTATGTTATTATATAAAATCCTATCATATATCTAATTTTGGGAGTATAATAAATTTCTACTAAAATTTTATATTGGGCTGAAATTTGTCTATCTGAAAAAAGCTATAAGATAAACGTTTATATAGATCACCCACTTACTCTTGATGTTATATGACAGTACTACTTCCCATTTCTTTAACCCCAAGAATCCATTAAAAATTGCTGATACCAATCCAGTTCTGTTGCTGATACCAATCAAATGCTTTCTTTTAACTACTTTAGCCAAAGTTATAATATTTTGAAGTTATTAAGTACCCCTCCATTTTGGATGGTAAAAAACATGATTATAACACGTTTGCAAAAATTAAATTTCATGTTTGGACATCTTATAAAAAATTATTGCATTAAAATCACCTCCTTCCTTTGCTATATGAATAATTCTATAGTCTTTATTTGTGAAAAGTGAGACAAAATTATGGAAGGAAAATTAAATGGTTTTACCTTAACCCTATTAGGAAATAGATACTTTTCCATGTTGATCAAACATTTTTTTATGTAGAATTCTGTGGATTGTCATACAGAAGATAATATTTAGTCAGCCAAGTGATTTCCTTCATATCTCTCTACCACTTAGCTCAAAAAACCTGGGCTAAGTAAAATATAATAGGGGACAAAGGACCAAAATCAGGGACATATTTTAAATTTTGTTTTTTTATAAATTTAGAGGTTTGCTAGAATAACAGGTATTGCATTGGCAAGCATTTTCTAAAACATATGAAACTCAAATTGCTGTCATTTAATGACTTCAATATTCAATGATTTACTAGGAAAGCATAAATTATATGAGGAACAGACCATATGTATAAAGCAGAATCTGGACTTTCTGTGTCATTTTTGACAGTTGCGAAACATTGGTTTCTTTTATTCATTATGCTCCACATATGCTGGTACATATATTTGTCTGAATACTGGATTTCATTTAATTGTGCAAACCTGCATGCTGAACTTTATCCTAATATTCTAAACTTTGAATTTTAAATTGGATACTGTCATGTCCCTTGAAACTCTGAAAACTCTAGGCCTTCATAAGAACTTCTAAACAATCATTTTAAATTCATTAACCAAGTTATAGTTGCCAGCTCAAACAATCAACATGTTGTATACTTTCTTTAACATTAGGGATAATTATTTCTTGATGCAAAACCAAAGTTACATCTTTAGTATAAAAACATATACTCAGAAATTTTAACTTATCTGCTACCCGTATCTGTTATTGACCTTTCTGCCTTACATGTATGAAATATCAATCATTCTGATTTATATTTTACAGCATAATATACTACTTCAGTAATCTTTTTATATATATATTTCTTTATTGTGTATAAAATCAAAATATCATCTATATATGCCAGGAAAGGACATGTAACTTTATACTTGTTAACTGTCAAGAAATATTAGATATTAAATGATTAATTAAAAAAATAATTTAAGGGACAAATGGCACCCCTTTTTATCCAGTAGAAGTCTTAAAAAAGAAAATGGAGACATTAGCAAGAGTTATAGCAAGGTCATCTTGTACCCAGCGTAATACACCAATTAGTACCCCTCCAAACCAGAGCTAAGGACCAAAAAAGTCCTTCAGATTATAGGATCAGAAGAAAAGACTGACTTACAGGGAGTGGCTGCCACTTCTTTATTGTTGAATGTATCCCTGAATCTTGTGCCTGGGGCACGTGTCTCCTTCTCCTAATCTCACCACAGCTTTGCCATTAAGAGTGATGTCAACTGAATCTTCTTATATAAGTTTTTGAGACTTGTCAAATATTGCTCAGGGATTTTTGTAGTACTCTATCACTTTATAAATCAAAAATGTATTCAAATAAATACTTTACTGGTATCTAGACTTATAAATGAGTATTTTTTATCCAAGTAGTGTTTCTGTGCTGCATCTATAGTTTGTTATAACAATGAGACACGTACCATACTTTTATTTAGAATTTATTTATATGCAGCATTCAGAATAATTTTATTTGGGGGTGGTATTATTTCCATATCTACTATTTTTCTCTCATTTATGATCCAAATTGAATTAACAAATAGGCTTATATGAATTATTATTATTATTTTAAGGATTGCCTTATTTCTTCATTAGTATTCCTCATTCCTGAGACATAATTACTTATATTTTAAAGCAGATATTGTTAAATAATAATTTTTTAACAATTCAGATAAAACATTTTTTTAAAAATCCAAAATACTTCCATTGGCAATCAGTCTTGGCTTATAATTTTAACTGTAGGAAATGATTTAACTCTTTCTTCAAGTTCATGCATGACACAAAATACTAAACCCATGTTTATTTGAAAAATCTCTTTAATCTGATTACTCATCCTTTATAAACAATTCTCTTTTTCTAGTCGTACATTTTGTAAAAATATTCCTTCATAGAAGTACTTCAATGACCTGTGGCTGAAATTATTTGACCAGCTTATGTTTCTCAATAGCATATATTATTTTTCATCTCATTTTTCCTTATTTGATTTGCTAGTGATTTCCCAATTTTATGTGGCCAGACATATAATATTTGTAAGTTTGATATTTCTGATCCTTTAAAGTGATTTGTCATATGTTTAAGGGTTCTGGTTTTGTTTTGCATGTGATGCAATAACAGAATTACTTACCATAGTGGTAGCTGTTAAATGTGTTTTTCTGTGGTGAAATCATTTATTTCTTAGCAGAAACCATCAAGACAGAGCTTCTATTCACTTTCTGAAATGTATTTTTCTGTGAGACTCCACCACCAGCATGATGTTATGGTAGGTAACAGTACTAGAGCAGATCTGGAAATATTGAAGTGCGGCAGGCTTTTTTTCCATACTTTTGCTCCTATTTTTTTTCCTATGTTTCAACTGTGACAGCATAAAAGCAAAGTAAATGTAGTTACATTCAGTTTATAATCTAATCAGTATTACACTGGATATTTTACTAGTTATACTTTCTAATTATTTGCCATTATGTTTGAGCAATTATAAAATAGGTTATATCTGTGTGTTGTACATGCATGTTGCAGACCATGTTTTAATGTAGCAAGAATGGTGTGTTTTGTTTCTGTGGTAATAGTTAACATATTTGTGTATTATGTTCAGGTGTCTAAATTAAGAAAATTATTTTAATTGTGCTGCACTTACCTCTCAACTGTCCACAATATCACAAAATGTCCCTGAGTTTTTTCTCTCGCATGTGTAACTTTAACACTACTGCTGATGCATACTGCAAGCATGACTTTCATGTGTACAAGATAATCTGTCTCCATAATCTACTCCCAGAACTATCACCATTCTACCTTCTATCAGTCTCCAGATAGATTCAGGAATAAGCTTTTGTTCCATTGTAAACTGCACTACATACCTCTCCTTCAGGTTTGGGCTTCATTTGTATCAGAAATGAAAAAAATGTTCATATTATCTACAGATTAATTTAAATAATTCATCAAATTTTACTCCCTTGTCAAAGGCCAACTCCGTATGAATGCGTGTGTGTGTGTGCATGTAACAATGTGTGAGACACAGTTTCTGTGAGGATCATTACAGTGTTCATTTATAATTTTATATCTGTAGTTAATTTTCAAACAGATCCATACCATTCCATTAACTTCTCTCCTACATACCAAACAAAAATACTTTATCCACACACACACACACACACACACACACACACACACACACACACACACACACACACACACACACACACACGCACATGTACTGCTTTCACTCAAAGCATTACCAAAAGCATCAGCACACCACTGTGAGTCAACAGTAATAACAGTATATGTTACAACAAAATGAAAGTAATGCATTCACCATTTTATAGATATATATATATATATATATATATATATATATATATATATGTGTGTGTGTGTGTGTGTGTGTGTGTGCCATAGCCAGCCTTAGGCATAGGCCAACTAGGCAGCCACCTAGGGCGCCACTGTAGCAAGGGTGCTTTTCCAGTAGACCAGGATGGGGGCACCAGCTGGTGTGTAGGGAGCTCTTTTGCTTAGGGCACCAGTTGACCTAAGGCCGCTCCTGGCATGTGCACATGCACGTGTGTGTGTGTGTGTGTGTGTGTGTGTGTGTGTGTGTGTGTGTGTGTGTGTGTGTGTGTGTGTGTGTCTTATTTAGTGATCATCAGCAAACCAAATTCAGCACATGCTAGCAGAACCCATACTATTTGTGATATCCAAAATGCCTGTCACTATAACATGGAGGAAGCCACACAGTCATATTACCATAGCTGTTATCTAAACTTCCTGCTGAACTTAAATAAGGGTCATCCTTGCAAGAATTTATAACTCCAACATCAGAAGTTAAGCAACTTGGACATTGCTGCTATCAACAGAAAAAAAATAAATAAAAGCACCCCAATCCTCAGAATCACTTTCAGTCACCGAACTGGCAGCCTTAGTAGAATCCCTTACATCACAGGTCAGAGGGCATTCTGCAGAGAATTATATAGAGGTGAAGCATTTCAGAATGAAAAATAACAGAAAAAAAGAGAAAATTATCACAAATTATGAAACAATTATAGCAAAATCAAAGAAGGATAAAACAATAAAACAACTATGAAGATAAGAATGGTGGCAAATAACTTTGAAAAATATTTCCATAAGTTTTGTTTCTGCATTTGCAATTTATTCCATACTGTTATATATATTATTTTAACCAGCTCTGAGAAAAGTAACAATTATTTCAAGTTATCATCTATCATAAGTACTTGTACCATACATTACCTATTATAAGCATTGCTGTGTTTTAATATGGCACCATATAAAGACATTTAAGTCGTTCCATCAGCACCCCCCCTCCCAATGTTGAACCTGTTGCTTTTTAGTATCAAGCATGAACTGCTGCAAATCTGGTTTGACCAGCATAATAACTTTATTATTATCCAACTTCAGGGAATTTATAGCCCTTTTTAAGTCTTTAAAACAGAGAATTTAAACTTCAGAGACTGAGTCTAATTATCAAAAACACATCAGACCTGTAAATCAGCTTTTGTGTTTATGATGTAAACATCTGGTGAGACCAGAGATTCATCTTGTGAAAATCTTGACATTAGCAGCCATATGAGTGAAATTAAAATTTCATGGAGCGAGATGTGTCCAGGTTTAATCGTATGCATGACAACCTTTTTATTGTTTCTCTCTCTTTAGATCATTCTCACAGAAAAAAATGATAAGACTGAACTGTACTGTAATTAACTGGAAACACTGAAATGAGACTGAGAACAAAAATCTGTTAATTACACAAACTCATGCTAAACATGTGCCAGTCTCTCCTTTATGGACCAAGTCTTGAGTATTTTTTAGAATCAATTCTTCAAACAATGTAGTTCATTATCCAAAGTTACTGCACATCATATTCTGATTGTCCTGAACAATGTAATAATAGTCTTTATTTGACCTGTCTTCTGTACTCAGGCTTGATTGCCTGTATTGTAGCTGAATCTTCTTTGTAGTTACAGGTCAAATGAACTAACTAACCTTCACTGAACTGCTATCCTGAACACAACATATTTTATTACTTCAGTCCAGTAATTTTTCTTTGTAAACCACATTTACTCCCCCTAACCTTGGTCTTAGACTTTGTCTCATATGTGCTTAATTTATCATTCCATTAAGGAACATTCAGTAGCTGGCAAGATTGTATCTTTCCCTTGAGAAAAGAACATTCTGTATTTCTGTACTTTCTACACACTTTATAGGTTCATAGGTTCATAGAGAGGTACTAGGATATCGGCCCAAGGGTGTACGTAAGCCTAGCCAACAAGGTTCCCTGGCGTATGCCACCCAAGAAAATTATTTTCCTGTGAGACACAGAAGTGATCCCTGAGGTGTATTTCCTATTTCCCATCCACTCATCAAGATTTTTCTTGAAGAGTGCTAATGAAGAACTTTGCTTGACATAGATGGGTAGCCTGTTCCAGAGTATGGGAAGTCTCTGGGACAGGAATCTCTCCCTCCAGCATGTCCTGTTTATTGTGGTGACAAGGTTTAGGTCCCTAGAGAATGTAGCTCAGAGGAATTGGGATTTCTTTAGGTGTAGCATGTCCAACAGCTCTGGGTTTGACATAGCTTTATGTTAGGCAGAGATCACCTCAGAGTAGGCGATATGCTACGGAGTAAAGCTGGAGTTTTTTGAGACGGTCAGTGTAGGGCATTTGTTTGAGGCCAGTAATCCTCTTTGTGAGGTACTTCTGTGGCCTTTCCAGCTGCTGCAGATGCCTTGTGAGGTACATTCCAAAAGGGGCATTGTACTCTATAATGGGTCTAATGAGTGTTGAGTAGAGGGGAACAATGACCTTTTTTTTCCTGGATGAGAACCCTTTTTTGATGAGGTGTGCCATGTAGGAGGACTTCCTGACTACTGTGGCAATGTGACTATTAAAGGAGAGACTACTGTCCACCTGGGTCCCAAGGTCTCTTATCACACATTTGTTGTTAAGTAGATTGCTGCCTATGTGGTAGTTCATGGGTACAGAGTTTTTACCAAAGGGGATGACACTGCACTTTTTGGCATTGAGCTTGAGGCCATGGCTCTGACACCAGACATCTGTCTCAGCTAGGCCCTTCTGTAGGATGTCCATATCATTTGGAGACTTGACTATGGCTCCTAGTTTGCAGTCATCTGCCAACTTCATTAGCCAGAGGCCTTCTGTGTTAGCCTGTACCTCAGATAAGTAGATACCAAACAGGAGAGGTCCCAGGATGGAACCCTGTGGTAGTCCACTCGTCACTGCTTTGAGGTCAGATTTGGAGTCTGCAACTTTTACAGTCTGGGTTCTGTCAGTGAGCCAGTTGGCAACCCATCTTGTGATGGAGGTGCTTATCTTTCCTTTCTAATAAACTGTCTCTCATGCTTGACCAGCAAGGTTATTCTTTCTTTCTTTCTGCTTAGTGCTTAATTGTCTTTTATGCATAAATGAAACACAATGTCTAGGCCCATTTTACCCTTTAGCCTGTCTAATGTCTAATAACTATAAAATGGAAGTCCCTAATCTAACAGTTGGTACTGAGGTCCCTGATGAAATTCTACAGGGACCTACATCTGTAGTTACCTTAAATATGTATTGCTAACTATTATATACAGCTTTATGCTACCTGACTCATAATCTGAAAATATTTTTTTTTAATAAGGTAAACCTGCAAGTTTAATTTTGACCACTAGGTGTCACTTGAGCATTTATGGTCTTTTTGGATTGAAGTCTTCTAACTTTATGATTTGATTTTTATATTACTTAGATTTATAGTCCTTACAATCTTTCAGTCTAGTTTTGATGTATGAATGCTATATATTCAAAACTTGCACATTATTCTGAAAATGAGTGTATTTTAATTCTATGCTTTTAAAGCTGATTAACCTGCCTTTGTGACTCTTTATTTAAGTTAGACAGAATACAAACTTTTAACCATGCTTATTTTTCCCATATCTATGTATACTATAATAGTAAAATTACACTGTTTATTACATATGTTTTTTTAACCTTATGAATTGGTGCCTTAGTGCACTATGATGTCTCTCTTATAGCAAATGAAACCATTTTCTATTGTTTATAGATTTAATAGGTTCATAGGTTCATAGGTTCATAGGTTGGTACTAGGCTATCAGCCCTAGGGCCTATACAAGCCTAGCCATAACAATTCCCTGGCTATTTCTTCCCACATTATTTACTTTCCTGGACCCCTGTCTAGCAGGGCGACTGACGTGATCCCTGGGGTGAATTTCCTTTCTCCCATCCAATCGTCAAGGTTCCTCTTGAAGAGGTCCAAAGAGGCACTCTGCTTGACATGTATGGGCAATCTATTCCAGAGTCTGGGGAGTCTCTGGGTCAGGAACCTATCCCTCCAGCATGTTTTGTTTATTGTGATGACAAGGTTTAGATCCCTGGAGCGTGTAGCTCTGAGGGATTGGGATTTCTTTAAGTGTAGCATGTCCAACAGCTCTGGGTTTGACATGGCCTTGTATGTTAAGCAGAGATCGCCTCTGAGTAGACGATATGCGACAGAGTATAGCTGGAGTTTTTAAGGCGGTCAGCGTGGGGCATCTGCTTTAGGCCTGTGATTCTTTTAGTGAGGTATTTCTGAGGCCTTTCCAGTTGTTGCAGATGTCTTGAGAGGTACATACCAAATGGGGCGTTGTATTCTATAATGGGTCTAATGAGGGATGAGTACAGTGGGACAATGACCTCCTTTTTCTGGATGAAAAGCCCTTCATGATGAGGTGTGCCACATAGAAGGATTTCCTGACTGTTGTGGCGATGTGGTTATCGAAGGTGAGACCACTGTCCACCTGTGTCCCTAAGTCTCTTATCACACTTTCTGTGTTTAGTGTACTGCCACCTATATGGTAATTCATGGATTCATGTTTTTCCCAAAGGGATAACAATACATTTCTTGGCATTGAGCTTGAGCCCATGGCTCTGGCACCAAGCATCTGTTTCTGTAAGGCCCTTTTGTAGAGTATCCACATCATTTGGGGATTCAATAATGGCTCCCAGTTTGCAGTCATCTGCAAACTTTGTTAGCCAGAGTCCTTTAGTGTTGACCTGTACTTCAGAGAAGTAGATGCCAAACAAGAGCTGCCCTAGGACTGATTCCTGAGGTACTCCACTTGTCACTTGTCTGGAGCTGGATCTGGAGTCGGCTACTTTTACAGTGTGGGTTCTATCAGTAAGCCATTTAGCAACCCATTGGGTGACATAGGGATTAATACCCAACTTAGTAAGTTTATCTATGATTCCAGAGTGGGGGATGGTGTCAAAGGCCTTGGCAAGGTCTAGATAGGCTGTGTGGACCACCTTACCCTTGTCCATGGCTCTGGAGACTGATTCAAAGAAGTCAATCAGGTTCAGGAGACAAGATCGGCCCTTCACAAACCCAAACTGGGTGGGGTCCAGTGTTTGAAGGTTGCCAATGTCTTTGTTTATAAGTTCCATGATAATACGCTCCATGGCCTTGCAGATAAGGCTTGTCAGACTGATGGGACGGTAGTTTCCGGGATCCAATCTTTAAACATTGTACTGTTTCTTTTTATTGTATACCTGTCAAACATGATGGCTATTTTCTAAAGACTAACAGAAATCTGCACTAAAGGGATAACTTTATAAGTGGTCTTGAAGCATAATTACAATATCCTGTATTAACTTGTATCTATAAATTTTCATTTAAATTTGCTTTATAATGCTTCTTACCTTTTCTAACTTTTATGAATATTTATGAGCTATAGTAGTTTACTAAAACCTATGTTTTCTGTATTTCAAGTCCATACCTTTGCATTGTCTGTTAATGTCTTTTTAATTTTCTGACTAATATACAATAATTATGTAAAGTGCCCTGTAGTCTGTAAACTAATTAACAAATTAAGCCTGCCTTGTTATCCCTTAAGTGCATTGAATAACTATTACTACCTATTCTTTAGATAGCTTATCTTAATAGTTCACTAAACTTATGCTATCTGTATTTCAGGTCTATACCTTCACATTTTCTGTTAGTGTCTTGTAAAGTGTACTGTAATTTGTAAATTAATAAACAAATTAAACCTGCCATGTTATACCTTAAGTATACTGAATAACTATTACTAGTTAGCTTTGTTAAGGGCAGATCATGCCACCTAAACCTGGTGGACTTCTTTGAGACAGTTACCAAGGCTATAGACAAGGGAAAGGTGGTACACACAGCCTACCTAGACCTCGCAAAGGCCTTCAACACCATTCCCCATTCTGGTATTATAGACAAGCTCACCAGCCTGAACATAAACCCCTATGTCACAAGATGGGTTGCCAGTTGGCTCACGGACATAACCCACATGGTGAGAGTTGCGAGAACTAGGTCTGACTCTAAACTGGTTACAAGTGGCGTTCCCCAGGGCTCAGTCCTAGGACCCCTCCTGTTTGGCATATACTTCACAGAGGTACAAACCAGCAGAGAAGGACTGTGGCTGACCACGTTCACAGACAACTGCAAACAAGGGGCTATAATTGACTCACTTGCTGACACAGTCATCCTCCAAAAGGGTCTCACTGAGACGGATACCTGGTATCAAAATCATGGCCTCAAGCTAAATCCCAAAAAGTGCATAGCTATTCGCTTTGTAAATAACAAACTATCACATAGGTGGTAGTTCCCTAAATACAGAAAAAGTAGTAAGGGATCTGGGGACCCAAGTAGACAGTAATCTCTCCATTGATAATCACATTGCCAAAGTGGTTAGAAAATCCTTCTATGTGGCCCACCTAATCACAAAAGGGTTTGCATCCAGATCAAAAGAGGTCATTGTGCCCCTCTACTCATCACTCATCAGACCCATCATAGAGTACAATGCCCCATTTGGGATGTACCTTACAAAACACCTGCAACAGCTGGAAAGACCACAGAAGTACCTCACCAAGAGGATCACTGGCCTCAAACAAATACCCTATGCAGCTCGACTTGAAGAAACTCCAGCTGTACTCGGTTGCATACTGCCTGCTCAGAGGTGATCTCTGCCTGACATACAAGGCCATGTCCAACCCAGAATTGATTGACATGCTCCACCTAAAGAAAACCTTATACCCTCGAGCCACATGCTCTAAGGATATAAACCTCACAACAACAATAAATAGGACATGCTGGAGGGATAGATTTCTGTCCCAGAGACTTCCCATGCTTTGGAACAAGATTCCAATCTACATTAGGCAGAGCTCCTCACTAGCACTCTTCAAGAGAAACCTTGAAGAGTGGATGGGAAACAGAAAGTTTACTCCGGGGATCACTTCAGTGGCTCTGCTGGACTAACTAATCTAAGGGGGCGGTGAAAGCCAACACATTCTGGCTAGGCTTACAAATGCCTTTGGGCAGATAGCCTAGTACCTTCCTATGAACCTACTACCCAGTATTTAGATAACTTATTTTAATAAGCCTGTAAAAAATAATTCTGTCACTTTACCCTTAACTAATGACTAAATAATGTAATTCTGTTACTTTACCCTTAAACTAATGGCTGAATAATGTGAATTAACTGTGTATTATTTTTATATTCCGAGGTTTAACTGAAATGTAATATACTGAACACATAGAGTATGAATGTCATATTCTGAATCTTGACTGAAATTCACATTAAGGTATATGGAACATTTAAAATAGCTGTGTAGTTTCTGGAAACTAACTAAACTAATACTAAAAGAATATCTTTTGCCAGTGTTACCTGAACACAGATAAAAACATAATTGAAACTGGTACATGTTATATTAGTACCTTTTTCTGTCAGTATTGTCTGAACGTAGACTGAAAACTATTACTGTTGACACATTGACTGAAACATGACAACATTTTGACAGTGTTACCTGAACACAGATAAACTGAAATCTGTTATTGTTATATTCTGGAGATTAACTATTAATATCTTTTTGTCAGTATTGCCCGAACATAGATAAAAATCTAAACTGAAACTAGTACTGTTATATAACTGTTTGAAAACATAACTGAAATCTGTTTTCCTGTCAGTATTGCCTGAAAAAAAGACAAACTGAAAACTAGTACTATTGTACAATTGTCTGAAAACATGAGAACATTTTGACTATACATAGGTAGACTGAAAATTAGTACTGTTGTACAATTGTCTGAAAACATACACGCTAGCTTTAGCTCATACATTTTAACTTTAAACCGACATTGAAGAAATAACTGAAACACATAGACAGTCAACTTTTGCACCACAGCTCTTGCCAAACTTTACTCTGCATTGTTCCTGTCACTGATGAGATAAAGGAAGGCCTGCTTTAATGTCGGTGTCTTTTTTATACTTATGCCTTTAAACCTCTTCTTTTAATTTCTTGTGCAAGGCTGGGTGACTAAAGTTCTTGATTGTATTTAGTATCAGGTACTTAAAATACCATTTGCATATTTAGCAGTTGTAAACTGATAGTATTGCTTATTGCCCTGACCTTATTTACATTTTTCTGCATGAAATAAACATTTGCAGCTTTAACAATTATAAACTGCTAGCATTGCTTACTGTGCTGACTTTGTTTACATTTTTCTGCATGAAATAAACATTTGCTGCTAATAAACTTTTTTAAGTCTGTAAGCAAACTGATAACCTCAAATGAAACTAAAGTAGTAATGTAACACTATGCATTTTTGCACCTATATAAATCAATTTTAACCATTGAACTTTTTTTCATTTTTCACGTGACCCTTAGATTTTTAACATATTGTTCTGTGAAGTAAACTGGTAATCTCAAATGCAACTGAAATATTAATGTAACACTCCATTTCTGCACCTATATAAAACCAGTTTTAACTGTTGAACTTTTTACATTTTTTCTTGTGACCCTTAGATTTTAACATACTGTTCTGTGAGTGGAACTCCACCCACTGTCTCACATTAACCATTTTTTAGCTGGCATCATTTAACTTTCCAATAGTACTAAACGCTGCAAGAATT
This sequence comes from Protopterus annectens, assembly GCF_019279795.1. Taxonomy (NCBI): domain Eukaryota; kingdom Metazoa; phylum Chordata; order Ceratodontiformes; family Protopteridae; genus Protopterus; species Protopterus annectens. The sequence goes on from NC_056742.1 coordinate 164,001,689, forward strand.
TATTATTTCTGTCTACAATTTTCATGGATAAATAGTAAAACTGTAAATGCATTCAACTGATTTTTGCCATTCAGCCTTATGGCATATAGTTCTGTCTTTAATTCAGCTTGCTAGGCTGGCTATAATCTGATCTGAAGTGCTTGGCAAACTGCCATCTCTGCACAAAACATGTATAGTCTCAAACTGATTACATAATGTTACTCTTTTATGTATATGATCTGAATTCTTAACTGTATTGTCACCTCAACAATGTAGTATTGATTTTAAATTTTACATTCTATCAACTAGCAAACATTATTTTGTCTCTGTCTATATCATTACTTATTGTTTATGCATTGCAGCACTTTAATAGAAAGCTCATAACTAATGACTGCTAAACAAAACAATAAAACAAAACATTTATTTGCCAAATCTGTAATTCTAAATGGTTTATTCTGCAAATTAATTTGACTGTTAGAAATTATATACTTTACAAGACATACAGGTATACGGTTACCCTTTTTTATAATTGTTCACACCCAATATGTCTTTCTGAACATTTCAGCTGTGCCAGCTGAACTGGAATTTATGTTATCTTTAAAGAATGAATCTGCATGTTCCTGTTGTAACCAATACTTTAAAATGTGTACATTTGCACAACTCTTGCCACTAAAGTCTAAAGGACCATATAACTCTTATGACATGTTCATACCTGGTACAGAGCTGTTACACTTTGAACTGTTAGCTGCTGTAATCTTTGACCCTTTAAATCATGACAAAACTGCATTTGTGTCCTCTAATAAAGATCTATGTGTAACTGAAGTTGATTCATCTGTAAACAATGAACTATTGTCATTTCTTTTAACCTTAAACAATGGCATATTGATGCTCTCATCTGGTGCCAGAATGCTGCAATCATTGCAGATAGTTATGGAATGCATGATGCTAGGATGTATGGGGTTTTCAGAGTTATCCCATTCCTGGCTGGCTTACCATTGAAAGAACTGATAAGCCTGTACTGTAGTGTAATTAACTGGAAACACTGAAATGAGACTGAGAATGAAAGTCTTTATCTGTTATCACCCAGACTCGTGCTGAACAGGTGCCAGTCTCTCCTTCATGGAGCAAGTCTTGTGTACTTTTCAGAATGAATTCTCCAAACACTGTAGTTCATTCAATTAAACAATATCCAAAGTTACTGCATGTCATATTCTGATTGTCCTGAACAACGTAATAATAGTCTTTATTTGACCTGTCTTCTGTGGTGCAGCAGTTAGCATTGCTGCCTCACAGCAAGAGGTTCTCTGGTTTGATCCTCGACTAGGGTACCTTCTTTGTGGAGTCTGCATGTCCTCCCTGTGGTTGTGTGGGTTTCCTCCAGGTGCTCTGGTTTCCTCCCACATCCCAAAGACATGCTGTAGGTGGATTGAACACTCTAAATTGGCCCTAGGTGTGAGTGTGTGCGTGCGTGTGTGTGCCTTCTGTGGAAGGTTGGGCGCTGGGCTGGCAACTCGACACTGTAAAACTCTACTGCCAATCATGAGCAGACAGGTGATCCACTATGGTGATCCCTAACTGGGAAAAACCGAAAGAAGAAGAAGATTTGACCTGTCTTCTGTACGCAGGCTCGAGTACCTGTATTGTAGCTTAATCTTCTTTGTAGTGACAGGTAGAATTAACTAACTGACCTTCACTGAACTGCTATCCTGAACACAACATATTATATTGCTTCAGTCCAATAATTTTCCTTAGTAAACTGCATTTACTCCCCCTAACCTTGGTCTTAGGCTTTGTCTCATATGTGCTTTATTTAACATTCCATTAAGAAACATTGTGTAGCTGGCAAGATTGCACTGTCTCTTATGCATGATCAGGAAGGTTATTCTTTCTTTCTGCTTAACTGCCTTTTATGCATAAATGAAAGACAATTTTTAGGCCTATTTTACCCTTTAGCCTGTCAAACGTCTACTAACTACTTTAAAATAGAAGTCCCTAATCTAACAGTTGCCCCTGTGATCCCTGGGGAAAGTCTACAGGGACCTACTTCTGTAGTTACCTTACATCTGTATTGCTAACTACTTTATATAGCTTTATGCTACCTGACTCATAATCTGAAAATATATATTTTTTAATTTGGTAAACCTGCAATTTTAATTTTGACCACTAGATGTCACTTGAGCATTTATGGCCTGTGTGAATTGAATTCTCTTAATTTTATGATTTGATTTTTATATTATCTAGATTTTTAGTCCTTAAAGTCTTCAAATCTACGTTTTGATCTATGAGTGATATATTCAAAACCTGTACATTATTCTGAAAATGAGTGTCTTTTAATTCTGTGGCTTTTAAAACTGAGTAGCATCCTGCCATCACCCAGAGTACAAGGACAAAATGATTGACTTCAACAATTGGCTAAGCTTCTGGTGTCATTCTAAGGGGATCCAGTATCTGTCTGCCTGGAATGACATGGTTGACAGACCATGATGCTTTCCAGAGTTGGTCTGCTCCTGTCGCCCTTGGGATTCCGGATACTTGCTAAGTCTCTTGCCAACCCTATAGTGCCTTTTTTAGGCAAGCATCAAATGACAAATTCACCACCATAACAGGAACAGGCAAGCAAAAACTGAGGGTAATGCTACTCAATGCTAAAAGTCTAAATCTCAAAATGCACTCACTCGAGGCAAACCTTAAAATGAACATCAATATCTGTGCAGTGACTGAGACCTGGTTAAAGGCTCTAGAAAGCATCCCTGCATTACCAGGCTATAACTCATACCACACTTTTTGGCCATCTCACCTGGACCAGAACACCAAAGGTGGTGGTGTGTCCATATTAATTAAGGATATCCACACCTCCAGGCTAGATGCACAGCATAATGCATCCGAGGTTATCCAAGTACAACTAACTCTGGGCAAAACTGCAATCCAAATTGTAAATTGCTACAGATCCCCCACCATGCCCCAGGATTCCCACTCCTCTTTTCTTAATATACTGGAAAATATTAGGGTTCAACTAAACACCCTAATAATTGGCGATTTCAACTACCCCACCATTAACTGGGAAAACTACTCATGTACCAACTCCTTTGCTTAACTCTTTCTGGAATTCATAAATTTCAATGCCCTAGATCAACTTATCTACATCCCCGCCAGAGGCAACAATATCCTAGACCTAGTCATTACCAACATGAGTGACCAGTGTTCCACACCTGAAATCAACTCCTCGTTGGTCAGATCCGACCATAAGCTAATCACCCTAGATATCCACATCCTGCACCCACCCACCATTAAGGAAACCATGGTAAAATATTTTCTAAAGCCAACTTCATGCTTCTTAAGACAGAAGTGGCAAACTTCATGACACCCATGCAGATGGACAATAGAGTCACAATGGCTGAATCCCACACAAAAGCACTCTATAAGCACTTACACGAGTGCATGGATTGTGCAATCCCAAAGTGAACCAAGACGCTATCCTGCAAAAAAGGAAGCCAGTCTGGTGTCCCCATGCCATAAACAAACTCTACAACAGAAGGAAGAAACTGTTGCAAAAGAGAGTAAAATCCCATGAGTGGAGGAGCTCCCAGGTCAGCCTCAGTAAGAAGATGAGATCCCTTATAAGATCCTCCAAAGCTAGCTATGAAAACAAAATCATCACTGATTCTAAGGGCAACCACAAAGCATTTTATAGCTATGTCAAGAATCTCAATGGCAACACCCAGATCTGCTCTGACTTACAGCACAATGGCACAAAAATTACAGAACCAACTAATATTGCCAACATCCTGGCAAATAGGTTCAGTGCTAACTTTACCCCCCATCTCACACCTAAAAGGCCCATATCTATACAAGAAGAATGCAGAGTCCCTGTATTCATATCTATGCAGGTAAAAGCTGCACTCTCTAAAACCAAAAACACAGCATCCATGGGACCAGAAAACATCCCAGGCTGCATTTTACATGAACTTCAGAACGAACTGGCTCTCCACCTAAGCACCATGTTCAATCATAGTCTCACATCAGGCTTTTTGCCCACTGAATGGTGCACAGCAACAGTTATCCCACTCCACAAAGGGAAAGCCACCACTGATCCTGGGAACTATCGCCCTATTAGCCTGATGAGCCTGGTCTGCAAGGCCGTGGAGCATATCATCATGGAACTCATAAACAAAGACATTGGTAACCTTCAATCTCCTGACCCCACCCAGTTCGGGTTTGTGGAAGGCAGATCATGCCTTCTGAACCTGATCAACCTCTATGATACAGTCACTGAAGCCGTAGTTTCATAGTTTAGTACTAGGCTATCTGCACTGAGGCATTTGCAAGCCTAGCTCTAGAGATGTGGCTTTCGCCACCCCATGTAGTGGTACTAAGGTGTATAGAATAAATTTAGAGTACTGTGCCTTTGTCTGATAGTGACACATTGAAGACCCCCTTACTTATTAAAATTAGTTTACTGCGCCTCTGTTAAGTAGCGATACAGGGGTGACCCCTGGGGTAAACCTACGATCTCCCATCCACTCGTCAAGATTTCTCTTGAAGAGAGACAGTGAGGGGCTCTGCCTAACATGGACTGGGATTTTGTTCCAGAGTATGGGAAGCCTCTGAGTTATGAATCTGTCTCTCCAGCATGTTCTATTCATGTTTGTACTGAGGTTTAAATCTTTGGCTCTCGTGGTTCTTATGGATTTTGATTTTTTGAGGTGAAGCATGTCCATCAATTCCTGGTTGGACATGGCCTTGTATGTCAGGCAAAGATCACCTCTGAGCAGGCGGTATGCTACTGAGTAGAGCTGGAGTTTCTTTAGCCTGGCAGCATATGACATGTGTTGGAAACCCTTGATCCTCTTGGTGAGGTACTTATGGGGTCTCTCCAGCTGTTGTAAGTGCCGGGTGAGGTACATACCAAATGGGGCATTGTACTCAATCATGGGCCTGATAAGGGAGGAGTACAGGGGCACGATGACCTCTTTTGATCTGGATGTGAACCCCTTCATGATAAGGTGGGCAAGGTAGAAAGTCTTTCTAACCACTTTCACAACGTGGGTGTCAAATGAGAGGTCACTATCAACTTGGGTCCCCAGGTCTCTGATTACTTTTTTGGTACTTAGTGGGTTACTGTCTATGTGATAATTTGTGGGTATTTTGTTTTTCCCAAAGGGGATGACTATGCATTTCTTGGCATTCAGTTTAAGGCCGTGATTCCGGCACCAGTTGTCCGTTTCAGTGAGGCCTTTCTGTAGGATGTATGTGTCAGCTGGTGTATCGACTATGGTGCCTAGTTTGCAGTCATCTGCAAACTTTGTCAGCCACAACCCTCCCATGTTTGCTTTCACATTGGAGAAGTAAATGCCGAACAAGAGGGGTCCTAGGACAGAGCCCTCTGGGACACCACTTGTGACTGGCTTTGAGTATGACATGGCTCCCGCAATCTTGACTTTATGGGTTCTGTTCTTTAGCCAGTTAGCAACCCATCTTGTGACATATGGATTTACTTTTAAGCTGTTTAGCTTTTCTATGATCCCCGAGTGGGGTATTGTGTTGAAGGCTTTAGCCAAGTCCAGGTAGGCTATATGGACTGCCTTTCCCTCATCAATGGCTCTAGTGACTGTTTCAAAAAAGTCAACCAGTTTCAAAAGGCAGGATCTGCGTTTTACAAAGCCGAACTGGGTGGGATCAAGTGCCTGTAGGTCCCCAATGTCGTTGTTTATGAGTTCCATAATAATTCTTTCCATTGATTTGCAAACCAGGCTGGTCAAGCTTATGGGGCAGTAGTTCCCAGGGTCTGTAGTGGAGCCTCCCTTGTGGAGTGGTACCACTGTTGCTGTACGCCAGTGTTCAGGTACATATCCTGTAGTAAGGCTAAGGTTAAATAACATTTTTATATGCGGGTTTAGCTCCTCTTGGAGTTCACGTATCACGCAGCTGGGAATACCATCAGGTCCCATAGATGCTGTGTTTTTTGCTTTGTTGAGGGCGGTTCTCACCTGGACATCAGAGATGACAGGGAGGTTACATTCAGCTGGGATGAGTATTTCTTCTTTTGGAGGTGATGGAGGGGAGAAATTTGCACTGAACCTGTCTGCCAGGATGTTGGCAATATCTGTGGGTTCGTAAATTTTTGTCATTGTGTACTAACTCTGAGCATATCTGAGTGTTTCCGCCCAGGTTTCTAACATAACTGAAGAATGCCTTGTGGTTATCTTTAGTGTCCTTGGCGATTTTTCTCTCAAAGTTGGCCTTGGAAATTTTTATGAGAGAACGTAGCTTTCTACTAGTGCTGATCAGAGATGCATTCCCTTTATGGGATTTTGCTCTGTCTTGCAGTAGCTTCCTTCTTTTGTTATACAATTTGTTTATGGCTGGGGTCCACCAGACAGGAAGCTTTCCTTTGGTGGAGAGGGTCTTGGTTTTGTTTGGGATTGCACAATCCATGCATTCTTGGAGATGTCCGTAGAAAGCATTTGTGTAGGATTCAGCATTGTGGGATGTGGTTTCCATTGGCCCTGAGGGCTGAAATGATACCATCTCAGTCTTGAGAAGTGTAAAGTCGGCTTTTGAGAAGTTTCTCACTGTAGTCTTTTGTGCTGGGGGTGGAGGTGGTAAATGTATATCCAGGGTGATTAGTTTGTGGTCAGATCTCACCAGTGAGGGCAATACTTCTGGTGTGGAGCATTTTGTCCCCATGTTTGTGATGATCAGGTCTAGTATATTATCCTCCCTTGTGGGAGAGGGTAAGGTAGTTCAGACAGCCTATCTTGACCTCGACAAGGCTTTTGACACCATCCCCCATTCTGGAATTATAGCTAAACTCACTAAACTAGGTATAAATCCCTATGTCACAAGATGGGTTGCCAACTGGCTCACTGACAGAACCCATACTGTAAAAGTCGCAGACTCCAAATCTGACTTCAAACCACTGACAAGTGGAGTACCACAGGGTTCAGTCCTGGGACCTCTCCTGTTTGGTATCTACTTCTCTGAAGTACAGGCTAACACAGAAGGCTTCTGGCTAACAAAGTTCACAGATGACTGCAAACTAGGAGCCATAGTCGAGTCCCCAAATGATGTAGACATCCTATAGAAGGGCCTCAATGAGACAGATGCCTGGTGTCAGAGGCATGGTGTCAAGCTCAATGCCAAAAAGTGCATTGTCATTTCCCTTTGGTAAAAACTATGTACCCATAAACTACCACATAAATGGCAGTCTATTTAACGCTGAATGTGTGATAAGAGACCTTGAGACCCTGGTGGACAGTACTCTCTCCTTTGATAATCACATTGCCACAGTAGTCAGGAAATCCTTCTATGTGGCACAAGTCATCACAAAAGGATTCTCATCCAGGAAAAAAGAGGTCATTGTTCCCCTCTACTCAGCACTCATTAGACCCATTATAGAGTACAATGCCCCTTTTGGAATATACCTCACAAGACATCTGCAGCAGCTGGAAAGGCCACAGAAGTACCTCACAAAAAGGATTACTGGCCTCAAACAGATGCCCTACACTGACCGTCTCAAAAAACTCCAGCTTTAATCTGTAGCATATCGCCTACCCCAAGGAGATCTCTGCCTAACATATACATCTATGTTAAACCTAGAGCTGTTGGACATGCTATACCTTAAGAAATCCCAATCCCTCTGAGCTACATGCTCTAGGGACCTAAACTTTGTCACCACAATAAACAGGATACGCTTGAGGGATAGATTCCTGTCCCAGAGACTTCCTATACTCTTGAACAAGCTATCCATCTATGTCAAGCGAAGTTCCTCATTAGTACTCTTCAAGAAAAATCTTGATAAGTGGAAGGGAAATAGGAAATACACCCCAGGGATCACTTCTGTGGATCTGCTTGACAGGGGCACAGGAAATTAACTTTCTTGGGTAGCATAAGCCAGGGAACCTTATCGACTAGGCTTACTTAGGCCCTTGGGCCGATAACCTAGTACCTACCTATGAACCTATGAACCTATTTGTCAATCTTTATGCAAGTTAGACAGAATACAAACTGTTAACTCTGTTTATTTTTTCTATATCTCTGTATGCTGTAATGGTAAAGTTGCACTGTTTATTACCTATGTTTTTACCTTATGAACTGGTGCCTTAGTGTACTATGATGTCTCTCTCTTATAGCAAATGAAATATTTTTCTGTTGTTTATAGATTTAAATCTTTAAACATTGTACTGTTTCTTTTTATTGTATAGCCTATCAAGCATGATAGCTATTTTCTGAAGACAATTTGAAATCTGCACTAAAGAAATAACTTTATAAGTGGTCTTGAAGCATAATTACTATATCCTGTGTTAACGTTTGTCTATAAATTTTCATTTAAATTTGCTTTATAATGCTACTTACCTTTTTTAACTTTTATGAATATTTATGAGTTAGAATAGTTTACTAATACCTATACTTTCTACATTTCAAGTCTATACCTATGTATTGTCTGTTACTGTCTTTTCAATTTCTGACTAATATACACAAATTATGTAAAGTCCACTGCAATCTGTGAACTAATTAACAAATTAAGCCTGCCCTGTTATGTCTTAAGTGCACTGAATATCTATTACTACCTATTATTTAGATAACTTTATCTTAATAGTTTACTAAATGTATGCTTTCTATATTTCAGTTCTATACCTTTGCATTTTCTGTTAGTGTCTTGTAAAGTGTACTGTAATTTGTAAATTAATTAACAAATGAAGCCTACCATGTAATACCTTGAGTATCCTGAATAACTATTACTACCTATTATAGGTTCATAGCCGTGTACTAGGCTAATGGCCCTGGAGTCTTTACAAGCATAGCCCCACAAAAATTGCCCAGGCACCATGCCACCTGATGTTAGTACAGTGCCCATATCCAGTCATGCAACTGGAATGATCCCTGGAGTGAACTTTCTGTTACCCATCCACTCGTCAAGATTTCTCTTGAATAGGGCCAGTGAGGTGCTCTGCTTGACATAAATGGGAAGCTTATTCCAGAGTATGGACAGTCTTTTGGAGATGAACCTGTCCCTCCAGCATATTCTGTTAATTGTGGTAATGAGGTTGTGATCTCTGGAGTGTGTGGCGTGGGGGGATTGGGATTTCTTTAGGTGTAACATTTCAAGTAGGGCTGGGTCAGACATGGCTTTTTAAGTCAAGCAGAGATCACCTCTAAGTAGATGATAAGAGACTGAGGACAGCTGAGGTTTCTTGAGTCTGTCCATGTAGAACATTTGTTTAAGGCCTAGGATTCTTTTTGTGAGGTACTTTTGTGACCTCTCCAGCTGTTGTAGGTGTCTGGTCAGGTACATGCCAAATAGGGCATTATATTCGATGATTGGTCTAATGAGGGATGAGTAGAGAGGGATGATGACCTCTTTTTTCCTGGATTTGAAATCTTTGGTTATAAGATGTGCCACGTAAAAAGACTTTCTGACCACAGTTTCAATGTGGTGGTTGAAGGTAAGGTGGCTGTCGAATGGGGTGCCCAGATCTCTTATGGCCCCTTCAGTATTCAGTGGGCTCCCACCAAAGTGGAAATTCGTGGGAACTGAGATTTTCTAAAGGGGATGATAACGCATTTTTTGCGTTAAGGTTCAGGCCATGGTTTCCAACACCTGTCATTGGTCTGAGACAGGCCCTTTTGTAGGATGTCTGTATCAGTTGGGGAGTTGATAATGACTCACAGCTTGCAGTCATCAGCGTACTCGGTCAGCCACAGTCCTTCTGTGTTGGTCTGGACTTTTGAGAAGTAGATGGCAAACAGGAGAGGGCCCAGAACTGAGCCCTGTGGAACTCCACCAAAACTGATCGACAGTCTGACTTGTAATCCGCAGCTTTCACTGTGTGGGTCTTGTCTGTGAGCCAATTTGCAACCCACCTAGTGATGTAAGGATTGATGCCTAGTTTGATGAGTTTATCAATGATACCTGAGTGTGGAGTGGTACCAAAGGCCTTGGCCAGGTTGAGGTAGGCTGTATGCACTGCCTTACCCACATCCACAGCCTTGATAACTGCCTAGAAGAAGTCAACCATGTTTAGCAGGCAGGATCTCCCCTTGACAAAGCCAAACTGTGTGAGGTCAGGAGTTTGGAGATTGCCTATATCTTTGTTAAGCAGGTCCATGATGATGCACTCTATAGCTTGTAATACCATGCTTTTTAGGCTAATGGGGCGATAATTACCAGGGTCTGTATTTGCTCCACCTTTATGGAGCAGGATAACTTTAGCAGTGCATCATTCATTAGGGGCATAGCCTAAGGTAAGGCTGTTATTGAAAAGGGCACACAGATGTGGTGCCAGTTCATTTTGTAGCTCATGTAGGATGCAGCCAGGGATATTGTCAGGTCCCTTGGACACTGTATTCTTGGCTTGGCTTTCATCTGGTATTGTGATAGGGCCTTTGAGGGGGGAGAGAGGGGTAAAGCTGGCACTGAATCTGTCGGCCAGGATGTTGGCTATATCTGTTGGCTCAGTTTAGGAGGAGCCATTGTGCAGTAACTCAAAGCAAATCTGGGTATTGCCTTTGAGGTTTTTGATATAGCTATAGAAGGCTTTGTGGTTGTTTTTGGTGTCAGCCACAATTCTGCCTTCATAGCTGGCTTTAGAGGATTTGATAAGGGATTTCAGCTTTTTGTTGAGACTGATAAGGGAGGTTTTCCCCTCTTGTGACTTCACTTTTTTCTGCAACAGTTTCTTCCTTCTGTTGTAGAATTTATTGATGGCTAGGGCCACCAGATTGACTTCCTTATTTTGGAGGAGAGCATCTTACTTCTTGAAAAAGTCTCCTACACAGGAGACAAAAGCACTTGGATTTTATTCATTTGGATTAATATTATTTATTTATTTATTTATTTTTCCTCTGTGTGTTGTTAATAAATTGCTTTGTTATATATTATACGCCGAGTGGATCGTTTTTTCACCACTTAAGTCATTCTAGTTCATCTGTTTTGCAGCATCTTAGTTCTATTTGGAATGGAAAGGTCCATGCATTTGTGTACATGCTTGTACAGTGCATTGGTGTATGATTTGTCAGTCATGCAGCTATTTTCCATTGGCATGGGTGCCAAAACGTTAGCCAACTCTGCTTTTATGAGTCCAAAGTCAGCTTTAGAGAAGTTTTTCAGGGTGGTCACCGTAGCGGGGGGTGTAAGTGAGATGAAGATTTCCATAGTGATCAGTTTGTAGTCAGATTTAACCAGGGAGGAGCCGACTATAGTTGTGGAGCAATCGTCTCCCATGTTGGTGATAACCAGGTTGAGGATGTTGCTTCCTCTAGTGGGGGTCAGAATGAGCTGGTCCAGGGCATTGGAATTGCTAAATTCCAGAAAGAGTTGGGCCTGTACATTGGTACTTGAATAGTTTTCCCAGTTGATGGAAGGGTAGCTGAAGTCAACCAGTATGAGAGTATTGAGTTGGACCTTGATAGATTCCAGGGTGCTTAGGAAGTTGGTGTGTGAGTCATGGGACATGTTTGGGGTTCTGTAGCAGGCTATGACTTGTATCACTGTCTTAACCAGTGTTAGTTGCACTTGATGTATCTTGGATGCATTATGCTGGGCTACCAGTCTAGAGGTGTGCGTATCCTTTAAGAATATGGAGACACCACCACCTCTGGAGCTTCCAGATGCATTCTGGGGCTGAACGTTATGGAATGAGTTGTAGCCTGGGAGCACAGGGGTTCTTTCTGCCTCTTTAAACCAGGTATCTGTTACAGCACAGATGTCAACATTCTCCATTTTGAGGAGAGCTTTGACCGAGTGCATCTTGAGATTTAGACTTCTAGCATTGAACAGCATGACCCTCAGATTGCATTTCTTTGTAGCTGTTACAGTGGAATTTTGGTCTTTGGAACGCTGCCTAAAAAGACACTATAGGGGTAGCAAGAGCCTTAGCCAGTATCCAGAATCCCAGGGGTGACAGATGCAGGCCATCTCTGGCAAAGCATCAAGGTCTGTCGATCATGTATTCCAAGGAAGACAGATACTGGATCCCTTCAGAATGACACCAGAAACTTAGCCAATTGTAGAAGTCAATCATTTTCTGCTTGTACTGTGGTATCATTCTGGGTGATGGTAGAATACTGCTCAGGGTTAGGGTTATACCAGCTTGGGTTACATAATCCAAGAGTTCCATTACATCTCTTTTCATGTAGTCCAGGGAGGTATGTCTCAGGTCATTCACACCCACATGGACAATGACTGAGACATATTTGTACTTGTTGTGGAGTGACCCTAGTGCATGTGTTATATGGCAGATCCTGGCACCTGGTAGACAACTTACTGTCAACTTCTCCTTATTCAGCCTAGTGAGTGGGACATCATTGTGCCTGACAATTGAGTCTCCTATGATGAGTACATTGGGCAAAGTGTTTTGCCTTAAGGGCTTGGGTTGAGGGGCACACTGTGGTGGTGAGCTATGTGTTCTGGGTTTGGTGTTTTGTTGTGGTCAAGTGCGTTTCTGTCTCTGGGGTCTCTGTTGTTTGGGTAAATTTTTGAGAGCCTCTGTGAAGGTGGGTGGATGGTTTGTGTTTCTATGTGTGGGTTGTGATGGTTGGTATTTTGGAGGACTGTGTGTTCTATGTAGTGAGTTGCAGGTGTTGACCTTCTCATCTTGACCAGCTAGTCCGGTCTTGGTTGCAGCATGCACTGCTTCCATTTTGCTAATATAAGTGGATCTCCCACAGATATGAGTGTTGGGAGGTAAGAGGAGAGGATTGTCTGTGTACATTAGACAGTTGCCACACTGTCTCAGAATGCCCAAGTGCACCAGGTTAGCAGGAGAAAGCACAGGAAATTGCCCTACAATCATGCCAGGAGGGGTGGTCATAACTATTATACCATGACCTCCCCAAAACGTGCACGCTGATTGGCCAGCGTGCACATTGTAAATTGAGTTATACTAATGGAAAAAGGTTCGGTCGCCCGGACTTTTTTCCGTTAGTATAACTCTACTTTTAAAACACTGTCTCGCTATGCTAAATGGGTTTAACATAGAGAGACAGCTTTAAAATAAGGAACGGAGATCTCCGTTGCTTATTTTAAAGCTGTCTTGCTATGCTAAACCCATTTAACATAGCGAGACAGGTTTTAAAAAAAAAGCAATGGAGAAAGCAAGATCTCCATTGCTTTTTATTTCGCTATGTTAAATGGGTTTAACATAGCGAGACAGTTTTAAAATAAGCAACGGACATCTCCGTTGCTTAATTTAAAACTGTCTCGCTATGTTAAACCCATTTAACATAGCAAAAACAGTAAAAAAAAAGCAACGGAGATCTTGCTTTCTCTGTTGCTTTTGCCCACAGCTCTGATGTACTGCGCAGGCGCAGTACATCAGAACTGCCGCGGATGCCAGACATCTGCGGAAGGGCAGTAAACAGGCATTATACTATGCCGTTATTTAAGAAAAGTAATAGTTTATTTTCTTAAATAATGTCATGGTATAATAGCAATAACCCACTTCTGGGTGTGGGTAATGCTGTATTTACATTCTGTTGGCTTTGTTTGGTCCCTCGGGCTTCGCCCTCGGGAACAAACCACGCCAACCATGGGTAAATCCAGCATTACCCACACCCAGGCGTGGGTTATTGCTATAATAAGTACTGGTGCTGTTACTGCACAGGAACAGCTAGTGCTGATAGCACCTAAGTCTGTTACAATAAATGATTTAAAAGCCTGTTAAAGTGCTAGCCAATTACACTAATTGAAGTGCAAGAATTAAAAGAACAAGCTCAATCTAAGAGGAATATTGAAGTGCAAACTTTTAGGCACCAATAATAGTTTGCCTCAGCTGAGCGCCGCTGCACGGTGTACAAACAGGGGCTTTTAATCCAGAAAGTTATTTTAATAAGCCTGTAAAAAATAATTCTGTTACTTTACCCTTAAACTAATGGCTGAATAATGTGAAGTAACTGAGTATTATTTTTATGTTCTGAGGTTTGACTGAAATGTACTATACTATACACAGAACTGAGTATGAATGTCATATTCTGAATCTTGACTGAAATTCACATTAGGGTATACTGAACATTTAAAATAGCTGTGTATATTCTGGAAACTAACTAAACATACTAAAAGAATGTATTTTGCCAGTGTTTACTGAACACAGATAAAAGCATAACTGAAACTGGTACATGTTATATTAGTACCTTTTTCTGTCAGTATTATCTGAACATAGACTGAAAACTAGTACTGTTGACAAATTGCCTGAAACATGACAACATTTTGACAGTGTTACCTGAACACAGATAAACTGAAATCTGTTATTGTTATATTCTGGAGACTAAAAAATATCTGTTTGTCAGTATTGCCTGAACATAGACAAAAAGCATAAACTGAAATTAGTACTGTTATATAACTGTTTGAAAACATAACTGAAATCTGTTTCCCTGTCAGTATTGTCTGAACATAGATAAATTGAAAACTAGTACTATTGTATAATTGTCTTAAAACATGAGAACATTTTGATTGAACATAGACTGAAAACTAGTTCTATTGTACAATTGTCTGAAAACATACATACTTGCTTTAACTCATACATTTTAACTTTAAACGGACATTGAAGAAATACGTGAAACACATAGACCGTCAACCTTTGCACCACAGCTCTTGCAAAATTTTACTCTGCATTGTTCCAGTCTCTGATGAGGTAAAGGGAGGCCTGCTTTAATGTTGAAGTGTCCTTTTTATAGTTAAGCCTTTAAACCTCTTCCTTTCATTTCTTGTGCAAGGCTGAGTGATTAAAGTTCTTGATTGTATTTAGTATCAGGTACTTAAAATAACATTTTCATCTTTAACAATTATAAACTGATAGTATTGCTTATTACCCTGACTTTATTTACATTTTCTGCATGAAATAAACATTTGCAGCTTTAACAATTATAAACTGCTAGTATTGCTTACTGTGCTGACTTTGTTTACATTTTTTCTGCATGAAATAAACATTTGCTGCTAATAAACTCTTGCAAGTCTGTAAGCAAACTGATAACCTCAAATGAAACTAAAGTAGTAATGTAACACTGCACATTTCTGCACCTATATAAAATCAATTTTAACTGCTGAACTTTTTTACATTTTTCTCGTGACCCTTAGATTTTAACATACTGTTCTGAGAAGTAAACTGTTAACCCCAAATGAAACTGAAATAGTAATGTAACACTGTGCATTTCTGCACACACACACGCACACATATATATATATATATATATATATATATATATATATATATATATATATATATATATATATATATATATATATATATAAAAAACCAATTTTAACTGTGGAACCTTTTACATTTTTTCTCATGACCCTTAGATTTTAACATACTGTTCTGTGAGTGAAACTCCACCCACTGTCTCACCATAGCCGTTTTTTTAGCTGACGTCATTTAACTTTTCAGTAGTACTGAATGCTGTAAGAATTTATCATTACTGTCTACAATTTCTTGGATAAACAGAAAAACTGTAAATGCATTAAATTGATTTTTGCCATACACATACCTCTCAACTGTACCTCATTACGAGGAATGTACCTCATTTAGGGTCTTAAAAAGTTCATGTTCCTCAAAGTTCTTCAATGTCCCACATTGAAAGACTGTAACACATTCAGTGTTAGGAATTTTTTTAAGTGGAATCCATGGTAAATAGAAATGAATCATATTAATTCATTAACAGATGTTCTTTCTAAGTAAAACCAGCATATTTTAACCATCCTATGGCCTTCCTAGTTGAAGTTGTTAGTAAGCCATTAGTATGTGTTCCACATTTTGCCCATTTGTTCCACATTATGAGGACTAGTGTTCCTCATTTTTGGAGATGGAAGGTTGAGAGCTATGGCCATACAGCCTTATACCATATAGTACTGTCTTTAATTCAGCTTGCTAGGCTGGCTGTAATCTGATCTGATGTGCTTGGCAAATTGCCATCTCTGTACAAAACATATAAAGTCTCAAATTGATTACATAATGTTACTCTTTTATATATAGGATCTGGATTCTTAACTGTAGTGTCACCTTGACAATGTAGTATTGACTTTAAATTTTACTTTCTCTAAACTAGCAAACATTTTGGCTCTGTCTGTATCATTGCTTATTGTTTATGCATTGCAACACTTTAATACAAAGCTCTTAAATAATGACTGCTAAACAAAACAATAACACAAAAAATGTATTTGCCAAATCTGTAACTCTAAACCCTTTATTCTGTGAATTAATGTGGCTGTTAGTAATGCTATACCTTACAAGACATACAGGTATAGGCTTACTCTTTTTTATAACTGGCCACACCCAATATGTCTTTCTGAGCACTTCAGCTGTGTCAGCTGAACTGGAATTTATGTTACTTGTCACTAAAGTCTAAAAGAGTATAGAGCGCTAATGACATGTTCATACTTAGTGCAGAGCTGTTAAAACTTTGAACTGTTAGCTGCTGTAATCGTTGACCCTTTAAAAGCTGACAAAACTGCATTTGTTTCCTCTACTAAAGATCTATGCATAACTGAAGTTGATTTGTCTGTAAACAATGAAATATTGTCATTTCTTTTAACCTTAAACAATGATAGATTAATGCTCTGATCTGGTGCCAGAGTGCTGCAGCCATTACAGATAGCTATGAAATGCATGATGCAAGGTTGTTTTGGGTTTGGGGAGTTATCCCACTCCTGGCTGGCTTGCCATTTAAAGCACTGATAACACTGTACTGTACTGTAATTAACTGGAAACACTGAAATGAGACTAAGAATGAAAGTCTTTATCCGTTAATCATCCAAACTCATGCTGAACAAGTGCCAGTGTCTTCTTTATGGACCAAGTCTTGTGTACTTTTCAGAATGAATTCTCCAAACACTGTAGTTCATTCAGTTAAACAATATCCAAAGTTACTGCATGTCATATTCCGATTGTCCTGAACAATGGAATAATAGTCTTTATTTGACTTGTCTTCTGTGCTCAGGCTCGATTGCCTGTATTGTAGCTTAATCTTCTTCGTAGTGATAGGTTGAATGAACTAACTGACCTTCACTGAACTGCTATCCTGAGCAAAACAGATTATATTGCTTCAGTCCAGTAATTTTCCTTAGTAAACCACATTTACTCCCCCTAACCTTGGTCTTAGGCTTTGTTGTGTATGTGCTTTATTTAACATTCCATTAAGGACACTCTGTAGCTAGCAAGAATGTATCTTTCCCTTAAGAACATTCTATATTTCTGTATTTTCTACACACTTTATGCTTAACTTTCCTTTCTAATAAACTGTCTCTCATGCTTGACCAGCAAAGTTATTCTTTCTTTCTGCTTAACTGTCTTTTATGCATAAATGAAACACAATTTCTAGGCCTATTTTACCCTTTAGCCTGTCTAATGTCTATTATGCCATGACCCCCTCATTAATATTCCAAAACTTGCATGCTGATTGGTCAGCATGCACGTTGTAAATTGACTTATACTAATGGAAAAAGGTCCGGTCGCCCGGACTTTTTCCATTAGTATAAGTCTTGTCTCGCTATGTTAAAGGAGTTTAACATAGTGACACAGGTTTAAAAAAAGCAACGGAGATCTCCGTTACTTTTTTTAAAGCTGTCTCGCTATGTTAAACTCCTTTAACATAGCGACACAATATGTAAAAAGCAACGGAGATCTTGCTTTCTCCATTGCTTTTTTTTTTAAACCTGTCTCGCTATGTTAAATGTGTTTAACATAGCGAGACAGCTTTAATATAAGCAACTGAGATCTCCATTGCTTATTTTAAAGCTGTCTCGCTATGTTAAACCCATTTAACATAGCAAAACAGTAAAAAGCAATGGAGATCTTGCTTTCTCCGTTGCTTTTGCCCACAGCTCTGATGTACTACGTAGGCATGCGCAGTACATCAGAACTTCCGCGGAATACCAGATAGCTGCAGAAGGGCAGTAAGGAGGCATTATACAATACCATTATTTAAGAAAAGTAATTATTTTTTTTCTTAAATAATGTCATTGTATAATAGCAATAACCCACACCTGGGTGTGGGTAATGCTGGATTTACCCAGGCATGGGTTATTGCTATAATAACTACTTTAAAATGGAAGTTCCTAATCTAGCACTCACATAACACACCTCTTGTATACAAAATAACTTCTGCATTTCTGTCATTCCTATTGCAAAAATAATTGAGGACCAAATACTTTTCCCTTTGTGTTTCATAGCATTGATATTTCATATACTTTTGTGTCACTCCATGTTAAATGGATCACAAAAAGCTATTTTATCAAGTCATAAATGTTGGTGAGGGATTAACTGGAGAGATGGTGGAGAAATGAAGTTGCATCTCTTAAAAGTAAGTGTTCAGTCTTTTAATTAAGTAATGCCCAAAGTTCTTAATTCTACTCTGCTTCTATCAGTGTTTAAAAGTTCAAAGTAATACCATTCCAAATCCCTGTATGTGCCATAGGTTGAAAAAATGTAATATGCAACTGTTTTATGCTATAATAACCTACTTAATGTCTTAAACTTTTTCACTCGCCTTCACTTTTTCCATAAGGAAATCCTTACCAAATAAAATGGTGGTATCTTCCTATTTATAAGTTCTGTATTTCCTCATAGCTGCTAGAAGCCTTGCTTTATCATTGAAAAAGTAGATTTCATAGTTGTCAGTTTTGGCAGAATGTATCGTCATGTTTTTGCATTGCATTTATGAGAAGTTTATCCAGTTTGACATTGTAATCATCTGGTGGCTGTAATATCTTTGCAAAGATTTTTTGGACTGTTGTTTCAAAATATCCCAATGATTTGCCATTCCCACTTTTCCCACATCTCTGTCTTATTTATATTTGCTGTTCTTTGCTACCCATTAAATGATCAGTTGAGAGTTTTGTTTGCATTTGAGTAGATTCATACTTTTCTCTTAATTTCTTGATTTCTTGATATTTTTCTTTAGCTGTTTTTCCTAGTTTATCTCCCTTCTCAGTTAAATTATTTATTGTTTGTGTGTGACTTCCATTCTGTTTAGCGTTTCTGTTATATACTTAACTGTTGCTCTACTTTCTATATTTTTCTAGTGCTAAAATGAAACTTCATTATCTAAGTTTTGTTCTGTAAATATTCCCTTACTTTGTGCTATTTCATATTGAACCAACTTATGTTGTCTTTGATCAAGTCATTTTGTAATTTTTGTATTGCAATATCCCCACTGCTAAGACATGTACTCTACAGTTGTTCAGCATATTGATTTGTGATCAATTATATTAACTTTGCATTTCTTCCTACTCAATTTCTAACTGTCTCCTATTACAATTCTCTTTTTTAGGTAGGGAGACTTTCAGTATTATCTTTTCAGCTGTAAGTAGCTAACTTATTTGGCTAGTGCTAGCCGGACCCTATTTCTTTTTAACTGTTCTGATGTCTTTAGGACTCTGTCACTGCTTTGTTTGAGTTTTGGACATGTTATACCATGCTAATATCATTTTATTAATCTCCCACATTGTGAAAATAATAAACTAAAACAAATATGGGAGATTCCTTTCTTCTCAGCAAATATTTTCTCATTAATTTTCCATCCCAGCAGTGTTTATTTTTATTATTATTATTATTATTATTATTATTATTATTATTATTATTATTATTATTATTAATATTATTATTGTTTATTTGTTTTTATTAACTAGGAAAGCCTGATTCATCATAACTAATGCTCAGAGAAGGCCCGGTAAGAAAAGCTCCACAATGAAATCAATCTGTGCAATTATATTTAATTAACAACAGTAATATGATGAGTAGATAATACAATTTATAGCTGAGAGAGAAAACGTATTCATATTGATCCAGTTTAAGTATGAGTAAGCTAAAGGTAAGCATCCTGTACACAAGAGATTCAGTTACAGTTGTTAATATGGTCATTTGTAAGTAAGATAGTAGTTAAATCTGAATATAAGCAATTTAATCACCATAAACAACATGTTACATTGTTCTATGTAATTTCTATTTTATAGTTAACATCGAGTTTATTTACATAATTAGGCATACTACTAGGAAGAATGAAAAAGATATATGTAAAGATTTTGACAACCTATCAGCTGTTTGTGCACTTTTAGGGAAGATGCAGGCTCTAGTTTAATTGGCTACTCTCAGCTTAGAACAGGTGGCTATAGCTGGGAGAGATATGGACAAGAGAAAAAGAAAAGGAAAGGGGGTGCTGAAAGGAAGCGTAGGATGATGATTTATCCTGGAGATGTGCAGGAACATTGCCAGTTGTCATTTAGGTGCTGTTTAAGTTGGATTTTGAATTTTACTTTGTTTTTGTGTTGTTTTAGTTGAACTAGAGAGGAATTCCAGGTACTTGAAATGTACTGAGGGTAAATAGATTTACCAGTGTTATTGTTAGTTTTAGTTACTGTTAGATAAATTTAGTGCTTATAAGGTAGTGTCTTGTGAGGCATGCACAAGCATTATTTAGTAAAACAACATGTTTAATTTTGTTTGGATATTCTCTTGCTATATATGTTGGGAGATGGTCGTTAATAATATCACATAGTGATCCATAGTCAGTAAGCATATTAATTCTATTTGTGAGACTCCAGTCTCTTATAGATTCTCTGTTACTGGAAATGTAGAGCATAGTTGTGGTAGGTATTATCTCAGTAAAACCATATAGGTTCATTATTTCTGAGGGAGAGGGTGAGTTGACAAGATTCTATTCTGCGTGGAGATCACCTAGAATGATGGTTTCTTTATGCATGTTGTCAGACATCCAGTGGAGGACGTCTTATGCTGTCAGGATGTTATTGCCCAGGGGAATGTATATGGCTAGGATGCATATGGACTTTTTACTATTGATTTTTAGCTGTGATAGTACGAGTTCAGCATTATTGAATTTTTGTATTTCTTGGGGTAGAGGGTTACTTCAAAGTTATTTTTGTGTATAATTGTGACTCCTCCACCTCATTTATTTCCTCTGTCCTTTCTAAGAGTATTATAATTTGGGATAGGATTGTGTTGTCATTTATTTCATGTCTTAGCCATGTTTCTGTGGCTATGACAAAGTCAGGGGAGTAGAATGCTAAAGTGGCATGAATGTCTTGCATTTTGTTATGAATATGTCCAACATTCATGCTGAAGAAGAACACGTTTTGTTTGGTATTGATCAGGAGTAGCAGGGTGGGGTTTTGTGCTACGGAAATGACTGAGTGGAGCTGGTGTGTAGGACCAGGATATGGGTGTATATCTCCACAGAGATTTAAGGTGGTGATGGTATTTGGGTGTTTATCTCCACAGAGATTTAAGGTACAGATGTTTTTTGGGTGTATATCTCCACAGAAATTTAAGGTGGAGATGGTTTTTGGGTGTATATCTCCACAGAGATTTAAGGTGGAGGTGGTATTGGGTGTATATCTCCACAGAGATTTAAGGTGGAGATGGTTTTTGGGTTTATATCTCCACAGAGATTTAAGGTAGAGATGTTTTTTTCAGTATATATCTCCACAGATATATAAGGTGGAGGTTTCATAATAGATAAGGAATAATTGTTTTTTATTTGCTGTAACTTTAATGTTATAGTGGGCTACAGGTTTGTGTTTTACTTATCTGTATGTGTGTGCAGGTCTGATGAGTGGAGGTTGAACAGACTACTAGCAATAATAGAAAAGTGGGATAGATTGTTTTCCTGTGAAATTGGTGGGGGTGTGAAATCTGGTAGAGATTAGTGTGGTAGCTTGACAGGTGAGCTATTAGGGTTAAATGTAGGAGTATGAGTGTTTGGGTTGAAGCATTTTTAAGGTTAGGAGAGAAGGCAAGTGGCAATGATGGACGATGTAGCAGAGACTGTATATGATTAAAGGGCTGAGGAGAGATTAAAGTTTATTACATTAATTATAGTTTATATGACTGTTGTAGTGTGACTGGCTATGGTTTGTATGTGGGCTAGAGTGAAAAGTGGGAGGGGGGTTGTGACAAGCAATTGGATGAAAAGTGCAAGCGTGAAACTAGAGAAATATCACTGGAAGTATTTGAGTAGCTAGTTGAATGAGGGCTAAAAATGGTGTGTTAAGAATGAGAGAGAGGTGAAGTAATTTGATAGGCAAATTTGAAAGAGTGGTAGTGATAATATGGGTGTTTAAGTGATTGAATGGATGGTGCAGCGGGTGGAGTATGGAGGGAAATAAACTCAGTTGTAATGGGGAGGATGGGAATTAGGGGTAAGATAGGGAAACAGAGTGAGCCCAAGTGGAGCAGGGGCAAAATGATTGGGGCCCCACACCCAGGTGGATGTTAAAAAAAAAAAAAAAAGATCAGTGGACCTGCCTGACAGAAATGGAAGTAGGGGTCTTTTATTTTAAAATAGCTAGCCGAAGTGGTGATTTAACCACTTTTAGCTCAGACCAATTGCTAAGTTGCCCTTAAGTTATTTTTAAGAAACTAGCATTCTTTGATGTATTTATTTACTCAGCTAAAAGTTTGACTTAGAATTGTGAGTAGTTTAACTACAATATGGGGCTGCCAATATCACTATACATAATGTAAGAGATGCAGCTTTGACTTTTTACTGAATTGGGATAGATTCCTGCAATGAAGGACAGTGATCATCCAGATAACTGAGTTATTTAGGAGTGTAGGTAAAGATGTGCACACTCTCCTGTAGATAGGCTGGTTAGCACTATTTACACACCTACTTTTAAATAATAGTTAAACAGTTTTTGAAAGTTTCTACTCAATCAACTGTTGGGACTTTGGTTGCTCTGGAGAGGCTTTGGCTTAGTTCAGAGTGCAGCAATGTACACAGTTCTTAAAAGATTACATTTTCCATTATTTATTCTCTTTCTTTCACTTTCCATATCTCTCTCTCTTTTTCTATCATTGCTGAAAATTTTGCTCACATTCACATACAATACAATTCAATAAGAAAATTAAATAGCATTTAACAGCCCATTTGTCATAATTTTGATTTTGCACAGTTATAGCAGCATAAAGTAGAAAAGTTTAAGTATATTTTAACTAGTCTAATAATGTTCTAGCATGTTATGCATTTACACTAGGGTCCTTACCTCTTATATCAGCTGGATCTGAAGCATGTGCTGAAGCTCCAGGTTGGATAGGAAACAAAAACTTGAATTGGCTGCATATTTCCACAATATTTAAAATAGTTACTCCTCATTAAAGTTATGCTTGCAATCTCACTTCACTTGAGAAACATGCTTCACTTTTAATTTTCCATTTCTTCTGGATTAAAACAGCATCTTTTTCACATTTTGTTCTCAGAATGGCAAGTTACAACAGAGATTTTAATCACTCCTCATAGAAGAAGTAAGGATTTACTTCAACTCATCTGTTGGTTGACTGTTACCCTGGCGATGCATAATCCCATGATAGTTCAGCAACTCATCACCCTCCTGCAAGTGTTCCTGTTCATCTGGAATCCTTTCACTACCTTCAGATATTCTCAAAAATTAATCCATCATCATTTGTCTTTGTCACCCAATAAACTCAAATGTTGTGTCCAATACACAGAAGGAATTTAATTCCAGCGAATCATAGGTGAAGCATGTCTTGAGCTGGTGAAGAGCAGGATTCCCTTGGAGACTTTATTGACACTATCTTTCTTAATCTCACTAAATATTTCAATTGAGTTTCCCATAAATGACTAATGGTATGGCTTCACTGACAGTGCATTAAATAAAATGATACTATTTCTGCTCATTAACATAAGTACACCCCAGGGGGTTCTCTACTGCTGTTCTCTATTTATGACAATGATTTGACCAATCAGAGTAGAGATTCAAAATGAAGTCAGTGTGCTGATCATGCCAATATTTCCCTTACTGGCAGCTGAGCCATGTCCAGCATTTGGTCAACTGGTGCCCTAGGCAAAAGTCTCCAGAGCCCTCCCTCACCATTTGGTGCCCCCATCCTGGCCTCGTACACCATCCAGATTGCTGGAAAAGCGCCCCTTCTAGAGTGGTGCCTTAGGTGGCTGCCTAGTTGGCCTATGGCTAAGGCTGGCTATGAGCTCTCTGTCTTCTCTTCCAGGGTCATTTCAGTAACCACTTCTGATTATCCAGAACTACCATTCCTCACACCTACCTCAATTTCTTAATGGGCCAAAATGAAAGCTATTGACTCAGGGTTTCTTGAGGAGATTGTTTCAGCTAATATTCTTTTTTTTTTTGTTATCACTTGTGACATAGCCGTGGTGGTGCAGCGGTAGCGTTGTTGCCTCACAGCAAGGGGTTCTCCATTCGATTTTTGGCTGAAGCACCTTCTGTGTGGAGTCTGCATGCCTTCCCTACGGTCGAGTGGCATTCGAAAGACATGCGTGAATGAGCGTGCCTTCGTTGAAGGTTGGGTGTCGGGCTGGCACTTCGGCACCATAAAAATTGACTGCCAATCGTTAGCGGACCGGAGTTCCACTGTGGTGACCCCTAACCGGGAAAAGCCAAAAGAAAAAAAAACAACAACTTGTGATATAGGCACATTTACATTAATAGAAAAGTAATTAGACTGTATTAACAAGTTAAAATTATCAAACATAATGTTTCATATATATTAATATATATCATATAACCTAAGCAACATTACATAAATTATTCAGTTCCTGCCCCTTTTTATAAACAAGAAACATCTTTATTAAACCATCACTTATGACATAAGTAATCATACATGTATATAAATAAAAACAAACCAGGCTGACACAATCCTATCTGCAAGCATTTTACATCATAAACCATACTGACACACTCCGAGATGCAAACATCAGTTATAATCTACCTAATCGTTTTCTTTCAAACATTGCATAGCTCACTTAAGTCCTGCCTTCTCTTAAACTTCATTCCTACCCTGTTTGTATTGTTCCTACAATTTCCATGTTTCAGCTAATCTTCTTAAGTGCATTATTGATCAATGGTATTTGACATCAAGATAATTAATGCATTTAACTCCCTCAATTACGTATTCCTCCTACATTTTCATAGGTTCATAGGTTCATAGGTAGGTACTAGGCTATCACCCAAGGGCCTAAGTAAGCCTTGGCAACAAGGTTCCCTGGCTTATGCCACCCAAGAAAGTTAATTTCCTGTGCCTCTGTCGAGCAGAGCCACAGAAGTGATCCCCGGGGTGTATTTCCTATTTCCCATCCACTCATCAAGATTTTTCTTAAAGAGTGCTAATGAGGAACTTTGCTTGACATAGATGGATAGCTTGTTCCAGAGTATAGGAAGTCTCTGGGACAGGAATCTATCCCTCCAGCATGTCCTGTTTATTGTGGTGACAAGGTTTAGGTCCCTACAGCATGTAGCTCGGAGGGATTGGGATTTCTTTAGGTGTAGCATGTCCAACAGTTTTGGGTTTAACATAACTTTATATGATAGGCAGAGATCTACTCAGAGTAGGCAATATGCTACAGAGTAAAGCTGGAGTTTTTTGAGACGATCAGTGTAGGGCATCTGTTTGAGGCCAGTAATCCTCTTTGTGAGGTACTTCTGTGGCCTTTCCAGCTGCTGCAGATGTCTTGTGAGGTACATTCCAAAAGGGGCGTTGTACTCTATAATAGGTCTAATGAGTGCTGAGTAGAGGGGAACAATGACCTCTTTTTTCCTGGATGAGAACCCTTTTGTGATGAGGTGTGCCACACAGAAGGATTTCCTGACTACTGTGGCGATGTGATTATCAAAGGAGAGACTACTGTCCACCTGGGTCCCAAGGTCTCTTATCACACATTCGGCATTAAGTAGACTGCCGTTTATGTGGTAATTCATGGGTACATAATTTTTACCAAAGGGGATGAAAATGCACTTTTTGGCATTGAGCTTGAGGATATGCCTCTGACACCAGGCATCTGTCTCAGTGAGGCCTTTCTGTAGGATGTCCACATAATTTGGGGACTCAACTATGGCTCCTAGTTTGCAGTCATCTGCAAACTTTGTTAGCCAGAGGCCTTCTGTGTTAGCCTGTACTTCAGAAAAGTAGATACCAAACAGGAGAGGTCCCATGACCTAACCCTGTGGTACTCCACTTGTCACTGGTTTGAAGTCAGATTTGCAGTCTGCAACTTTTACAGTGTGGGTTCTGGCAGTGAGCCAGTTGACAACCTATCTTGTGACAGAGGGATTTATACCTAGTTTAGTGAGTTTATCTATAATTCCAGAATGGGGGATGGTGTCAAAAGCCTTGGCGAGGTCAAGATAGGCTGTCTGAACCACATTACCCTCATCTACAGCTTTGGTGACTGCCTCAAAGAAGTCAATCAGGTTCAGAAGGCATGATCTGCCTTTCACAAATGCGAACTGGGTGGGGTCCAGAGTTTGGAGGTTACCAATGTCTTTGTTTATGAGTTCCATGATGATTGCGCTGTAACTCAAAACAGATCTGGGTGTTGCCATTGAGATTCTTGACATAGCTATAGAATGCTTTGTGGTTGCTCTTAGAATCAGTGGTGATTTTGTTTTCATAGCTAGCTTTGAAGGATCTTACAAGGGATCTTACCTTCTTAGTAGGGCTGACCAGGGAGCTCCTCCACTCATGGGATTTTTACTCTCTTTTGCAACAGTTTCTTCCTTCTGTTGTAGAATTTGTTTATGGCAGGGGACCACCAGATTGGCTTCCTTTTTTGGAGGATAGTGTCTTGGTTCTATTTGGGATAGCAGGATCCATGCACTTATGTAAGTGCTTATAGAGTGCATTTGTAAAGGATTCAGCAGTCATAACTGTATTGTCCATCTGCCTGGCTGTCATGTAGTTCACCACTTCTGTCTTAAGAAGCATGAAGTTGGCTTTGGAGAAATTTTTTACCATGGTTTCCTTAATGGTGGGTGGGGGCGGGATGCGGATACCTAGGGTGATTAGCTTATGGTCGGATCTGACCAACGAGGAGTTGACTTCAGATGTGGAACACTAGTCACTCATGTTGTTAATGACTAGGTCTAGGATATTGTTGCCCCTGGTGGGGGTGTGGATAAGTTGATCCAGGGCATTGGAATTTATGAATTCCAGAAAGCGTTGAGCAAAGGAGTTGGTACATGAGTAGTTTTCCCAGTTAATGGTGGGGTAGTTGAAATCGCCCATTATTAGGGTGTTTGGTTGAACCCTAATATTTACCAGTATATCAAGAAAAGAGGAGTGGGAATCCTGGGGCATGGTGGGGGATCTGTAGCAAGCTACAATTTGGATTGCAATTTTGCCCAGAGTTAGTTGCACTTGTATAACCTCATATGTATTATGCTGCACAACTAGCCTGGAGGTGTGGATATCCTTAATGAATATGGACACACCTCCGCCTTTGGTGTTCTGGTCCAGGTTAGATGGCCGAAAAGTGTGCTATGAGTTATAGCCTGGTAATGCCTTGAACCAGGTCTCAGTCACTGCACAGATATCGATGTTCTCCATTTTAGGGAGTGCCTCAAGTGAGTGTATTTTGAGATTTAGATTTCTAGCATTGAGTAGCATTACCCTCAGTTTTTGTCTGCCTGCTGCTGTTACGGTGGTGAATTTGTCATTTGACGCTTGCCTAATAAAGGCACTATAGGGGGGACAAGACCCTTAGCCAGTATCTGAAATCCTAGGGGTGACAGGTTTAGGCCATTTCTGGCAAAGCATCATGGTCTGTTGACCGTGTCATCCCAGGCAGACAGATACTGGATCTCCTTAGAATGACACCAGAAGCTTAACCAATTGTTGATGTCAATCATTTTGTCCTTGTACTGCGGTATCATTCTGGGCGATGGCAGAATGCTACTCAGGGCTAGGGTCATACCTGCCTGGGCTACAAGATCGGACAGCTCTTCCGTGTCTCTTTTCATGTAGTCCAGGGAGGTATATCTCAGGTCATTCACACCAACATGGACAATGACAGAGTCATATTTGTTCTTGTTGTGGAGTGACCTAAGTGCGTGGATTATGTGGCGGATCCTGGCACCTGACAGGCAGCTGACAGTAACCTTCTTGTTTAGCCTGGTGAGTGGGACATCAGTGTGCCTAAATATAGAGTCACCTATGACTAGTGTGTTGGGTATGTTGTTTTGCCTTATGGGCTGTGGTTTATTGATACACTGAGTCTGTGGGCTATGTGTCATTTGGGTTGTGTTGGGGGGGGTGGAGGTTGCTTGTGCTTCTGCTTTGGAGGTCTCTTTTGCTTGAGCAGATTATTATTGAGAGCCTCCATGAATGTTTTTGTGTTTCTATGTGTGGATTTTGGTAGTGTAGCTTTACCTCCAGTTTGACTAGATAAGTGCATCTCTCACAGATTGTGGTGTTGGGTGGTAGGAGGAGAGGGTTGTCTGTGTACATGAGGCAATTGCTACATTGCGCCAAAATGCCCAGATTCATCAGATAGACAGGAGAGTACACTGGGAGCTGACCCTTGGACATGCCTGAATAAAAGCTACTTTCCTCTAGACAAGTGAGGAAAGTGAGTATAAGAGCTGTTTTTCTCTAAGCAAGTGAGGAAAGTAAGTACAAAAAATTGTTTTCCTCTAGGTAAAGAGGAAGGTTGAGTGCTGTAGTAAATTGTAGCTTATTTAGTGCTAACAACACATTCTGAACAAGTGCTCAGCACGAATAAGCAAATTCAAGTGCTAAAACTAAGAATCTGTACCTGGATCTTGTGGTAGATAGGCTACCTAGTGCTTACCACTCCCACTGATAAGCTAGAATGCTTCCCTCCAACACAGAAAGGCTTGGGGGTTCAGAAGCTTACTAACAGTCCTGGATACAGCAAATTTGTATCTGGACTAGACTAGTTACAGGAAAGGTAGGAAACAAGCGCAAACGTGGGCTTTTAAACCAGAAAGTTGAAAGAGATGGAAAAATTGCCAAACGGCCAATAAACTACAATATATGGGCCAGAAACCACTCCTGTGGTAGATAGGCTACCTAGTGCTTACCACTCCCAGTGATAAGCTAGAAGGGTTCCCTCCAACACAGAAAGGCTTGGGGGGCTCAGAAGCTTACAAACAGTCCTGGATACAGCAAATCTGTATCTGGACTAGACTAGTTACAGGAAAGGTGGGAAACAAGCACAAATGCAGGCTTTTAAACCAGAAGGTTGAAAAAGATGGAAAAACTGCCCAAACTGCCAATAAACTACAATTTCAGTTCTTTTTCCTATCCATTATTCCTCTAATCATTCATAAACATTACCAGGATTATAAAAAAAATTCTAGCATTGCCTCACAAAACAACAGAAAGTACCACTAATGCTCTCTGCACAACTTGAACTGGACAAGATTCACTTATTACCTTTCTGTTACTACACTATGCTATGCTCATACATTATTATATTCCAACAACTATTTTTCATTAGCTCAACCTATATTTAGGAGTTCATCTTGATGAAGTCTGAGATGCCAAGTCAATCACACATTGTGGTATTTAAAGATGGACACTAAGTATGGAGACTTTAGTTTTCTTATCATTCTTTGTAAATGAAGGAATAAACTGTCATTTGTTCTACTCTCTGCCCAAGAAGCTTTTCAAGTCCACCCTTAACATGTTTGCAAAACTGAACTTGCAAATATGGCACCACCTAATTTTCTAACATCAGTTAACTAAAATCCAGTAAACTATTATACATTATCACCTAATTCTACTATACTCACAGTGTGTGTGTCTCTCTCTCTCTCTATATATATATATATAAAATATATATATATATATATATATATAAAAATATATATATATATATATATATATATATATATATATATATAAAAAAAATATATATATATATATATATATAATATATATATATATATATATAATATATATATATATATATATATATATATATATATATATATATATATACATACAAATACACACACACACACACACACACACACACACACACACACACACACACGCTCGCACGCATGTGTGTGTGTGCATCATTTATCTGCCATCCAGTTAATAATTTCCCAGGTGACATTTCTTTATGCTCTACTTTAGCTAGACACAGTATTACTATCTCTCTTAGATATAGTCATATTACTTGCTTTTATTGCCTGGAAATTTCTCTCCCTGAAACTCCACTGACAATTTAATCTCACATCTGAGCTTCCCCTTTTAAGAACAGCAAAATAGTGAAGACCTCCTTCACTGCAGATCCTTACATTCTATCAGTAATCACATTATGGCGTTACCAATCCTCCAAAGCAAACAAAAAGAGTTAATTGATAACTATATACTATAAAACAAATGTGTATTTGTCATAACATATCACAAACTAACCATTGGAGGGTTCAAACATATTAAGTGACATGTATGTTCAAATATTGAGTGACATGTATGATCAAACTGGTTATACATGGCTGAAACTGGTAGAAAAAGTCTCAGTAAGACTAAATAAACATGTTGACCCACAAGGGAATATAGACATAACCACACATGCCAGTCTATACATGATGCATAAAATAACAAGACTACATATCTCTGAACACATAGGCATATACTATGTGCATGTATTTAAAATCACAAAACCAAAACATGTCATAGAATAAAATACTCACCTCAAAGTTGAAGAATACCTATAGACATGGTCAAGTTCAATAAAAATGTATACATTCCTATGTTGTATACATTGAACTTGATGAATTTTCATGGACATCATAGGAAAATGTATTAATGTATTTATGAAGGAATACACAGGTATTTATGTACCTGTGTCTGGTCAAATGAGTCTTCTCCAAATACATATGCAGCCTTATTAATTTTAGGATCTCCATCTATACATAAAGACTGCCATTCATATATGTCACTACACACAGTGCAGACGGTTACACAGTTATCACCCCTGCACTTTTCCTTGGGCACAGTGGACCTGGCAGATCTCCCCAAAGACTTACTACTCCTATTGGTTTTGTCTGGTTAGAAGTCTGAACAGCTAAGTCAGGTCATTGAGTGTACCACTGTATGCGTCCTGCCTGCTAGTGTGTGTGACATTTGTGGCACCCTAGAGTGGATCCTGTAACAGATACACTACTTAACGTACCCTCAACCTTTTGAAGAAAGACAGTGCCTCATTGAATGTCCCAGGTGATTTAGAATGTACACATGTCTTGTATGATATCCTATAGAGCTTTTAACCCTTTCTAGCTTTAGCTGGGGTGGCACAATGGTGCAACAGGTAGCATTGCAGTATCACAACAAAAGGTTTGTTGGTTTGGTTTTCAGCAGGGGTTCCTTTTGTGCAGAGTTGCAAGTCTTCCCTATGTTTGCATGGGTTCTCCAGTTGCAAAAAACATTCATAAGACTTGTAGTAGGTGAATTGTAGAATGTAACTTGTCTATAGGTATGAGAGCATGCATGTATGATACAGAAAAAGACCTTGTAATCTACTTCTGCCCCTCCCCTTTACTTCTTTGCCTTGTAAACTTCATGTATAGAGCTGGCTGTCCTTGGAGTAAATCTAGGAGTCAGCTGTGACTTATGAGAGAGAAAGAGAGAAAGCACTGGTTAGTAACTCCTAATCTATCTCATCCATTCAGTGTTGCATATGCTATATGTACCATTAATAATATTTGCCATGTGATTCATTTGTGCAATTTTGTTCTACTAGTGTGATATATAAACAACAATAATGTAATAACTATATCACCATAATAAATGAATAGTACATATCATTTGTTATATACTAACCTAGATACATCATATACCATGGTACCATTATGCTATGGAAAATGTAAAGTGTGTACCTACAGTACCAGTTACAATACAGTATATTTGTAGGATACATGTTTGTATTGGTGATGTTTGTTTCAGTTTCATGTTTTTGAATGATGGCTTCTCAGAGAGTATGCCATGATGACTTTACCAATTCTGAGAAGTAAGTATTGACAAAGGAATTAAGAATGCCAGTATGTCCAGTGAGATCAATGTGGGGATGACCTTGTCTTTTGATTAAAGTTTGTTAGCTGTTCACTCCAGAAATATTTTTGATGCATCATGGATATGAGTGATCATACATGTGGTGAAACATTGCAAAGTGGATGTAACTAAATATGAAAGAGATAACAGGCTCACACAAGCACTCCATTTGTCCATAAATTGTTCCTTGATCCTTATCAGTATGAATGAGATTGCATGACCCCTCTTCCCAGATCAGTGTACACTGGTACTATCTGCTACAGTAATCTTTTTAGTATTTCCATATTACAGATGTTATCTTGTACATGCATGTGTGAGCGGCTTGTCTATGAGGAGGCTGGGAAGGTAGTTAAAAAAGTGCCAGGTCTGTGTCTTTTGTTGCATGCATTTTGGAATGTTATAATCATTACTAGCTTGTTATATGGCTGTAATGCCTGCTTGTACATAGAGCCATAACTGGAGTAGGTCAAATGGATTGGGTTCCTTAGACACAGAATGTTAAGGACTCAGTTGTCAGGTGCTAATGATGTGCGTGTGCAGTGATGACACTGATTTATGAAGCCATGTCTTCATAAATGAACACTGATACTATATTTGTAGTCATAGCTGAAATACTGAAGTACTCAATTTTTGACATTAACTGTATTAAGTTGCTATAGTTACAGGCTGCAAAAGAGTTTTTTTTTTTTTTCTTTTTATGCTCCTCAATTTTGAGTTAAGGAGGTACCAGTATGGTGAATGGTAGAGGGCACCTGATGACCCAGCTACAGTTCTGTCTGTACATGTATTGCTGGTCCCTAAGGTAGGCTATTGTATGTAAAGTCTGAGGTTAGTTTTACAAATACTCGACTATTTATGCTGTATACAATCATTGTTTTAACAGCATCCCCCTTGGGCATCATATAAAATGATGTAATGTCCAGCAGTTTTGTTTTTATTTTTGCAACTGTTAACTATCTCAGGATTTGTGACATATCAATGGATGCATTCAGCAGTACTGAGCATGTAGTTACAGGGCTCAGTTTTACTTCTTATAATAATTCACATGAGTTTGGCATATAGTCCTTGATGAGTCAACTAAACAGATCTATACCGCTGACCTGCATGACAGCTCAGTTGGTATCACTTGTAATGTCTCTTATGGCCAGGGTGGTCCACCAACTTTTGCCAGTCAATTGACTGTTGTTATTGCTCTATCCTAGTGAGTCTTTGAATTGTAAGTTTTTAACTGGGGGCAAATATGTCAGTGAAGATGATGCTGATGACCCCACTGTACCACACACCCTGAGTATAACTGGTTATCAGTCTGTAAGTGGTGGTCAAGTGTAAACACCAGAACTCCCATCTGTAACTGGAAACTTCAATATACCAGTACACCTAATAACAGACAAAGACTTTTGATTGTGATTTGAAAGGATCACCCCAAAGTCTGCGTGGGGTCATGTTACTTGCACTCTTCATGGTGGTAATGCCAACACTAGCTTTCTATACATGTAGCAGCGATCTTTGATCTCCTGCTTAGACTGCTTATCCTCTAGGAGCCTTTGGCATTAACTAGGTGTCTGCATTCTTAATTATGCTGTATAATAATAGTAATTGGTTCCTAATTTGAAATGAAAGGGTTTCCAGGACAATTAACAAAACAAGGGTTTTGATATATAAAGAAAAGAAAACAGTTCTGTCTTATTTCGGTTCATAGCATTTTCTTTCACAATGTAGTCTGACTGCCTTCTTGTATTCTGAAAAATTCTAAGCCTTGCCTCTATTCACCTCCATTAATAACACTTTGAATTTTCCAACACTAAGATTATCACCTGTCTGTGTTTACACAAGATAGACCCTATTTGCGTAATGGTGACCTGCAAAAAATGTGAAAAATGTCAAATGTCCTGAAATTTTAGGACAAAAATATGTTCTATGTTTCCTCTAATCACTGGAGAAAGCAATTATGTTGTATCTTAACACTTAATATTATATTATATGAAATCGAAGAAGCAACTCAAATCCTACAAGGGTGAGAATAAAGTGAAGTTTGGTTCTCCATGCTAGTCACCCCTCTTAGCCTTTAAATAATAGTGTGTGTCTTCCTTCTGTGAACGAATAATTTTCCTTGTGATGGTTTGTTACATTGCTATGACCTTCTTGTATCAGCTTAGTGCAAGAAGCAAACATTGACAATCTTTGTGCTAATTTACTGTTGCATGCTGCATAGACTCAACAGACTCCAAAGTTTTGCACTTACTGGCTGGTTTAAGAATAACATTATACAGTTCATCCATCTTGCAAGACAAAGTTCTATTTTCTCTTTACAACATATGTATGTGGCATTCATTCTTTTTATATTTTTGTTCCAGCTTTTGGGGGGGGGGGGGGGTGTTGATTAAATGAAGCTAAGACAGTGCTATTCTATTTCTTTCATCTAATCTTTTTAAGTTCCGCACTGGTATTTACCAGTAGTTAATTTTAATTAACACTTCCATGCCTCTTTTGCTGTATAAGTTAAGCCGCCACTACATTGTTGTGAGCACAATTTTGCATACAGTTCTTGACTTGATCTGAGTCTCTTTTAGTTCTGCTGTTACTAACACATTCTCATCTTGCACATTCTGACAGTTTACTTTTGTATAAAACAGAAAATTACCATGTGATGCCAATTCATTTAGCACGTTCTGTCTTACACTTATAATCGCTGTTCTGTCTTGTACAGAAAGTTCAGAGTTTCCTGGTTAAATTAACATTTTTTGTTTTGTTTTGATATCTTTTTTTTTTGTTAGTCAAGGTCAGCCAGACATCTTAATTCACTGTGACAGTTTATTTTCATATTCAGAAACCACGTTTCAACATTGCTGTTGATTTTGTCTGTTTAGAAACAGCACCCTGTGGCTGTCTTAGCATTTTTACTTTGTCAGGTAATGTCCTGATTTTTTCTAGCAGAGCTATATACCATTCAGAGAATGTTTCGTTTATGGTCCCTTGCTGATGGTTATCCCTTTGTTGCATATTCTGACTTCTTGAGACAACCTCATTGCCTTTCTTTGAAAGTCTTTTTTCTTGATAAAACTGCTGAGTTTAAAAGTCAAGAGCTATACTTCATCGTTACTTATTACAGCTGTCTCTACACCCTATAGAATCAGTGTCACTGCCTTCAAGTAATGGCATTTATTCTTTTACAATGCATCCAATCAGCAGCCAGGTTTGCAAGCATTTTTCTATTTTATTTATTTTTTTGCAGGACACAGCAATGAACTCCATTTTCCCCATCACAGGGTAGTTAGCGTCACCAGCTTAGACAATCTTGAGATTCACAAAATGTTGCCAGTTTTTCAGTAAAACAATTTTCCCACATGCAGTCATTTTTGGTACGTTTCTAAGATAATGTCAACAAATCATTTTTTTTAATCAGTACTTTGACTTCCACAAAGAGTCACTTTTATTGCTAGAACATGTCTCTATATGGTAGAAACTATGCAAAGTGTCTTGTACGTATAATAGTTCTTCACTGCTCTGGAAGACTGGCTTTTTGTTTATTGCTGTTATACACTTCATAACAGATTTCATATGTTTCACTAAGGAAAAGCAGGCTCAGACATCACCTGTTAAGAGTCAGTAGTGTGTAAGGTTCCATATACACACACACACACACACACACACACACACACACACACACACACACACACACACACACACACACACACTGTTTTATTCTGAATACAGACTGAGTTCTCTTCAAAAAGTATTAAGCAGGTGGTACTTTTCATTTGATATAGATACAGGACAATTCACAAAGTGAAATTATATATAAGTAGAATTTATTTCAGTGTTATAATGGACCACACTTTGAATTAACTTCAGCAACTTATAATTCTACTCTGCACACTATGAAAATGCCAGCTTTGCACTTAACAGTCTATCATTTTTTTTATTTCTCTATAATTTGTTTGGATTTACTTATTAGGTTTTAAACAATTCAGAATATCATTTAATAAATCAACTTAAATATCTCTATTAGAAATATATCAATATAGAATCATAACCTGAGAACAGACATAGTAATTACAGAGTGGCTGCAAATGCAATACTGATGAATATCATTGCTAATGATATGATTGCTAAAGTAATAACCAGTCATAAAAACTCAAAGCTTAACTATGTACAACAAAAATATTCAAGTAAGACAGCCCAAATAAATAAATTAACATTCTGCTAAACATATGCATGTTTCATATTGAATAAAATGATACATAACTAAATTGCAAGTGTAAAGGGAAAAAAAAAGAGAACAGAGTGACCATGATAACAAGGATATTCCCTCTTATGATTAATGGGTATAAGATACTAGTAGCAGGGTTAATGGAGTAGGATTTAAATATAACCATTGAAGCAGTTAATGCAAGGGTTCCATTTCTTAATCAAATAAACTACATTGCCTTTTCTTTTGGTTATTTTGAGTTTGGTCTTGTATACATCGTGCAATATTTGAAAGCTTTCCTGTACCTAGGGGTTGGGGTGTTTTCCTTCTCTTCTTTTTCTTTCGGTTGTTCCCATTAGGGGGTCGCCACAGTGGCTCATCTGTTTCCATTTCTTCCTGTCCTCTGCATCTTGCTCTGTCACACCAACCACCTGCATGTCCTCTCTCACCACATCCATAAACCTTATCTTAGGCCTTACTCTTTTCCTCTTACCTGGCAGCTTCATCCTTAGCATCTTTTTCCCAATATACCCAGCATCCCTCCTCAGCACATGTCCAAACCAACGCAATCTCACCTCTCTGGCTTTGTCTCCAAACCGTCCAACTTGAGATGACCCTCTAATATTTTGTTTGTGTCTTTCGGCTTTTTCCCGGTTAGGGGTCCTCTAATATACTGACTCCTAATCCTGTCCATCCTTGTCACACCCAGTGCAAATCTTAACATCTTTAACTCTGTCATGTCCAGGTCTGAGTCCTGCCTTTTTGTCAATGCCACTGTCTCCAACCCATATAACATAGCTAGTCTCACTACCCTCTTGTAAACTTTCCCTTTCTCTCTTATTGGTACTCATCTGTCATAAATCACTCCTGACACTCTTCTCCACCCACTCCATCCTGCCTGTACTCTCTTCTTCACCTCTCTTCCACACTCACTATTACTCTGAACTGTTGACCCCAAGTATTTAAACTCATTCACCTTTGCCAACTCTACTCCCTGCATCCTCACTATTCCTCTGTCCTCCCTCTCATTCACACACATATATTCTGTCTTAGTCCTGCTGACCTTCATTCCTCTCCTCTCTAGAGCATATCTCCACCTCTCCAGGGTCTCCTTAACCTGTATTCTACTCTCACTACATATCACAATGTCATCTGCAAACATCATAGTCCACGGGGACTCCTGTCTGATCTCATCTGTCAACCTGTCCATCACCAGTGCAAATAAGAAAGGGCTCAGAGCTGATCCTTGATGTAATTCCACCTCCACCTTAAACACATCTGTCACTCCCACTGCAGATCTCACCACTGTCATACTACCCTTCTACATATCCTGTACCACTCTTACATACTTCTCTGCCACTCCTGACTTCCTCATACAGTACCACAACTCCTCTCTAGGCACCCTATCATATGCTTTCTCTAAGTCCACAAAGACACAATGCAACTCCTTTTGACCTTCTCTGTACTTTTCCATCAACAGTCTCAGAGCAAAACATTGCATCTGTAGTGCTCTTTCCTGGCATGAAACCATACTGCTGATCACTAATCATCACATCCCTTCTTAACCTAGCTTCTAATACTCTTTCCCATAATTTCATGCTAAGACTGATCAGTTTTATCCTTCTGTAGTTACTACAGCTCTGCACATCACCCTTATTCTTACAAATTGGTTTCTCCACTCCTCAGGCATCCTCTCACTTTCCAAGATTTCATTAAAGAATCTGGTTAAAAATTCTACTGACATTTCTCCAAAACACCTCCAAGCTTCCACCGGTATGTCATCTGGACTAACAGCCTTTCCATTATTCATCCTCTTCATAGCTATTACTTCCTCCTTGCTAATCCATTGCACTTACTGATTCACTATCCCCACATCATCCAACCTTCTCTCTCTCATTCTCTTCATTCATCAGCCCCTCAAAGTACTCTTCCCATCAGTTCAACACACTCTCCCCACTTGAGTACATTTCTTTCATTATCCTTTATCATCCTTACCTGCATATCTTTTCTAGCTCTGTCCCTCTGTCTAGCCAATTGGTACAGGTCTTTTTCTCCATCCTTAGTGTCCAACCTTTCATACAACTCTACATATGCCTTATCCTTAGCCTTTGCCACCTCTCTCTTTGCCATGCACCTCATCTCCTTATACTTCTGTCTACTTTCTTCATCTCTCTGACAATCCCACTTCTTCTTCACCAACCTCTTTCTCTGTATACTCCCCTGTACTTCCTCATTCCATCACCAGGTCTCCTTGTCCTCCTTCCTCTGTCCAGATGTCACACCAAGCACCTTTCTAGCCATCTCCCTTACTAGCTCTGCTGTAGTTACCCAGCTGTTTGGTAACTCTTCACTGCCACCCAGTGCCTGTCTTAACTTGTCTCTGAACTCCACCTCACAATCACCATTTTTCAATTTCCACCATTTGATCCTTGGTGTTGCCCTCACACTCCTCCTCTTCTTGATCATCAACGTCATTCTACAGACCACCATTCTATGCTGCCTAACTACACTTTCCTCCGTCACCACTTTACAGTCTCCAATCTCCTTTAAACTGCCCCTCCTGCATAGGATATAATCCACCTGTGTGCATCTCCCTCCACTCTTGTATGTCACCCTATGCTCCAGTGTCAGGTAATCAATTTTTTGAAAACCAGAAGCAGAATAAACAGGATCAAATGTGCTACAGTTTGGGAGTGTACAGGTTTGATATACATAACCAACACAGGGGGTCATAATCAAGAATGTGCCTGGATATCATATCAGGTCTTAGAAAAATCCAATGAATGCATTTCCAGGCAAGTAATTTCCACCTTGGGGAAGATGTAACTTCTGTGGGGATTTGTAAAACTATAACAATTTGACTATCTATAGTGTCAATGCCAAAGCTTTCTGGGTAATTTTGCTTATATTTGTTCATCATGTTGTAAAAACACTGTACTAGTACACCTGTAAGTTTAGACAGACAAATTTTATGTGGCAATGCATGCAAAAAGTAACTGCTAAACAACTGAACCATTTAGATACACAAAAAGGTTATCAGTGAACAAAGACTGCATGACAGTTGTACATCAAAAGTAGCCGAAAGCAAAAGCAGCTATCTATAATAAATAAAATGTATAGCCGGGATGTCATAGTCCTCTCCAAGATCTGATAATGACTTAATAGAGGCATCTGAGTATAATTGAATGGATAAATTTAAATTCTTATCTCACCAATTCCACCCTAGAAAGGGTGTTTAGCTGTTTCAGAATGAAGATACACATTAAAAGGGAAGCTTAGGGATGCCATCATCCTAGAAGTGTCCATCTTCCAAATATTTGCAGCTACAAACTTATAAAGAGCATTCAGATATTGGGAACCAGCTGTTGAGGGATGCCCAATAAAAAAATACTGCAATGGCAAATAGAAGTAACTGTTTTGCTTATTTTTGGAGGGCTTTGCTATGAGAAACATTAGGTAGTATTGAGAGTGGAGGTAGTTAACCTTTAAAATAGCTCAGGCTGGGGAGCGAACCTGGCTTACAAAACTTTCTATAAACATTTAAAGCATCAGTTCACTATGTTATTACCAGCTAGGGCGATAAATACTTCTTTAAGCTTGAAAGGCATAATGTGCTCCCATACAACACATGGGAAGTGTAGGAGACTAGAAATAATTTAAAATCATACTGTCCTATTTCCTCAGCGTGATCTAAAAGGATCCTCATGTGTACTCCTTGAATAATGTAGGAGATTTTAGGATGCAATACTATTTTGATTAAAATGAGCTGAAGCTCACATAGGTGAACTTCTATCAACTGTTGGATTAAACAGTCTAATCCAGTTTCCCTACTGGTTGAAGCAAATATCATACCCAATAATTTGAAATAAAAGGGATTAAAATTAAAATAATATTTCACCTTCTCTGTTTGAAAATATTTTATGTTGTAAGATATTAAGACTGGTCTTTGGCTGAAAATGTCTATGGAGATCAGTGTTCTACCAGGGAAAACAAATACAAGTAAAATAAAATAAATTAACCTTATAGGCTAAAACGGATGGCCATCCACTAATATTATCCCAAGCAATGGTGAGGGTTTTGGACAGATCATTTAGATACACAAAAAGGTTATCAGTGAACAAAGCAATATTACTATTCCTAATATAATATTAAAGGTATTAGCAATAATACCTTATTGTTGCTGACATTACTAGCACTGGGTCTGGAGATAAGATTATTCTGAAGAAACGGGCAAGGAGTCCAATAGCTAGTATAAATGGCAAATGAACCAGAGGGCAACATTTTCAAACCCCTTTGAAACTAGAAAATAATTTAGAAATAAAAGCACCAACATGTACTACTGCACTCAGTCCTTCATACACAGTCACTAATGCTTCCATAAATGAGTATGTCAAAAGTAGAAAAGCCAGGATCTAGACCAGGTATTGCCAGGTGATGGTATCAATGCCTTCTTGGCATCAACAGGTAAATCTATCCATTTAGTACCAAAGTGACCCATCTCTAGCCATTATGCAGCTCATAGAGTATGTCTCTAGGATGATCCACCCCTAATAAACCCCACCTGATCTGGATATAATAAGGAAGCTATTCTGATCACTCAAATAGCCATGTAGAGCTTGCTACCAACATCAAGTAAAGAGCTCAGCCTATAGCTGGAATACAGCACTGGATCTTTGTCTGCTTTAAGACCTAGAAGAAAGAAGGCTTATTTCCATGACATTGGTACTTTAACCTATGAAAATGTCAAAGAGCAAGTATCCCAAAGAAGATTTATAGCTGATGATAGAAGTAGTTTATTCACTTCTGAGGGATGACAGTAACTTCCAGGTGCTTTGCTAGATTTAGAACTTTTAATTACATTAAGAACTTTCAGCCTGGTAATGGGCTTGACTATATTATGTGGTTGTGCTGGGGATAATATAGGTAACACTGGCAACTGTCGATTTTACTTGATACTATTAGAAGAGGAGATATCATTACTAATAGCATCTTTATAAACATCTTGGTTAGAAAGGTGGAATTTAAATTAACTATCATGAAGCAAAAAGTCACTCTTAGGATTGCCATCTGTTTTTGAAGCTAAGGGCATTGAACTCATTTCAGGTATTGGTTGCATCTCCTGTCATGCCAGGAGCAAACTTCAGGGAACACTTCGTAATATTTTATGTTTTCGTATTAATGATATCTTGCATTATGGCTTTAATCTGGGTTATGACAGCTAGAGAGTTTGGGGATTTATGAGGTTTCTTCTTCCTTAAAAGGGCTGACTTGTATTGCTCCTATAAAAGTTTTAAACCATTATTCCATTGCCTCCACAGCCCATTTGTTCCAAACTGTAGCTTGGCATGCAAAGAATCCTTATTGGCTTCCCACAACTTATGTGATAAACGAATTGCTATGAACTCTTGGGTGGCTTCAACCAGGTAGGGAACAAAATCTGGACACAAAGTATAGTGTGGGGATGACAGATCCTAAGTATAAACAGCCATTTAATTATGCATACACATCTATATGGATAATAATATTTGTCTTCCAAGGTTAAGTGGTGTAATTAAACTCCCTGACATTTCCCAGCTATGACTCAGGGAAAGATCTAACCATGTGCTGCATCAGAAATGGAGTTCGAGAAAAAATAATGACCCCTGGAAAGACTGTGGAGTCCAGCATTATAGCAAGAAGACCCAAAAATCAGCAAATGCATATCAGTATCATAGGATGCCTAAACAAACTTGCTTGTGGAATAACAGGCTTCATAGCAGTAGAGAGAGAAAGAGAGACAGAGAGAGATATGGAGAATAATTGAGTGTATAATTATTGAGGCAAGGCACGTATACACAAGTGACCAGTTTTAGAAGAAATTAAACTTAAAACCATTAGGTTGAAGATAGGTTAAAACTACAGTCCTCCTCTGAAGAAGCTGAATTTGGGTGTCTTGGGATCTGGAGAAGAAACATCTGACCCCTCTACCATTCTTGCCCTTTTAGTGAGCATGGAGGACCACTCCATGCTGTCAGAAATCCTGATAGTTTCTCCCACAAATAAGCTAGAGTCTTCTCCATCTGGTGAAAAAACACAACTCTCAACCATGCAGTGTAAACTGTCTAAGTATTCATAGCCTGCTACACTATTTGAAAGAAAAGAGTAGCAAGGGAATATATGTTTTCCTTCTCAAGAGTCCTTGCTTTGAAAAGCCATTACCAAATCTGATTTTTCTAGACAGGTAAGTGATATTTTTCTTCACCCCAGTTGCATGCAAAATGTTTATTTATTTATTTATTTTATTTAACATTTGTTTACCTGGAAAGTATGACCTGGAGTGAGGCAATTTTCAGGGGAGGCATGGGGTAAAATGCTCCAGACACGTCTTTGTAATGTGGGAGGAAACCAGAGCACCCAGAGGAAACCCACACAAATGCAAGGAGGACATGCAGACTCCACATAGAAAACACCCCAGCTGAGTATTCAACATAGGTGACAATGCAAAATGCTGCACCACTGCACCATTTTCTTTTTGTTGAAACTACAAATAAAAATGCTCAGTTGGCTAAGAGGATTCTTAGGTGATACGGCAGGAGCTACTGTTGGGTGTACCTATTTTAATGTTAATTTAAATGATGCGTCCAAACCCAGTGTAGTTGAACTCTATGTCTGGAGAAATCTGAGTATGTCTTTTTGCTCTGCATCTTCTTGCAGACCCAGAATTCTAATGTTATTGTGACACCTGTTATTTTCCTTGTTTATTTAACCATGCTCATATAACATCAGGTAGGTAAGATTTCTGATGCTCTAGTTCTTCAAGTCTAAAGTCAAGCTTACTCACACATTCTGCTTCACCTAAGACTGTAGCTTTAATGCCTTGAACCTGGGTGTGCAAAGATGTTTTGAATGCTTCCATCAACATTTAGAGTTGCTGGATAGAGGTGGTCACAGATGACTCCTGAAGCTGAATAGGTTTGGACTTCACCATGATAGGAGACAATGTACCACTCATATTGAAGACCATATCAGATGTGTTTGAATCTGGCATTGAGCGGGGCCATGATGTATCAAGTTTAGCATTGCTGCTTTTTAGTAGCATATACACATTGCCTAAATAAATCATCACACTGGATGAAATTAGAGCATTTATGACAGTTTTTTTTGCACTTTAATAATTGTAAATTTTCAGAGTTCTTGCCAATAGCATTCATATAGTTGCACTTGTAAATGGAAGGCCAGTGCATCAATATTTTTGAACTTTTTTACAAAAACCATGTCATTGAACCTATAGCTTGTGAATCACTAACTGTTCACATACTATTTAGATAGTAGAGTAAAGCACACAGTGCTGTCAGCAATTTCCAATGTATATACCTCATAATTACCTGTTATTTTCCCATAAATCAGTGCAAACATTTTCCTCAACACAACATTATTCTGAATGCTAATTCTGTACTGCCACAGAAAATGTTCCCTATATTTTATGTCAGTTTACTGTTTCATTTTCTTTAACCACATTGCTTTTCCTTACTTTCCACTACAAGCCAAGTCATAAGCAATAGGAAGCCACAGTGCTTCACAAAACATTGTGGTTAATTATTTACTTAAATTACAGTAAGCTAGCTTTTTTTTTTTTTTTTTTTGCAATTTCAGAGTTCAGTACCACTTTGTATTACAACTACCTGCATATGAACAGCTTCAGCAATTTCTTTTTAACTGTATTCTTGAACACATACCTCATACTGTAACAACATTTCCAACTGCATTTCCTACAGCCACTTGATACATTTCACAAAAAAACAGTGTGCGGAGGTAACAGACCACCAATGAATATCCAGAAAAAAGTCCAAAGCAGCTTTATTGTCAACAAGGCAAATTAACGAAGGCAAATTCCAAAATAAATACGTTTTCGTCAACACTATGACTTCCTCAGATACAATCAAGGAATGAAATCCAAGAGATTTTATACATAAAATAAGTACCAATCATTCAATTATCATTCAATAATGAAATAGTTTTAAAGAAACAATGCCCACATGGAAATATACATAAGTTTCTATTTTCCATATTTGAAACTCTAAGGGTTGAGAATAAATTGATACAATATTATAAAACCATAAATATTGAATGAATTAAGAATAAAATATATATATTATACTGTTAAAATATAAATAAAATTTATTATGGAGTCTTTTTATATACAGCAGGCTTTTAACTTTAACAATGGTTTAATTGATATATATTTTTTGTGGCTTGTTTTGTTTTACCAGTGTTTGGCTTTCTTTCTGCTCACTTGATACATTTGTTATGCTCATCTTTGGTTAGCAGCCTTTCAGCAGTTTCATCTCACTCAATTAAAATAATTAGCAGTACATGACATCAGGGTGGCCACGGTGATGCAGCGGTTAGCGTTGCCACCTCAAAGCAAGAGACTCCGGTTCAATCCTCGGCTGGGGTGCCTTCTGTGCGGAGTCTGCATGTCCTCCCTGGGGTCACATGGGTTTCCTCCAGGTGCTCCGGTTTCATCCCACATCCCAAAAGACATGCTGTAGGTGGATTGGACACTTTAAATTGGCCCTAGGTGTGAGTATGTGCATGTGTGTGCCTTCTGTGGAAGGTTGGATGCCGGGCTGGCAACTCGACACCATAAAATTCCACTGCCAATCGTGAGTTGACAGGTGATCTATTGTGGTGATCCCTAACCGGGAAAAGCCAGAAGAAGAAGCAGTACATGACATCCTTCTAGTATTTTTCATATACTTCTTATGATGTTTTTTGCAATCATTTTATTTAACTGTCTGAGTGTAGCTTCTGTTTTTGGTTGTATGTTATATGCATGACAAAGAGAAGCCTAATGACTGTATCCAGCACACATTAGCATTCACTGATTAAGACGTGCATTTCACTCTGGTTTGTGTGGATCTATTTCAAGCAATGTAAACTCCAAGTTCTGTTCTAGGCCCTACCCCAAATGCTCCTGACTCCAGTACCCAGGGCCTCTATAGTGTAACCCTTTACCTGTATCAATAATATA
The DNA here is from genome assembly GCF_019279795.1 of Protopterus annectens. Classification (NCBI taxonomy): domain Eukaryota; kingdom Metazoa; phylum Chordata; order Ceratodontiformes; family Protopteridae; genus Protopterus; species Protopterus annectens. The sequence goes on from NC_056742.1 coordinate 164,046,672, forward strand.
ACTGTAATACGTAAGTTATGAAAAATGTACATATGCCATTAAATAAGTACTCAGAATGTATACTCCAATACTGAATGTGGGGATATTCTATCAGTATTAGCTAGATCAAAAGTTGTAATTGCCAATTACAGTTATTTAAAAGGGAGTAGCCTGGAGGGTTAAGATCAAGAAGTTAGTTTCCTAAATGTTAAACATCTGATTGAAGACCCTGAAAGGAGAGAGTGAAAAGGTTTAGCAGCTGGCATGTGGAGTGGAACCTGTGATGTTTACCTTGTGGAGATGACCTGAACTGTGTTTTGACCCATGTACTTATATTGTTCAGATAAGTATTGTTTGGACTGAGGACTGAACTGTTTGTAGTCTCTTTAGTGAAAAGGGTACAGTTTAAAATAATTGTTAGAAAAGAGAAGAGAAGGGATTAAATAACTCACATCCTACCATCTTCAAAATAAATATACTTGTTCAGTATGTAAAACATGCAAATACATTTTTGTTTTGTTTTCAAACCATCTGCAACTTTAACATCAGGAGTACATTTAAGAAGAGAATTAACTGTAAAACACGGATGCATGAGAAGTATAACTACATTTTAAGGCACCTCCTTAAATCACCCATCCTTGTGTAAGATATTCTGTGTATTACTACAATAAGTTGTAGAATCCATTACTGAATGGCTCCATTTTAATTATTTTCTTCTGATACATAAAAACTATTAATTAATTAACTAAGGCAATTTTTGTTAAGTGGTCTGTTTGAGGTAGAAATGTCAGATGGACAGACTTTTTAGGAATGGCAGATATGGCAGCTTTAATCTCCCCCTCTTGCAGTCATTCTTCAAAACATCTTGTTAAAGGAAGCAACACAGAATTAAAAGTACTTGACCTTCAAAGATTCCTGTTACTGGTGATGTCAACATGATTGCTCATTAAAAAAGTCAAAGCCGAGATTTTAGTGTCGTCATTGTTTTGACCCTATTAGCCTTTCTATTAGGAGCACTAATACACTAATAAAACATTCATCTCATTTTCATTCAGCTCTTTATTGGAAATGATGACCATCTTAAATTCCATCATAGTTCTTTCATTTATTTCTGTCTGGGCCATTGGTTGATAAGGCCTCTGTCGGTTGCCCTGCCACTTGTTATAATGTCAGATGACACAGATAACTTACATTTGATTTTCTGTCTCTGCAAGTGTTCTGGTGTTGGCATCTTCTCAAATATACTTTGAAACCTCTGTGCTGTGATGTCACCATTGCATATTACTCTGATAGGCTGTTTATTCCATTGAGCAGTTTTTATCAAATCAAACTAATCTTCCTAGATGACCAATTATGAAGAAGAACTTCCCTTTAAAAAAGTCATCATCTTCCAGGGAAACTTCACCTCTGGTCACGTAATTTGCATCAACAGCTTCTGAATGGATTGAATTTGTATTATCTGAGCTTCTAAGTAAGCTTTTGCTATTTCAGACTCCATCCAGCCAACTTTTTTCCTTTTGTGCTAATTTATTTTCCAATTATTACATATTGGAGAAGTTCTCTTTAAATCTGCTTACAAAATCATTAGTATTTTGTATATTAATTATTTTAGGTACTAGTGTCTCGATCTGCTTCTGCAACTCTGTTTTTCAGAATGCATTGCATTTCACCATCAATGTAACATATTAAGGCCCACATCACTAAACAATTCTTTTAATCATCTCATGCTATCATACATGTCTATATCTGTATCTATATACATAGAAATATACAGTAAATACATATATGTATGTGTATATATATATATATATATATATATATATATATATATATATATATATGTGTGTGTGTGTGTGTGTGTGTGTGTGTTGGGGGAGTGTAAACAAACACCATGCATGTATATATATTACAATTTGCAGACAGCTTTCTAGGTAACTGAAAATATATATTTGAACAGCAGAAGAAGGGTAAGACTTTTGCCTTCATATTCCATAGTCAACAAAACGGAATAGCAAAATGCTTTAAGCATTCTTTTATTATGGGACTTTCAGATAAGGTTCACAGGATATCAGTGGTTCCTTTAGTTAGAAGTCCCACAACAAATTTCTCTTAAAATTAAAAAAAATATATAGTAACACCGTCTCTCACATCATCAGAAGAATAACAGGTATTTCTGTTCAGAATTTGTGTACGGATTCAGCAGCTGTTATGGAAGAAACTATTTACAAGTTGTAAATCATCAGAAGAACATGTTTAGTAGGGTACCTGCTAAAATCTGAATTTCAGTATGTGAATCTTCGTAAATATACATACAAATGCAATGGAAATTCACTGAAGTTACGGTATCTCTTGATATGTCCCTTAATTCAGGAATCTGTGATTTCAGAAGTTAGTCTATATGTGAGCAGGGGCTGAAGTACCAGCAGCACAATGCTTTAAAGATCCAAGAGTGAATTTCACTTTTAGTGTGTGTGTGTGTGTGTGTGTGTGTGTGTGTGTGTGTGTGTGTGTGTGTGTGTGTGTGTGCGCGCGTGTGTGTGTGTTGCAATTTGTCATTCACAGTGTCACAATTTGTACTATTGCAACTTTTTTATTTCTGAAAAGAAGCTAGGTGCAGTGATTTTATAACTGTGATTCATCGTCTTGATGACTTTAAAGCAACTTAAACACTATGTTTTAATTTAGTTGAATATAAATAGTTATTAGTTTAGCTTTACAGCTTCTTCTTTTTAGTAGCATAAATGCATTTATACTACCTGCATGTGGTCTTTCAGTGTAGCTTTTATACATTTTGTAAATATGGAATATTTTGGAATTCTTGCAAATCTACAGTCACAGCTGATGGAATACATAGAGTTTAGTGAGTTGTATTATTGTTTTCTGTAGGGTTCCTCTACTATAGAATGGTTGAAAACCACTGCTCTATGTTACTCCATGCTGTCCTTCTGATTTATGAAATTAATGTTAATCAGTACTGGTGACACCTGCATTCCATGATACTATGATCTAACACATGGTGAAGTGACTGCAGCTATTTGTAAGACTTCCAACAGCTGTCTAAGCATTGTTCTCTATGTTGTGCTACATCAGGGGGACATCCGTTACTACAGGTTCTTCTGTTTCATGTCCTGCCATCTGCGTTAAAGTCTATATGGTTGTTCAGCCTCCACTGGATCTGTGCATGCCTAAGAAAAATTTAAACGATGTATGTATGTCAAGATGGCCTCAGAAAACTGAAATTATATTTACACAAGCTGCATGAGCAGCATCTTTAAGACTTGATCTGCTGTGGTGATTTCATTTGTAGCATAATGGAGTAATTTTGCACAGTGATGCAAATGTCATAGTGTGTAAACTGCCAACAGTGAGTTGTAGTATTTAGAGTTAATGAGCAGGTAGATGAATTTATATGCTAAATGGAAGGTGTGCTTTACACTGGCCTAGACAGTGAGTATTTCTACTATATGAGCAAAGGGATGGAGGCATGAGCAGTTAGCCATTATAATTTTGATGAGACAGGATAGGAAGGAGATCTCCTTGTCAAACAGCAGTATAGCAATTTTTTTTTTGGACAGAAGTGCTGACAGGGTTACCCAAGGCACTGAGCAGTTTTATTTTATTTATCAGTGAAGGAGATGGAGGAAAGGTACTAGCCTGCTCTGTGATTATTGTAACATGATTATACAAGATCAGACATAGGGAGAATTGCTTCCCTGAGCAAAGAACAGTTACATATGTATCTTTCATGGCTAGCTGGATGGAGAGATAATACCCTGGGCAATCCAAGAGATGACAAAAGCATACCTTATACAAAATGCATTTCACAGATACTTTACAAGATTGAAGAGATGGGAAGGTGGAGGATTACATTGCCAAATTATATGTTTATTTTCAATGATTCAGGAGATTGGATGGTGATTCTGATAACAGTATATATATGCATTTGTTTTATACAGATTAGAAGAGGAGATGAATACCTTGGATTATACACAGGCACACGTGTATATATATATATATATATATATATATATATATATATATATATATATATATATATATATATATATGTATATACATACATGGGTCTATATCACATAGTCGAAGTTACATAACTTCAAACACCTAATGGTTGAACCATTATGTTAGAAGTTACATAACTTTGACTACCTAAAAAACAACACAACCGACAACAAAATAAACTCCACCTATGTGGTTCGAACTTGTAAAAGTTTGATGAAGTGATAGGAACTATATATATATATATATATATATATATATATATATATATATATATATATATATCACAGTCCAGTCACCAGATAATACATGTAGATGTGCACTGCAGTACAAAAAATGAGTATACCTGTGAAGGTTGGCTCACATAATATACACACATGCCATGTGGTTACAAGTTCATGCACTAACATGGTAGGTATACGCATTATGTGCCAAAATGGGCGATGATAGATGATGAGATATCCAAGCAAATTTTTAATACTCTAGGTTCTGTGAGTAGGTAACAATTTAGAAAATGTATTAACAAGAAATAACATTATAGAATGGCAATGAAGAAGAATGGAGTACCAACTGGGTAGTAGAAAATTAAACTGCATCTTGTGTATCTGCAGCCTTCTGTTTCTGCAGAATTGACATACTGTTATTTGGCCACATCTGAACATTAACATAGAATAGTCCGTGTTTCTTTGAATCATGTTTTTTCAGTGACAGTACTGGGCCTTGATTCACTAAACATATTACTTGGCATTTGCTTATTGTAGTCACCAAGATTCAGCATGCTTTGCCACTAATGACATTTTTGGTAAACCAGATCACTGTATTCTGTTCATTTCTCTCCATCTTCATTCATTCAACCTCACCATATTACTCCTTCCTTTATATTCATCTCTAAATATAAAAGTGAAGAACTCATTCATTATATATGCTTAATTTCTAGCTTCTTCGTGTTACTGTTCCCCTGTTACTCCACTATCCAGTATATTCATTAATGTCCTCTTATGCAGCATAGCTGATATGAAACATTTTATTTTGTCTTTACCTCACACAGCAGCAGTCACTTTTTTCTAAACCTACCTTGGCCTCATTGATCCTTATAAAAATGTTTTCATCTCCTCATCATTTTACTTTCCATTCTTCTTTTTAATTTTTCCAAGTCTTTTGGATTTCTAATGCCATGACGGGAATGGACCCCATTCCTAAGTCAAAGTATGATTACAGTTCATGAAATTAGTATTGTTTCAATCTTTGATGCTAGCCAGAAGTGCTCTTGACAGCACCCGTAATGTACTTAGTAGTGACTCTTTCTTCAATCTATACAGAGTTACATGTATTGGTAAAATATCTAAGTATGATTGTAAATGGAGGCCCATACCTCCTTCAGAATGGGGAATATATAGTCTTGGTAAACACTGATTTTTATAATTCATTTGATGAGCATGAAGCATCCTTCTTGTTTTCCTGTCCAGACAATTGAACACCTTTTGGCGCCAGTCAATCACTCCAAAACTGTAAGTTAAGATAGGAAGAGCAAATTGGTTTATAGCTTGGACTTTGTTCCTAGATGCCAATGCTGTTTTCAGTATTAATTTTAGTCTTCTAAAATAATCCTTACTAAGTTTTATTCACATTTGTTCATGTTTTATTGTTGGACCTTCATCAACTCCCAAATATTTATGCACTCCCTCTTGCTCAGGTTATTTTATATCACATTCTTGTCGCAGACTGATGTTTTCTTGGTCCTCTAGCTTTCCTGCTTTAAAGGTTGCTATTGTACGTTTATCAAGACCAAATGACATTCTTATATAAAAAGTTTCAAATATCTTTGGTGCTGTTCTTTTGATATTAATTAGTTTTTCTTTCTCTTTTGCATAGCTGTTGCAACATACTAAATCTCTTTTACTTTCAAATGTCCACATTTCTTCTTCAGATGTCTCCTGCTCCTCCTGTTTCTTGACCTGGGGATTCATTGTTCCATCATTCTGTGATATAACCTGTGTTAGACTTTCTGCACTAAATCCTTCACTTTGCAGGTATTCCATAACTTCAGCTTCTATTATTTAACTTCGACTTTACTAACCTTCTGTTCTACATTTTTTTTTTTGATCTTTTTTGCAATTTGCAAATTTTCCATATCTGGATGCCTGTATTCCTGTTTGAATATCTTTGGGGCTACTTATTTTGTGTTGAGTGAGTTGGCCTTCTCTTTTGCATAAATATTGTACCATATCAGATCTCTCTTTCTTTCCCCTGTCCATATTTCTTTTTTTTTTACCTTTCAAAAAACTCTAGATTTTGTTCTTTACATTTTTGCACTTCCTAAGTCGCATCTTTTTCTAAACAGCACCAGGTTTCTTGGTCTACATAATGTTTTTCATAAATCTGTTGTATTATTAAATACAATTTTTCATTTGAAGCTTCTGAGTTTTTCTTGTGCAAGTATTTTTCTTTCCTCTAAGTGCTCTCTTAATCTTTTTGTATACCTTCTGTCTGAAACTTCTGGGCTATTTGCTTAATAGTAACTATATAATTACTTATCCTCAATAGTCCACTCTATCATCTTTATGGCTCTTATTTGGCATATGAGTTTACAGTCTATATATCAGTGTCGTATTGGCAAGATTTTGTGAAAAACAGGGTTCACCTCATGAAGGTACTCACCAAGACTTGAGGATGAATTCAGTTCTAGCAATACTACTCTTCTTTGCTTGCTGATTTATCACCTCTCCATTCAGACTCTCATCATCTCTCCATTTGGACCCTAATCATCTCTCTATTTGACCATCTTCCTTTATGTCTTCTTCTCTACACGTATAACTTCTTTACCTCCTGTTTGCCTTGAATTGATGATATATTTTCTAAATGTCCTTTTTCATCTGATAAACAACATTTTTACCTTTTTTTTCCTCCCTAATGCAACACACATCTTTGAATGCTGTCTCCTGCTAATCTTTTTAAATCTTCCTATTAGAATAAAAAAAATTAGAATCATTTACAAACAAAATATGCACGCCAAGTCTGTCTTTTAGTTGCATTGTACATTCTGCATTCCATTTCACTTTTCTTCTTTATTCTCACCTCTACTACATCTCGAATGTCTTTGGGGAGTCCCACTCTACCTTTCATTTATTTAATCTACTTCATAGTACCTCAGCCCCCTCCATTAAGAATTGTTTTTTTAAGATCCAAGGAGTAGCTGACATGACTTGCTGCTTATGCCTACTCATTCTTCTCCATCTTTCCCAGAATAACTCCTTCATATTTCCATGACATTGTCTTGTTCACCCATATCGTTTCCCACTTTTGGACTCAAGTGAGTATAGATTTAGCTCCTCTAGTATACAAGCCATACCCTTTCCCCTCCATCCCTTGCACCTTTTTTGTGCCTTACCTCTCAACTCCTTGAAGTCACTAGATATCCTTCCCCTTGTATAGCCTTCAGAATGCATACGCTATACAATTTGTGACCTAACATGGTTTTGGTATAGCAGAATCATTATCCCTTTTTTTCTGGAGTCAGTCTCCCTGAGCATACAGTCTGACATCCTGTTTACAGCTGCTACTGCCCTCTCAGTGCTCCTTCAGGCCCAGAACTGGTGTGATAACTACTGCAAGACCCCTTTCCTCTCCCCTTGGTATCAGTTTCTCTTCCCCAGGTGATACTTCACACTTTGAACTAACTCACTTCATACCATTAGGTGAATCTTTCTCTGTCCTTCCTTAAAGTGTTTTCCCTGAGCCTGTTTCCATTCCTCATATACAGCTCACTAAAGAATAGTGGAACCAAGACGGACCACTGCAGTACCCAACTAATCACTTTCACTTTTCCTGATATTGACCTCTCACCAAAACTCTTCATGTCCTGTTACTTAAACATGCAGCTGCCCAATTCTTTAGACTAAATCCTAACCTCTAAACTCACCTCCTTTCCTGAAAGTCTCATTCCCAAGACTAAAATACAGGCCTGTTGTCTCATCTCTTTTCAAATTGTCTCCTAACCCATTTATAAAACTATATTAGGCTTGTTTGATAGCTGTTTCCGATCATTAATCTATGTTGTCTACTGTCCTCAAGATCATTGTAGTCTAGGAAAGAAACCAACTTTTCTCTCAGGATCCTCTCCATGACTCTGTGTCACGGCTGCTAAGCTGGGAGGCTTGTAGCACCCTGTTTTTCCTTGACTTCTCTCCCTTGCACAAATATACCACAGTATCTTCATTGTACTGGCCCAGCACCCAGCATCCAGTTACCCATCTGTACCGAGTTGTTTACCCCCCTCCCCAGGACTTAATCTGATGTTGCTGGGACTACTTGCAGCACTAGGTATCTGAGAGCTAGATATGTCTCTGCATCCATCTGGAAGGTGTTCAACTTATGATGTGCCAGTTTTCTCCCTTCCATTTTGCAGACCTAATGGTATGTATGGGGGACAGGATTCACTGGAGACATGCAGTGTAGCACCCCACCTCCGTAGCAGCTCAGGTATATCTCCACCCTATTCCCATCTTTAGGCACTCCTACTAATTTGTCTTTCCCAGATTTCACCATGGATGGACATAGTAGGTACTCATAGGTCTGCCCAACTACCCCAGGATAAAAAAAATCCCTCTCTGCCTCTCCATCAGTCACCCAAGCTGCTAATTGAACCCAGATACTCTGGCTCATAGTCAGGATTTTATCCCTGTACACCACAAGAGTGGCTACATTGTTACTACCATTGCTGATTTCTGGTCCTCTGTCACTGACATAATGACTGGAGATCAGTGAAAAGCTTATTCAGAGGATATGCTAGTGCAGTAGCCAGCCCAGACTCCTGAGATCACTGGAAGGCAGCCCATTTGGCCTACTTTTAAAGAAGCTAGTTTCTTATCAGTGTCATTCTACCCAGATGTTTGCTCAGTGCTCTTGCTGTTCTGCACTATGTTCATCACTGCATGGGATCACTCCCTGCTTTCCTTTGTATGTATTGAAAAGTATTCATTCATTGCCACTGCCTTTTCACAGCCTTCTCTGATCTCCTTCCCATCTTTGATTAACCATGCTAAATCTGTTCCCTTCTCCCCTCTGTCTTCTGTATGTATAAAAAGCCACTTTTCCCATTCTTGACTCCTGCCAACTCACTTTTAGTCTATGCCCCTGCAATCCTCAGCACCTTTGTTGCCATTCTGCTTGCCTTCTTGTGCTGTACCTCTCCAAGCACCCCACTCCCTGTTTTCTGCCTTTTATATGACCTGTCTTTGGCTCTAATCAGTATTCTCACCTTCTTGTGTAATGCCACCAAGTTTCTAGTCTTTTTGGTATTCTGCTTCTTCCCCAGCCCTTGTTTATAGCTTTAATACTGCGTGTCCAACACATTCCCATAGCAATGTCTGCTTCCTTAGTTTGTATTCAGTATCCTAACTCATCGTTGAATCTCTTTCCAGTCTGTGAAAATTCACTCCACTGAAAATTGACACCATCATATTTATTTTTTTTATATGTATTGTCTCTACATACACTCTAAGCCATACAGTGGCATCATCACTGCAGTATAAGGTGCCTTCATCTGATCATTGCTTAACTTTGAACCCCTAGTTATCTCTTTCAATATCTTTCAGGCATGTTTCAGCCTAATCCTATTATGAGTTCATAGGTAGTTTCAAGGCTTGCAGTCCAGGGGATCATTCAGGAGCATATCCAAAATTCTAAGTTGTCCCAATACTGCCTGGTTAAGTAACTTGCTTAAGGTCACAAAGTACACAAATGAGGGCGGTTGAAATAAAACCCTGTGCCACAGAAACTACAGCTCACAGCCATAACCCTTTGCGCCAACTGCCAGACACGTTACACTCTGTTATCACATGCCCATAAACCTGTCTCATAAATTTCATGATCTCTGTTATCATATTTATAAATCAAGATTTTTTTTAATCCTTTCTTGTTTCTCCTCCTTGTCGTCATTCACATAAGCTAAGACAACATTTTCATATTTTTGTTTCTTCTGTTTTGTGTAAGAACTAACTCCATATAATACCAGCCATTAAGCACCAGACTCACTTTATTCATTCTTATTTATTTACTTATTTAATTTTGTTAAAGAGGTGACATGCACATCATCATTAGTCCATTTTACAAATGCAATGCAGAGAAGAGCTACTGAAAAGTATTAGCAGTCAGCAAGATTACTAAAATTAAGAGCTGACATAAAACATATACATCCATCCACATTCTTTCAGTCATTCATTCTCTCAGTCTCTCATTCTCTGATACCTGATTTATCCATTTCCTGGTTCATGAATCCAATCCTAGAAAAAATGGGTGTAAGACAGAGAGGTGACTATATGCAGTTGCAGAGATTCATCAATTTACCTAAAGGGATACTTTTGGGATATGGAAGGTTACTGTGAAAGCCCTGCTGACAGAGGGAGGATATGCAGTCTCCACAGAGAAGGCACCCCAATCATTAAATAAACAGCAATTTAAGGGAGACTGTTAACTATTTAAAAGCAAGACAACTCTACCATACTGTGAAGGGGAAGTAACTTTCAGTCTTCATCTTAAACACTGGTAGGTTTTCTCCCCAAAACAGTGGACCACATAGTGATTTGCCTAATCTCAGGATATTCCATCAGCAAGAATCTGCTCATCTCAAATTACCTGAACCTCAATTTATTATAGGCTGAAATATTGTCAATAAAATACAGTTTTACTTTATCAGTAATTACAGGTCCCACTCTATGACCTAGAAGAGCATATTAGGTATGTAACCATGCTTCACAGGCTGGAAGCCAAATCAAACACCTTTTTATTAGATGACTTTAATTACCAAGATATTAACTGTTCTACCTACATATCCAGCAGCTGCTGAGGCCTTTCTTGGCATCATTGATACTTTATTCTTGGACCAAATAGTTACTCTACTTACTAGCAGACCAGATTTCCTGGACCTTGTCTTAATTAACTACTCTGCCCAGCCCCAGAAGTTTTCCCTTTCCTTGTTAAAGAAGACTATTTCACCATCCATCTTCAGCCATAAAACCAGCCTTCCTAGTCACAATAATCTATCTACATTCAGGGACATCACTGAAACAAACCTGCCCAATTTCTATCAACCTTTATAAAAAAACATAAATTCTCCAGTCATCCTCAATCCTTGAATATTGACATCACAACCCTAACCAAGGAATTGTGTGACCTATTAAATCACTGTATAGAAAATAATGCTCCCTGCCATCATAAGCAAAATAATAAATGATTCAAATATCTAGTCTAGTAGGACAATAGTATCAACACATTATATAACAAGAAATCTAAGCTCCTAGTATTATGTACATCTTAAGTCACTCAGCTCATAAAACATGCCTTAACTAGTTTTGTAAGGAACCCAAAAATACTATGAGAAACATTTACATTTTCCCATCATCACAAGAAAACCACCAAAACTAAAGGCAACCATAAGGTATTTTCATAGCTAAGTACATAGAATCCACAACAATACCCAGCAGGGTTCTAAGCTCATTGAAAATTGTACTATGCAAACCAAGCCAGAATGCACAATGAACATATTGGCTAATAAATGTGGCTCTAATTTCATTCCACTGACTAGACCCTTATTCCCTCCCATACCACCACAGGTCAACCCTTCAACATGCACTGAACAAGTTTCAAACTCTCTTTCCAAAACAAAACATACCACCGCCATCTGGCTAGAGAATATACCTGGCTGCTTCACCAGTAAGCTTAAAATATCACCTAGACAAATTTCCCCAAAATATTTTCAATCAATGTCTGTCTACAATATATGCATCTAAACAATGGAGAAACACTATAGTCACCCCACCTCCATAAGGGTGCCCCCATGCTGATCCAGGTGACTATAGGACTGTGACGCCTGTGCCCTGGCCCAGCAATCAAGGAGCATCAATCCTCACCACTAACACCAGAGAGGGTATTTCGTATATGAGGAAAGGATAACAAGTAAATTGCAATTTCCCTTAAGAGCACATAGAGATCACAGTCAGTCCGGGGCTGGTCACTCCTTTTCTCTCCAGTTCCCCAATAAGACTCCCCACTAGCACAGCTATAGGATCCAGATTTTAGCCTAGTGGGCAAGCTAAAACCTCTAGCACCCTCTCTGTCCAACCAGTGCTTCGTGTCCCTGCCCAAGTAAATGACACACACACACTTTGAGATAAGAGTTTATACAACCACACAGACACTACTGGAGAAGGCTGGCACAATTTCTCCAGCTGTGCCCCTTTCTCCCAGACTATACGGTAGTTCCCACTAATACTTAGCTACTCAAAGGAGCATCAATCCTCACCACTAACACCAAAGAGGGTATTTCATATATGAGGAAAGGATAACAAGTAAATTGCAATTTCCCTTAAGAGCACACAGAGATCACAGTCAGTCCGGGGCTGGTCACTCCCTTTCTCTCCAGGTCCCCAATAAGACTCCCCACTGGCACAGCTATAGGATCCAGATCTTAGCCTAGTGGGCAAGCTAAAACCTCTAGCACCCTCTCTGTCCATCCAGTGCTTCATGTCCCTGCCCAAGTAGCTGACACACACACACTCTTTGAGATAAGAGTTTATACAACCACACAGACACTACTGGAGAAGGCTGACACAAATTCTCCAGCTGTGCCCCTTTCTCCCAGACTATACGGTAGTTCCCATTAATACTTAGCTACTCAACGGCCCTTAAAAGGGTGCCCAATTATTAATGTGCAATATTATTATTCAATTGGAAGTATAGCCCAGGCCTAAAGCTATAGGAGTGGCTTTGTAGAATTTTGCCAAAGGCATACAAGTACTCTAAAGAGCTTAAATTATCTCTACACAAAACAGCCACAGTTGAAAGGTTTTAAAATATTTAATAATAAATAATTAAAACCATAAGACAATACTTTCTACTACACAGTGCTAGTCAAGAGTTTCAAGATCACATAGAAATACTTAAAATAATTCAGTAGTACGGTTCTGACATCACAGAAAAAACACTTAGTCTAATCTTTCTAGTTCCTAGCTATTTCTAAAAGAAAACACAAGTCTAAGATAACTTACATATGAGCAAGACAGTGATATGGGTTGGATGGTCAAGACAAAAATGCTTAATGCCTTCTGATTCTCTCTGTTTAAATTGCTATTGCAGTCCTGATTCCCATTACATCATTTTTTTACACTTTTCTGGTGTTCCCAGGCTGACAGAAACTGAATTTACATTCTTTTACACCTAGGCAGAAACCAGAGCAATAAAGGACATTTCACGTGTAAATTCTGGTCATTAACTTTAGCCTTAAAACAATAGGCAGGAAGCCTTCATCTAGCTTGGCTGGAGCCAAATTGTAAACATCAAAGACAGTCATGAAATAATTTCAGTTTCAAAGGACAGACAAGAAATGCTTGACTTAGCTTTCTTTATAGCAGAAGGCAATGTTGCTAAATTGTTTTAAGTTCAACATTTCACAGCATATTCTTTCATTTAAGAAAACAAGCCCGTATTTCAACATTTATATTTACAAATGACAGAATTATGTACCAAATTCCTTTTGACTAGGCTGGCAGCCTTCACCCATCTCTACCAGTCTTCACATTTCTCCCTCCTCCCCCCAGAGAACTCAAGCTAGTTTTTCAAGTGACCCTTGAGAAACGCTGCTTGAGAGAGTTAGGTCTATCTGAGTATACCTTACCCCATTCCCTGTCTTGACAACCCATCTGCATTGGCATTGCTAATCCCACTGTGGTGCTGCACTGACATATATGCCTGCAACCCCATGCTCCATCTTAGCAACTTGGCATTTTGCTGGCTGGCTCTGTTTAATCATGTTAGGGGGTTGTGATCTGTCATAACAGTGAATTTTCTTCCATACAGATAAGGCTGACGTTTCTGCAGTGCCCACAGTATGGCTAGACATTCCTTTTCTACAGCAGCATAACATTCCTCCCTGGGTTGGAGCCTACAACTGAGATAAACTACTGGGTGTTCTTCTCCCTCTGAAGCAATCTGGCTAAGTACAGTCCCCACCCTATGGTTTGAAGCATCCACCTGCACAACAAATTATTTGCTGTAATCAGGACTGGCTAACACAGGGGGTCCTCCCAAAGCTTCTTTAAGTTTCTGGAATGCCTGCTCACATGCTGGAGTCCACACTACCCTATCTGGCCTGTTCTTCCTTGTCAGGTCTGTGAGGGGAGCAGCTATGATACTATAACTGGGGACAAACTTTCTGTAGTACTCTGCTGTCCCTAAAAATGCCCTCATCTGCTTTTTAGTAAGAGGTGCAGGCCATGTCCGAATGGCTTCCACTTTGGCAGATTCTGGCCTTATCTTACCACTCACCACTCTATGTCCTAGGGAGGAGACCTCTGCCATACCCATCTGACATTTGCTCGGCTTAATGGCCAACCCTACTCTCTGTAGTCTGTCCAGCACCTCCCTGACATGCTGAAGGTGCTCTGGCCAGGAATGGCTGTAAATGGCAATATCATCTAGGAAAGCAGGGGCAAACCCTCCTGCTCCTGCTAGGATATGATCTGCCAGCCTCTGGAAAGTTGCTGGGGCATTCTTTATCCCAAAGTGCATCTTTCTGAACTCATACAAGCCAAAAGGTGTCACAAAGGCTGACTTCTCTCTAGCACTGGGAGTCAAGGGCACCTGCCAGTAACCTTTGTAAGATCAGTGGTTGTAAGATACTTAGCCCCACCCAGCTTCTCTAAGGCCTCATCTGTCCTAGGCATGGGGTAAGCACCTGTCTTAATGTGACTATTTAATTTCCTGTAGTCCACACAGAACCTATTGCTGCCATCCCTCTTTGGCACCAGCACTACTGGGGAGGTCCAGGGACTGTTGGAATCTTGAATCACCCCTAGTTCCAACATCTCCTGTACCTCCTCCATAAGAGTCTGTTTGACTCTCTGAGGCACTCTATAAGGGGCCTGCCTAATAGGCCTTTGGGGTCCTGTGTCCACCTGGTGCTGCCCCAGGTGGGTGCACCCTGATTTCCCAGTGAACATGTCCCCAAATTCCTACAACACTGCTCAGATTTCTCAAACCTGGATAGGATATAGCTGCTGGGACATTGCTACCCCTTCCACTGAGGTGTCAGCCCGAGCCTCACTGAGGAGATCAGTCTCCAGATCTCCCTCAGACTCCTCCTGCAATCCACTGCAACTGCTCAGCACAAGGGCCTCCCTATCATGGAAAGGTTTCATCATGTTAACATGGTACAATTTGTGCCCCTGCCTTCTGCCTAGCAGTTACACCATATAGTTAACATCACTTACCTTTCTTGCCACCTTGTAGAGCCCCTCCCAAGCTGCTAGCAGTTTGTTGTGTCTGACAGGAATGTGAACCATTACCTGTTGCCCTAACAGCATACTCTCTAGCTCAAGCATTCCTGTCATACCACACCTTTTTCTGTTTTTGGGCTTCTGCCAGGTTCTCCTGGACCAAGTCCATGAGTTCCCTGAGCCTTGTCCTGAGGTTTAAGACGTATGCCAAAACAGACTCCTTGTGAGACTTGCACTCACCTTCCCATTCATCTCAAATTAAATTTAGAGGTCCCCTCAACCTATGCCCATACAGGAACTCAAAGGGTGAAAAACCTGTGGATTTCTGGGGAACCTCTCTGTAAGCAAATAAGAGATGGGGCAAATATTTGTCCCACTCCCTTTTAAACTGATCTGCACATGCCCATAGCATGGACTTGATTACAGAGTTTAACCTGTCAACAAGACTATTGATCTGGGGATGGTAGGGGGTGGTATTCATGTGCTTCACCTCACAGGACTTCCACAGACAAGTCAGCAGGTCTGACATGACATTGGCACCTCTGTCAGTCAGTATTTCTTTTGGGAACCCTACCCTGCTGAAAATCTCTAATAAAGCATTTGCCTCCTTCTCTGCCTCAGTGGAGGAAAAAGTCACTGCCTCAGGGTATCATGTAGCATAATCCACTACACAAGGATATACTTTTCCTCTGTGGAACTTGGAGTACTCAGAAGACCCACAATATCCATAGCTACCCTCTAAAATGGCTCTTCAATCACAGGAAAAGGCATCAAAGGAGCTCTCACCTTATCTCCTGCCTTGCCTACCTTTTGGCACTGCTCACAGGTCTTGCAGTACCCTGTTACATCTCTGGAAATTTCAGGCCAATAGAAGTTCTGCATAATATGCCTCTTTGTATGTTTTATGCCCATATGACCTGCAAAGGGAATATCATGGGCTATGGCTAGAAGCACCAGATGGTAGGCTCTAGGCACTACCAACTGCTGTACTGTCTCACCTTCTAGCCCTCCCTCAGGGGTTCCACTCTCTGTATAGTAACCCTTTGTCCCAGTATACAGATTCCCCCTTTCCTTGAGAAGCAGGTGCCTTCCTATCTACCTGTCTCAGGCCTTGCAATGTAGGGTCTGAGAGCTGAGCCAGTCTCAACTCTCTCCTTGTAATCCTTCCCAGCTTCCCTTCCACAGGAAATCTGGCATCCTCTGACAGTGGTGCCTCACTGTCAGTCTAGGTACTACTACTCACCTCTACCTTTGCAGTCACTCTGTCCAAGGGAACATCAGTTCCACAAGCAGCTGTGGCTCACCTTCAGTCTCACGACTACAGAGTAACTCCCTCACTGAAGTAACCAACTCAGTAGTCCTGGCTGCAAGTATGCAGTCTGTCTGGGTCTCCCCCAAGCTAGCAGACCCACATGCTTGTCTCCTAGCCTCACTTCATGTAACTGCATAAGCACATGGTACTGCCTCATCCAAATCCTTCTCTCTCAGGACATCTGCAGTGTGATAGTTTGGTACCCTTGTTTTCCCAAGACAACCTGCTATTGGCATTTTATCTTTCGAACTTACTGGCTCCCTCACCTTTTGTTCCCCACCTTGCCTCCCTGGAAACCTGTATGCCACATGGCCCCACTGGTTGCATTCAAAACATTTAACCCTAGGTCCTGGATGTGTACCTGAACTAGTGGCTTCCCCTGCTACTGGCAGATTCTGTTGTGGCAGTCTGTGCTGCCCATCTTGGGTTCCTTTAGACCCATGAGCAGTACTGGGGGTCCCCTTCCTATGCAGGGCTGCCCTACTTAGCAGGTATAGGTCTCCCTTGTTCCCCAACTCATCTGAAGTAGCACATTGTCTATCAGCTAACCAGATCCTCATGTCCTCAGGCAAAGTGCTAAGGGCTTGTTCCCTCACCAAAAGGTCTGCCAGCCCTTCAAAAGTGATGACCTGGCATCCACTCACCCACCTATGGAAATAAGTGCTCAATTCAGCAACATATTCACACACACTTTCCATTGCCTTGCGTCTGTGCTCACGAAACTTTTCCTATATGTCTCAGGTGTTAGCTTAAAAAACACTAACAGACAATTTTTTACAACAGCATAATCAAAACATGCAACATCAGACATGTTAGATAATACAGTTACAGCTTTACCATGGAGTAAGGGGGTCAGGAACCGTACCCAGAGCCCTTGGTCAACTTCATACTGTTTACATACCCTCTCAAACATATGAATGAAACTATCCAAATTACCCCCTCTTTAAACTGTGGAAGACATTTACTGACCTTTTGTGCTTCTGGGGTCCAGTTACTCCCTTCCCCATTACCTCCATGACTCTGGCAAAGAGGCAGCATCTCCTTCTCATGCTGCCTCTGCCTCTCTCTTCCTCAGCTTCTAGGCATAGCAGTTTCTCATTCTCCTCACTCTCTAGATGGCTCAGTCTCTCAGCTACTTCTAATTCCACACGCTTGGCCTCCAACTCAAGTCTCTTTAGCTCCAGCTGGATTTTTAAGTCCACTGCAGAAAGGTTGGGCTGTCCATTCTCTGAGGGTATTATATCTCCACTGCCAGTCGAATTGTCCTCCTGGTTGCTGTTTTCTGATGCAGCTGTAACCAAGGCTGCAATCAGGTCTGCCTTAGTCAGGTTTCCATGCACCAGTGCCCTAGCCTGGCACATTTCTGCCAGCTGGCTCCTTGTCAGCTTTCCATACTCTTCTGCTGACATGCTGCCTACTCACCCTGACTAACTAAGCTAACAAAAGAAATAAAACAATTGTGATCTGAACTCTGAGTATTCACTGTGTGGCTGTTTTAGAGTACAAAACACCTTCAAATCTCACTGTATATAAGCTACAGGATTCACTCTATACACATCACTACAAGCCATTTAGTATTTGCCAACTGATTATCTTTACACAAAACCGCCACAGTTGAAAGGTTTTAAAATATTTAATAATAAATAATTAAAACCACAAGACAATACTTTCTACTACAAAGTGCTAGTCAACAGTTCAGAGATCACACAGAATTACTTAAAATAATTCAGTAGTACAGTTTTGACATCACATAAAAAACACTTAGTCTAATCTTTCTAATTCCTAGCTATTTCTAAAAGAAAACACAAGTCTAAGATAACTTACATATGAGCAAGACAGTGCTGTGAGTTGGATGATCAAGACAAAAATGTTTAATGCCTTCTGATTTTCTCTGTTTAAATTGCTATTGCAGTTCTGATAAACATTACACCATTCTTTTACACTTTCCTGGTGTTCCCAGGGTGACAGAAACTGCATTTACATTCTTTTACACTTAGGCAGAAACCAGAGCAATAAAGGACATTCCATATGTAAATTCTGGTCATTAACTTTAGCCTTAAAACAATAGGCAGGAAGCCTTCATCTAGCCCAGCCAGAGCCGAATTGTAAACATCAAAGACAGTCATGAAATAATTTCATTTTCAAAGGACAGACAAGAAATGCTTGACTTAGCTTTCTTTACAGCAGAGGGCAATGTTGCTACATTGTTTTAAGTTCAACGTTTCACAGCATATTTTTTCATTTAAGAAAACAAGCCTGTATTTCAACATTTATATTTACAAATGACAGAATTATGTACCAAATTCTATTTGACTAGGCTGGCAGCCTTCACCCATCTCTACCAGTCTTCACAAGGACCATCAATCTTACTATCTTTCTATGTGCTATATTAATAAACATCAGTGCCTTTTAAGTTTGCTGAATTGAGAACTGGATATCAAGCAGAATATAATCCATCAGATTAAATGGCACACTTTTAAAAATGCCAAATGTAACTGATGACATCTGTTTGTATTCTGTCCTGGGCCCTTCTGTCTGAAATCTATTTTTCTGAAGTACAAGCAGATGCTATTAACTTTAGGCTAACTAAGCTCATAAAGACAGAAACTAAGAATCATACTAAATACCCATTCATATTAACTAATATTCTAACAAGCCCTTGATTACAGAAATGAAAAGTGCTCTATTACACTCTCACCCTAAATGCAAAGAAATTAAATACAGTCATGTTTAGAAAATACAGTGTACCTGAAGTATCACATAATTGGAAATCACTGTAAGGCTGACACTGTGATCCAGGATTTAGGAACTTATATATAGCTATCAAGCTGAGGTTAAATTTGCATATCTCCAGTACTGTCAGAAATCCCTTCTACCACTCTCATTTCACCCAGTCTGTCCTAATTCCCTTTTACTGTGCCCTTATTTGCACCATCATAGAATGCAATTCTCTATTAGGATGGTGCTGCGTTAAATATCTCTCCCCTGAGAAAGTCCTCAAGGTTTTATAACTAAAAGAATGCAAGGCTTAAAGAAATATTCTTAGATAGACAAAACCCCTTTCCCTTATTTTCTGTATTCTATAGACCCCTATGAGGTGATCTGTCCCTCGCCTTCTGAGCTATCTTAAACCCTATACTCTGCAACCTCCCTTTTCTTGAAAAGAAAGACTTCTCAGTTAATGTCCATTCTAGAGGCCTTGTTCTATGCCAGAATATCAACATGTTCTGATTCAGTGCTAAGTTAATCACTCAGCACCCCCACATCTATGGAGTAATGGTCTCCATCAAATTATATGGTGTAAAACCTAGCAACATTCACATTTCAGTATGAAGAGTGAATGTCATCTCATCGAAGGAGTCATTAGCTACAGACTATGTAACTCAAGACATCATCACACTTAATCTTCTTTAATTCTTCTGCCCTTCTCTTTTCCGTCATCTCTCCATTCCCCTTCCTTGTTTCATAATCCATTATATATATATATATATATATATATATATATATATATATATATATATATATCTTCCCAACTACTACCTGCTGCCATCCTCTTCTGAACCATTAGCTCAACTTCTAGATGCCTGTAATATGACACTGATGGCAGAACCTACAATGACTGACATGCCACCGACTTAGTGTGATATTATGAACCTACAAATCTAAAAGAATATCACTAGACCACTTGCAAGCTTACATTGCTTAATTACCAGAGTAATGTAGTCAAATGACAGTCAAATAA
Source organism: Protopterus annectens (assembly GCF_019279795.1). Lineage (NCBI taxonomy): Eukaryota > Metazoa > Chordata > Ceratodontiformes > Protopteridae > Protopterus > Protopterus annectens. The sequence goes on from NC_056742.1 coordinate 164,066,992, forward strand.
ACTGCTCACACCAATACAGGAGCACTTGTCAGAACCAAGCAAAAAAGTAGTAGCAAAAACACAAGTGCATCCACCACGGAAATGGCAATGAAAGTACTCACAAAGTCCAAATAATGCAACCAGTCCAAATAAAGCGAAAAATACGAAACTTCTTCTTTATTCCATGAATAAAACCAAAAGGAATGAGCGCTTTCGTGTAGCAATAGTACGATTCATCAGAGAATCTGATGAAGCGTACTATTGCTACGCGAAAGTGCTCATTCCTTTTGGTTTTATTCATGGAATAAAGAAGAAGTTTCGTATTTTTCGCTTTATTTGGACTGGTTGCATTATTTGGACTTTGTGAGTACTTTCATTGCCATTTCCGTGGTGGATGCACTTGTGTTTTTGCTACTACTAATGTAGTCAAATAAAAACACTGACTCTGCTTCTACACACTCAAAAAAAAAAACTGACTCATAGCACTGTCACTTTAACTAAAAGAGAAAAAAAATATTTATAATATCTATGTCATATTATAGGGAACAAACAAATTATCAGTATGACAGAACCAGTGATGAATTTGTGGATACAAGAGGTTGAAAATATACTGTGGAATATTTGTAGTGATTGTAATATATTAGTACTTTGTGGAATATCATGAAAGGGTGACAAATTTGCTTTTGTTCAGTCTTAAGATGATGTTTCATTTAACTTCAAAACATGCTATATGACCATATCTAAATGGTTATGCATGGTGGGCCTGAGGGTGTCACTCTAAGAATTACTACGGCATGTATGGGTTTTTCTTGTTAGATATTTGTTTGTTTGTGTGTTTGTTTGTTGAGTGATTGCAATAACTGGATATTATGTATAATGCTGACCAGATATAATTGAGCAAGCTTCTACTTGAACATTGGAGACATTATAAGAGTACATTGGACTTACTGGAAGAGTGGACATTCATTGTTCCTTTCTAGTACTATGGCTGAGATTCAGAAAGTGCTGCTCTTACTGCAATGGCAAGCTGCATCTATACACAAAGAATTATGGCACTGCTGAGTCAAAATGTCTATTATACCCAAGATAACATCTTGTTACTCAAAGCAATTCATTTGCATTAAGTGCTAAAGCTGGCTACATAAAAAGGGATTATGAAGAGTCCTGGACTATGTTTAAGCATTGGTTCAGAATATTAGTAATGTGATTATGTGAGCAAAGTTGTCAATTGCTGAATAACCACCTGCTTTTTTTTTTCTGTTAATGTGCAGTGAACCTTGCCTTGTGTTACATCACCTAGATAGAGAGGTAGATAGGTCATTAGGTTAAAACATATTAGATTAGTTGGATAGGTGAATAGATAGATAGATAGATAGATAGATAGATAGATAGATAGATAGATAGATAGATAGATAGACATAGATAGATAGACAGACATAGATAGATAGACAGACAGATACATGCATACATACATGTACAGACTCAAGTTGATCAGTAACATTGTTTCTGTTGTAAGGGTGGTTGGCATCACCTTAAACATCCTCTGTCAGGTTGATGGGGATAATCAATTGATAAATAACTGATGAAGATACTAAAGTATTTTGTACACTACTGCAGTTTGTAAGTCATAATAATTATGCATGAAATGTCCATTTAGCAGACTTCCTTTTGGATAAATTGGCATGATCCAGGTTCATTGTAATGATTCACTGGCAACCATTACTAGAATTTAACTCTAACGTTCTAAATTCTATTCTTCATTTTTTCTGTTTTCCTCATACAATGAAAAGCTTTGATGGGCTTTGTATTACCTTATAAGCTCAGTTCAGAAGTAGATGTTACACTTCGAAGGAAATCTGTGTAATTCAAAGGATGCCTTGCAATAACATTTTTTTTCTCTTATGTCTGTATTTTTAGATAATTTTCTTCTAGGTGGTTTTGCTTAATATTAGAAATAGTGCTTATCCATTATTTCATGAGAGCAAAATTAAAGATGGCTGCAAGAGTCATAAATAAGTTTGAATGAGATGTTTTTTTTTTTTTGTTTTAGAATTCAGAGATAATATAAACATCCTCATTTTAAGGCATATATAATGCATTTACTTATGTTGCATGTTATGGCATGTTTCATTATGTTATTTTGTGTCACCACAAGTGTTCTTCTGAGATAATAATACATACAATTTCATGTTTTTTCCCTACTGCTTACCCTTTTCTTTAGTTTTTTGACTTGTTGGTGATTACTAAAACATGCAGCTAATCTGGATTATCAAAGCACAGAAATAATCACTAATTATGTAATTAATTTTTACATTAGTCTCTGTTTAATTGAACTGTGTAGAATTAAGAATGTGTGTCTTCAGATAAATGATAATGATACTTGAGTGGTTTGTATGGACATCTAATTCTTATATTTTATAATAGCAACATTTTTCTGTATCCTTAATGTTTTCATTATCATTTATATGCTCTGTAGTATGTTCTTTAACAATGCCATCCACTAAAAAAAGAACTTGTTTGTAAATCTGTGCCAGATGCTACTACTGGGAAATGGCTAAATAAAAATATGAATGTCTGCTATGGATAAAATTAGCTTTACAAAATTCCTATTGTGCATGCGGGATAACTTTATGTGCTGAATAGTGAATGTAATTTGTATGAATGGCATTAAACTTACAGCCTTTGAAAACTGGTTAGCCTAAGCTCACAAGCAAGGATATATTTCACCTGTATTGCATTTCCATATTTATTAAGACATCTTAGCAACTGAAATATTTTTGGGCAGATAATACTCTGACTGGCATTCGAATGAATATAAAAAAAACTGTGCTAAAATAAAAATAAGAAGTCCATGATGACATGAGCAACATATACATTATTTGTTTATTAAAATTAAATAAAATACAGCATCTGATACAACTATTCAGTATTTCATGTGTTAAAATAAAATATACTTGAAATCACTGGAAAGTGGTCATGTAAAACATGAGTTTAAAAACTGCATGCTGTGTTTTGCTATGAGGTGATGCAGTTTTATGGCAAGAAATAATAAAGATATTAGCACTCATATAATTTCAAATAAGAAATGAAGTCAGACATGAAATAAATGGTAGCTACAGCTGTTGAGTGGGTTTCACAGTAGCTGTGGGAATTCTAGGTACTGTCACGGGAGATGGCCTGGCTTCTGGAAATGACCTCAGGTGGTACCGCTCACTGCGACTGCTTGCAGACATTAACACCTAATTAACAATCTGAGAGAGCATCCTACAACTTAATCACTGTTGAGGTGAGAATGACAATCAAAAAGAGAGGAAGGAGGGGGATATGCTAATTTTTTTCTTGTATGCATCATCTAATAACCTTGACGATTCTCAAGCAGCAAAGTGTGATTTCCTTTTAGTCATTTTACCCTATTGGATGGCACAGTAAGTTTATTTGCTAGCAGGTAGGCAGCAGAGGTGAGAATTGAATTGAGCTAAAAACTCTTTGAGAGAATTGGCCCATGGGTCATTCAGAGTTTAAAATCAAAATATACAAGAATTATTTTATGCAGTCCTGCTTCTTTTCCTATTTTAAAATGCTATTCTTATGCACAAGAAAAAAAGTGTTAGATAAGCTTGACATTGTAATTTCTGTTTTTCGGTACTTTTTATAATAAAGCACTATATCTAAGAATTAAGCTATAATCAACAACTGTGTATGGGTATATCAGGATTTACTCATAGTTGGTATGGTTTGATCATGAGGGCAAAAACTGAGTAAATCCTGATATATCCATACACAGGAGTGAATTATAGCTGTTATACAATAACATTTTTTTTTAATTTAAGAAATATATTGCTTACTTTTCTTAAATAATGTGATTTTATAATGGCAGTACAGTGTTCTTCCACCCTCTGGCTTGCAAAGTGATATACTGCACATGTGTTTGATATGTATGTTTACACTCTTGCACAGTACATCCCTTTAGTACAAGTTATGGAAAGGGGAAGGTAGCAATTTTCTAACTCTCTCGCTCTCTTGTGTTCTCCCTTGTGGTGAGTTATGTTCTGGCTGTTAAGTATTAAAAATGCTAGAGAAATCATTGTAGATTTTAAAAATATTACAAGGCATAAGGCAGAATTCTGAGGAAAATCAGGAATGTTTTGCAAATCTATCGTCAGTTGACAGGCATAGTTATGGTATTGCCATTTAAGCATACTTGTCAACTGCTTCGAGTTTTATAAAATATTTCTGTTTTCCTTCATATTTTATTCTATCCCTCATACAGTATGCCTCAGAAAATTACCAAGCATACATCAATTAAAGCTCCAGCCATTTAATTAATACTTGAATGATCACACTTTTTTTGCATTGGTATATGCCTGCTTTACAATAGGCATACTGGTTGGGCTATCCAATCACTGTATTCGTTTTTCAATAGTAATTAGCCTTTATTGTATATGGCAATTAGCCCTAATTGTATAATCTGTGTTTTCTTCTAATTCTACTTCATTTTTTTGTTTATTTAGAAAACATTCTAGAAGCTGATGCATCAACATATTTTTGCAGAGAGCAAAGTAAAACTGAGGTACTATGCATTCATGAGACCTTTCCAATGCATTGCTGGTATACTTTGCCATCTTTGGATAAGGTATTATAATCACCTTTAAATGTTTTGTAGGTTTATAGGTAAGTACACGACAATCAATATACAAACCATTTAAAGCCTAGTCTATAAACCATATTCAGAAGTTTCCTCCAGCCTCCAGGAGGAGACTTGGAAAGAATCTGAGGCTGCCCATCCAATTACCTAGGTTTACCTTGAAGATGGCAAGGAAGCTAATCTGTTTGACATGTGTTATAAAAGTTATGTTATTTGGATTTAAAAAACTGCTATGTCTGGGTTTGAAATAATGGTCATGTTATAGTTTCAGTTTTCTTCGGAATGTGAAAAGAAGCCCTAGTAGATTGTTAGCTTCACACAGCAAGAAGCATTGCAAAAATGTATTATTGCATCAAGCCCCCTCTCCTTAAATCCTGACTCACTCTACTTCCTGAATATGTTGTATTACCTGTTTGTTTATCCACCATATTGTTCTTCTTTATAACTTCTATCTATCCCAAATTAACTTTATCCTACAAAAATATCTTGAGATAACTTAATTGTTCTTTTGGCACAAGTGTTGTATAATGTCAGCCTTATTTATTTATTTATTTATTTATTTATTTACATTTGTTAACCAGGTAGTGTCCAACTGGGCCAGTAGCCCATTTTCAGCAGAGACCCAGGGAAAAAAGCTCCAGTAATAGAGAAACAATTAGTAACAACCAAATTAGACATAGCAAACATATGTTAATAAAAGTAACTAAGAAAATTATTTAGATAGTAAACATAAGGCATAGTGTTAAAGACCTATCAGATACAAACCAATCAGTTCAAAACACTGGAGATAAGTATAAGCTGTTTAAAGGTGTTGAAGAGAGTTCTGAGAGGTGTTGCTTATATTTTTTGTCTCATTCTGCAAATTAAATTTGCATTACTTGTAACTAATTGATAAAAATTAAGTTTTATATGTTGTCTCTGTTCATGTTTATTGTGGAGGTTTTCTCCATGGGCCTCCACTGAAAATGGGCTCTTATTGGTCAAGTGAACTGTCCTGGTAAACACATGCCAATAAACAAACAAACAAACAAATAAATAATTGTTCTATAATCCAAAACAAGGCACTGTTGTTATGGATCAGCAACCTTCAGATGACCTTCTGATAGAAGGGGTGAAGCCTCTCCCACCACAGTCACCTCAATGGACTGTTCATAGGTTCATAGGTTGGTACTAGGCCATCGGCTCTAGGGCCTATGCAAGCCTAGCCATAACAATTCCCTGGATATTTCTTCCTACAATATTTATTTCTCTGGGCCCCTGTCTAGCAGGGAGACTGACATGATCCCCGGGGTGAATTTCCTATCTCCCATCCAATCATCAAGGTTCCTTTTGAAGAGGGCCAATGAGGCGCTCTGCTTGACATGTATGGGCAGTCTATTCCAGACTATGGGGAGTCTCTGGGTCAGGAACCTATCCCTCCAGCATGTTTTGTTCATTGTGCTGACAAGGTTTAGATCCCTGGAGCATGTGGCTCTGAGGGATTGGGATTTCTTTAAGAGGAGCATGTCCAACAGCTCAGGGTTTGACATGGCCTTGTATGTTAAGCAGAGATCCCCTCTGAGTAGGCGATATGCCACAGAGTATAGCTGGAGTTTTTTTAGATGGTCAGCATATGGCATCTGCTTTAGGCCTGTGATTCATTTAGTGAGGTATTTCTGTGGCCTTTCCAGCTGTTGCAGATGTCTTGTGAGGTACATACCAAATGGGGCATTATAGTCTATAATGGGTCTAGTGAGGGATGAGTACAGTGGGACAATGACCTCCTTTTTTCTGGATGAAAAGCCCTTAGTGATGAGGTGTGCCACATGGAAGGATTTCCCGACTGTTGTGGCGATGTGGTCATCAAACGTGAGAGCACTGTCCACCTGTGTCCCTAAGTCTCTCATCACACTTTCGATGTTTAGCGTCCTGCCACCTATGTGGTAATTCATGGGTACATGTTTTTTTCCAAAGGGGATAACTATACATTTCTTGGCATTAAGCTTGAGCCCATGGCTCTGGCACCAGGCATCTGTTTCTGTAAGGCCTTTTTGTAGAATATCCACATCATTTGGGGATTCAATAATTGCTCCCAGTTTGCAGTCATCTGCAAACTTTGTTAGCCATAGTCCCTTAGTGTTGGCCTGTACTTCAGAGAAACAAGAGTGGTCCCAGGACTGAACCCTGAGGTACTCCACTTGTCACTTGTCTGGAGCTGGATTTGAAGTTGGCTACTTTTACAGTCTGGGTTCTGTCAGTAATCCAGTTGGCAACCCATCGAGTGACGTAGGGATTTATGCCCAGCTTAGTAAGTTTATCTATGATTGCAGAGTGGGGGGTGGTGTTGAAGGCCTTGGTGAGGTCCAGATAGGCTGTGCGGACCACCTTACCCTCATCCACAACTCTGGAGACTGATTTGAAGAAGTCAATCAGATTCAGGAGACAAGATCAGCCCTTCACAAACCCAAACTGGGTGGGGTCCAGTGTTTGAAGGTTTCCAATGTCTTTGTTTATAAGTTCCATGATAATGCGTTCCATGCCCTTGCAGATCAGGCATGTCAGACTGATGGAACAGTAGTTCCCGGGATCCAAGGCGGATCCTCCCTTGTGGAGCGGGATATCTGTAGCTGTGCACCACTCAGTGGTCATGAAGCCTGAGGTGAGGCTATGATTAAACATGACACTTAGGTGAGGTGCCAGTTCATTTTGTAGTTCATGTAGAACATAGCCTGGGATGTCATCTGGTCCCATGGATGCTGTATTCTTAGCTTTGGAGAGTGCGGTTTCTACCTGTGTGGCTGTGATTATTGGAATTTGGCAATCTTTTGGTATTGAGATGGGCACTTTAGGGGATTAGAGGGGGGTGAAGTTGGCAATAAATCGATCTGCCAGGATATTGGCAATATCCTTGGGATCAGTATATTTAATGCCATTCTGTTGTAGCTCAGAGCAGATCTGAGCATTGTCATATAGATTCTTGACATAACTATAGAATGCCTTGTGGTTGTCTTTGGAATCTTTGGCAATTTTATTTTCGTAACTAGCTTTTGAGGATTTTATGAGGGATCTCAGCTTCTTACTGAGGCTGGTGAGGGAGTTTTTTGCATCCTGGGATTTTCCTCTTTTCTGCAACAGTTTCTTCCTTCTGTTGTATAGTTTGTTTATAGCAGGGGACCACCAGATTAGCTTCCTTTTTTTGGAGAAGAGCATCTTGGTTCTATTTGGGATGGCAGGATTCATGCACAAGTGGATGTGCTCGTACAGTGCCTTAGTGTAGTATTCTGCAGTCGAACTTCCAGATCCCATCTGCATGGGTGTTGTGAAGTTTATCACTTCTGACTTCAGTAGCATGGAGTTGTATTTGGAGAAGTTTTTTAAGGAGGTTTCCTTACTAGGGGGTGGGGGTGGGATGTGGATGTCAAAGGTGATTTGCTTATGGTCAGACCTGACCAATGAAGGGGTGACCACTGGTGTGGAGCATCTATCTCCCATGTTGGTGTGAGAGAAAATATGTATTATTTATTTATTTAATTTATTTATTTACATTTGTTTACCGGGAAATTCCGACTGGACGCAGGTCCTTTTCCAGCGGATGCCCAGGGAGAAAAGCTCCATATCATGTACATGATAAAAAGAGATACAAAGTTGCAGCAATAGTAAACAACATTACAGGTTGTTGGCTTTAATACAATAACAAGATATTGATTATCAACAGTATATACAGTAAATGTTGCAAGTTAAGATAGTTTCTTGTCATTTATAATATTAGTAACAAAGTTGTCAGACAAGATTTTAAAGTATGTAAAGACAACTAGATAATTCTGACTGTGGTTAGTAGTGGCGGTAGTATAGTTGGGTTAAGAGTCTAGGTGGGGGGGTAAGGGTGGGGATGTTAGTCTGAATTAGAACAAGGACAAAGCCAGTGCAAATTTAAGTGGAATATGAGAGCAGTCTTGAAAAGGCTGCTGGAAGGTAGAGTAGTTATAGAGGGTGGAAGACTGTTCCAAAGTTTAGATATGGTACATGAAAATATGGCTTCTCCTGCTGAGTTTTTGGGTTTGATAACAGTGAGTTGATTTTTGTTGCTTGATCTTAGGGGCCTAGTGGAGTGATAGGGTTGGAGAAGGGTTTGAAGGGAAGGGATGTTATGGGGGTGTTTAATAAGTTTATGAGAGAGGGCGAGTTGATTAAAGTGAAGGAGTTGTGGGAGTTCTAGCCAGTTTAGTTCTTTAAGGGAGATACAATGATGGATACAGTAGGAGGTTCCAGTGGCAAATTTAGCAATTTTGTTGTAACAAGCATCCAGCTTGTGTAGATCTGTCTGTCTAAGGTTGGGAAGTATGGGGGATGCATAGAGCAGGGTGGAGATTAGCTGGGAATTGGCTATGGAGATTCTAGCCGCCTTGGTTAGGAATTAAATTCAATATAATGCACCAAGTTTCTTGTGAACTTTTTTAATTGTGAGAGATATGTGGGTGCCAAATCTAAGTTTGTTGTCTATTTCTACACCGAGTAATTTTGTGTGTTCTGATGGAGTGATGATGGTGTTGTCCTTGGTGAGAATATTGAAGTGGGGGTGTTTTGGGTGACTTTGGAAGGTTGGAACAGGAGAAGTTTTGTCTTACTGGGGTTGAGTAGGAGCTGAGAATTAAATAGCCAGCGTTCTACAGAAGAGAATGATTCCTGTGTGATTTGTTGTAGTTCTGGTAGAGTGGGGGCAGAGCAGATGAAAGAAGAGTCATCTGCGTACTGTATAAGAGATGCTTGTGTGGTGGCAGTATGTAGGTTGTTAATGAAAAGTGAGAATAGCAGAGAGCCAAGGATAGACCCTTGGGGAACTCTGAGAGTAATTGGGAGGTAAGGTGATAAGTTATTGTCCCAGATTACTGATTGTTGGTGTCCGTGTAGATAGCTGTGGAACCAGTTGCAGGTTGATTGTGAGAAGGAGAGGATGGGGAGAGTAGAGAGTAATAGCTCATAAGATGCCATGGCAAAGGCCTTTGAGAGATCTAGAAATATGGCAGTAGAGAAGAGGCCATTGTTTTTGTGATGAAGTATAGTGTTGGTGAAGGAGAGCAGAGTGGAGGTAGTGCTGTGATATGGCCTGAAACCATGTTTGGTTTTGGAGAGGAGATTATTAGCTAAGAGGTAGTTGGAGACCTGGGTGTTGATACATTTTTCAATTTTCTTGGAGAAAAGGGAGAGGATAGCAATTTGGCTGTAAATGAAGAGGTTGGTGGAGGGGGTGCCTTTGTGGAGGTGAATGATGTGGGATATTTTCTATATTGAGGGAACATAGCCTTCTGTTATGTAATGGTTGATTAGAAATTAAATTGGGTAGGCTAGTGTATCAGCTGCAGTTTTCAAGTATTCAGAGGGGAGGCTGTCAGCTGCGAGTTTGGTGGGTTTAAGTTTTGCCAATAGTCTTTTTATGTTGGAGGAAGGTACTGAGGTGAAGAAGAAAAGAGGAGTGAGGGTTTAGGGTTAGGAGTTGGGGGGGATGTCGTAGGGAAGTGTTGTTTGTTTAGAGATGTTATAGTTTCCGTGAAGTGTTTGTTGAAGGATTCAGCAATACTGCTGGGGGGGTGGATGGCTGGGGGTATCAACCTTCCCTGGGTGGAGGATAGTGTTAATAGTGGACCAGAATTGCTTAGGGTTGTGGTTGGTAGAGTTTAGGGTGGATTTATAGTAGAGGGATTTGTCTAATTTTATTTGCTTTTTGGATTTATTGTGCAGTTCAAGGAAAGGTTGCCTATCTGAGTTATTTTTTGTTAGTCGCCAGTGCTCCCAGGCCTTATCTCTGGATTTCATTAGGGTTCTGGTGGTCTTTTGTAACCATGGGGCACTCCTGGATCTGACTTTGGCATTTCTTATAGGAGCATGGGTGTTTAGGATGGAGAGGAAGGTACTGTTGAAGAAGTGGACAGCCTCATCTAGGCTGAGGTATTTTAGTGGTGACCAGTTAATTTTTTGCAGGGAGGAGATGAAGGAGTTGGGGTTGAAGTTGGACTTGTTCCGTATTTGCCTGTGGATAATGGGCTTGAGACTGTTTGTGTGGTGCTAAATTAGGAAAGTGGGAGTGTGGTCACTAAGAATGTCAGGTAAGCAGCCTGCTAGGTAAGAGTGAGGGGCTTTGTTGACTAGGATCCAGTCAAGTAAGGTGTGATTGTTAGGGTTTTTGTTGACTCAGGTAGGGGATTGGATGAGTTGAGTGAACCCATGGAGATTAAGGTGAATGGTTGGGAGACTGTTATTACAGGATAACCAGTTGATGTTAAAGTCACCGAGAATGATGGTTTCCTGGGGTAGAGATTGAGTAGCTTAGCTCAAGACATTTTCTAGAGTGTAATATTTTGCCCTGGTGGGAAATAGCATCCTATGATATTGATTGTTTTGTTTGGGTTTAGTTTGAGATTGGCATAAAGGATTTCTTCATTGTTGTGGTGAGGGGCAGATGTGTTCCGGAGTTGAATATTGAGTTGATGTTTAAATGTCAATGCTACACCACCTCCCTTTTTTGGACAATCTGTATATATGAAGGATGTTGTATTCAGGTAGAAGTATTTCCTCAATTTTGATGTGAGGTTTGTGCCAGGTTTCAGTTAGGAAGAGAATATCTGGGGAATATATGCTTATGCTGGCATGTAATTCTTGGATTTTATTCATGTGCTTCTGATGTTTAGGGACATTATAAGTAGGTCTGTTTTTTTTTTTTTTTTGGCTAGGAGTTGAGTAGTAGGGGGGGTTGCTTGGACTAGGGTTTGTGGTTGGGTTGGATTTGGGGGTACCAGGGTTTGGATGGATGTATCCAGTGAGGGCTAGTTTATAGAGGGTGTTTAGAATATGTTTTATATACATAGTAAATTGCTTATGGTTTCTTAGGGATATTTTATTTTTGAGTGTGTTAGGTGTTTGGTAATGGAGTGTGTGTATTGGGAGGATGTTTTTGGTGGCAGGGGTTGTGTAGTTATAGTGTAAATGTTTGAGGGAGGGTGTTGAGAGAGTACAGTGGAGTTGTTGGTGCATGTGACTGTGGAGCTTTGGTAGGATGTAATGTGAGCTAGAACTACACAGGTTAGGATTGTTATTATATTAGGTAGTAGCATGATTGTGTTGGATGTAGAGGGAGGGGGTGACTAGTGGTGTAGCCTAATTGGTGGTAATTAGGGGTGGGGTTAAGGCTAAGACTAAATATAGAGGTACTGGGGCGGGTGGGAATAGAGGGCAGGGAGGGGAGTGAAGTGAGCATAGCGAACAGAACGGGCTAGAACCCCAGGCTAAAGACTGCAGTGTAATAGCCAAATTGTTAGGTGTTAAATAAAATAAGATTTCAATACACAGGAGGTTCAGGTTAAAAAGTTTACTAGTGTACACCAGGAGGCAAAAAACGTACAAGTACAGAATTTTGTCTGACATGAAACAGGAAGCACACAATTTTATATAGGTTTAACATTTAAGCTATGCCCACCTTACTGACGTGATATGTCACAGGGCATCTACATCACTTTAGCTTACAGTCCTCTATTCATAAAGCTGTTGATGCTGTATATTTAAAAAAAACTTTTCCTCTAGATACAATATGGCCTTGCTATCCAGCTGGTCAGACATAATGTCTTTCTGTAAAGTTACTTCTTCAAGGTTTCATATCAGTTCGAATACAATAGCAGCTTCAGTCTTTTAATACACGTCTTTGTTCTCTGTTACACTTTCTCACACAGCTGCGTGCTATCTCAGTAACACATATACAAGGCCAAATCATTCCAACAGGAAAGAGCAGAAGATTTCATTATTTCACACATTTAATTTCCTGACCCTGCAGATAATCACTTGTGAAAAGCATAAATATTAAAACTTGCTAAGCTAACATTCTGCCAGGGTCAAAGATCAGCTTTGCTTCAAGCCACACTGCAGTTTCAAAACTACTTACATTTACACATGAATTAATCCTTACTATTATATGATTAATAGAATAAAATGCATTATATACTACTTTGCTTTTAAACTACCATTTCTCATATATTCATATACACATTTTTCTAACATTTCCCCCCCTATTAATACTTTTTATACTGTTTTGAAGTATGCATAGTGTCATTTCATCTCCTAGCCTTTTCCACTTAGGATTTTCAGCTAGGTGCGTCATTCAATCTATACTTCAGAAAAAATGTCATCTGAGATCAATCTTTCAATCTCAATATCTTGGTACAAAGTTTCAGTAACAGATGCATCAATAAAATCTTTGATTAATCTTTTCATGCAGGGAATTCCACAGCAAACACATGCTCCTATTAGGAGTATACCCACACAAATGACAATCAGAATATTCATTAGGATGGAACCCCATCCCCCAAATAGATTCTGGAAAAAGTCCGTCAGTGGGTTTGGGCCTGGTTCAGTCATGGCTGATACTTGCTGAATTACCTCTAGGTGGTTAATGATCTCATGACGATTGTCAGGAATATAAACACAGCATTCTTCTTTGTTAAGCGAGCACGTACCACCTCTCGCCACTAGGGTGAAGTCAAGAGCCATTCGATTTTGTAGCACAACAGTTCTCATTGCATTCAGTTCATCAGTCACTAGTTCTAGGGTGGAAAAAGTTGCATTACTCATTACTTTGAGAAGTTTCAACAACTTCCTCAGCTCTCAGATCAATTTGACTGCTCCATAGGCTGGGAATATTCCTGCTCAAGATATAACACTGTCACTCAAGTCCATATGAGTCAATTCGATTTTGTCTTTTACTGAATAGAGGTCTTTCCAGCCAGCTTCCATCTTTCCAACTGGATTCACAGGTTTTTCAACTGGACCTTCGGGTTTTCGGGCTGCTTCTCTCACGTTTCGTATCTTACCCAAAGGTAATTCTGCAGTATGTCTTATTGCCGGAACCAAATAACCCAAAAAACAACTGCCGGACCATTTCTCAGGTAACCATTTATATGCCTTTTTCCCCACAAATAAAATAACAGTTTTCTACTTTAGTACTAATACGCATCAGCCCTGCATGAAACATTTTCTGATCTATAACTGACAATTGTTTAAACAAAACTGGATTTTTGCGAATGTCATTCATAGTTGTTTTCAATGAGTTCAAATACGAGTCATAATTAGTATTGCAAAAAGTATTGCCATTACCATTCTTAATATAACATCGGTAAGATATGGTTATATTACAATTGCTCCAGCCCACCTGGAGGGTGTCATTTTTATAAAAACATACAACTCCTTTTTGTGTGACAGGTAAAAATAAAGCTATTTTGTCCTGTGATCTCACAGTTCCTGTATTGAAAAGTAAATTCTCCCAAGTCTCATTTATCCCCAAAGGGACAGTGGACATTATCAGTCCTCCATATGCTGTTGGTATAGCTGTACAAACCCAGCAATTTGAAATGTTCATAGTCTCTGCATATACACTTTTCATGGCTAGGTATGTGTTAAAATTTGGATGCCAGTCTATAGACGTTTCATCACACCTTCCCACTTTCACTTGTGTGGTTGTGTGTAGGATAAACCACAACAAGAGGAAAATTGTCACAATTACAGTCAATAAATGTACACTCAACAAAATGATTATGCAACATCTCTGGGGTTGATCTAAATTTCTATTCGCTTTGTTTTTGGCCATCTCGGTCTGGTTGTGTATCAGTCACAAAGTTTTTATCAAGTTGAAAGTTCTTTACCGGTTTACAATGCGTCAAATGAACCCAGGATGTCCTCTTGGCCACTCTAACTGCAGTAGGCATTGCCAACAGAACCTGGTATGGTCCCTCCCACTTTGGACTCGCCCAATTCTTCCTTTTCGTCACTTTCAGCCAAACCCACGACCCTGGGGCCAAGACTGCTTCCACCGGTCTGGTCTGTTCCTTATCTGAAAAAGAGTTAAACTGCAAAATAGATTTATTTGTTAACAGTTTCCTCATATAACTAGCTAATGAACTGTCAGCCTCTTGCTCTGCAGGCATGAGAGCTTTCCACTGAGGCACATAATATGCTCTCCCAAAAACCATTTCAAAGGGAGTCAAACCCTTTACATTTGGAACCGTTCTCATACTCAGCAGTGCTAAAGGCAGACAGTATATCCAATTCTTTTGGGTCTCCTCTACTAGCTTCCTAAGTTTACTTTTTAGGGTACCATTGTACCTTTCCACCAGTCCTGCTGACAGTGGGTGGTAGGCACAATGGTTCTTTAAGGAGATACCAAAAAATCTTCCAAGTTGGTGGATTGTCTGGTTTACAAAATGTGTGCCGTTGTCACTATAAATCCTTTCCGGAATGCCAAATCTAGGGATTACTTCTTTTATCAGGGCTTTCGCCACTGTTGCTGCATCCGGGTTTTTGGTTGGAAAAGCTTCTACCTATTTAAAAAACATGTCTACAATAACTAAACAAAACTTTTTCCCTTCACATTTATTCAATTATATGAAATCCATACAAATAGTATGGAATGGGTATGGTGGTATAGGAAAACTTCCTTGCTTGGTTTTAAATGCTCCTTGTGCATGGTGCTTGTTACAAGTATGACAAGCTGCACAAATTATTTTTGTGTAGTTTGTGTATCCATATGTTTGGAATATTCGGTTTACTAACTGTACCATCTCCCCTGTTGAGACATGGCACTGCCCATGGCTCAACAAATCTGCATATCTAAATAAATTAGACGGCAATATCGGTTTTCTTTCTTTGGAAATGTACAGTCCATTCTTAAGAATTGCACCTCGTTTTACCCATTTTTGTTTCTCTGCTTTTGTAGTAAGAGTCTGCATTGTTTTTAACATGTCTAAATCTAAAATCTCAGAGGGTTGTAATTCCTCATTTAAAAGTAAAGTTTCTGAGTCTGAGGTTGCTTGCTTTGCAGCTGCATCAGCTCATGCATTGCCTTTTGAAGTCTTATTCTGCTGTTTTGTATGAGCTACACATTTACAAATAGCTACTTTGGTAGGTAACTGAACAGATTCTAATAACTCCAAAATAAATTGCACATGATTAATATGTTTTCCACTAGATGTTATCATTCCTCTATTTTTCCATTGTTGTGCAAATACATGTACTGTAGAAAAAGCATACTATCAGTATATATGTTCACACACTTGTTTTTTGCTAAAGTACATGCCCTCGTCAAAGCTATCAATTCTGCTGCTTGTGCAGATAAGTTGTGTGGTAAGGATTGAGCTTCTAAAATTTCAGTGTCTGTAACTACTGCATACCCTACCGGATTCTTCCCTGTAGGACCCCTTCTGCATGAGCCGTCCATGTAATATGTCACCTCGATGTTATCCAAGGGCATATCTGTGAGATCTTGTCTAGGTAAAGCTAACTGTTCAATTTCCTGCAGGCAGCTGTGTGGTGTGCCATCCACAGGAGTTGGGAGTAGTGTTGATGGATTTAATGTCGTACATCGTTCAATTGTCATATGAGGTTGGCTCAGCAATATAGTCATACACGAAAGATGTCTAGCAGGGGAAAGGTATGCCACTTTTTCTTGCAGTAAAATTATTGCAACTGCATGAGGCACTCTCAATGTGAGAGGGTGGAATAACACCACTGAGGCCGAAGCCTGTACTGCCATTGCAGCTGCAACTACTGCTTGTACACAGTGAGGCAAAGATCGTGCCACTGGGTCTAACTGTGATGAATAATAGGCTATGGGGCGTTGCTTATCCCCATGTTGTTGCGTCAGTACTGACGTCATATATCCTTGCTTACAATCTACGGTCTGAAAAAAACGTTTGTGATAATTTGGAAGTCCTAAAACTAATGAAGAAGCTATCAACTGCTTCAACCTGCAGAAAGCCGTTTCTGCTTCGGGTGTCCATTGTAAGATATCTTGTGCTGCCATTGGTGTCTTATATATCAAGTCATTCAGTGGAGCAGATTCCAAAGCATAATTTGGTATCCAGCTTCGACAAAAATTAGTTGTACCTAAGAAAGACATCATTTCCTTCTTGGTGGCTGGTTTAGGTGCTTGCAAAATTGCTGTTTTTCTTTCCTCATCTAGTATTCTACCTTCATTGGATATTACATATCCCAAGTATCTAACTTATTTTCTCCAATGTTGTAACTTACTTTTGTTTACTTTGTGTCCATGTGTTGCTAAAAATTTCAATAATGCTATAGTATCCTCCATGCACTGTTGCTGGGTGGGGGCTGCTAGCAAGATGTCATCTATGTAAAGTAGAATTTGACTACCTCCCAGTGGGGTAAACCCTGCCAGGTTGCTAGCCATTTCTTGTGCAAATATTGTTGGACTCTCACAATATCCCTGTGGTAGTCGAGTATATGTATACCTTTTACCCTGAAATGTAAATGCAAACCAATATTGACTATCAGGATGTATAGGTATTGAAAAGAAAGCATTGCTAATATCTACCACAGAGAAATATTTCTGCTGCGGTTCTAAATCATTTAACAAGGTATGTGGGTCTGGCACTGTAGGTGCTCTAGGTATTACTGCATTATTTACAGCTTGTAAATCTTGTACCATCCGCCATTCCCCGTTTGCTTTTTTTAACAGGAAATAGGGGTGTATTACATGGTGAATCAGGAGATTCTACCAGTACTCCTTCTTTGAGTAATGCTGCTATTATAGGCTTAATTCCTATTTCTGCATCCTTTCTCAAAGGGTATTGTCTTTTCTGTGGTCTAAAAGCTGACTTTGGTGTAATTGTAACTGGTCCTGCTGTTCGAATAAGTCCTACATCTGACTTGTCTGTTGACCAAAGAGTTGTTGGAATTTCACATAAGGCCTTTTCTTCTTCTTCTTCTAATAAGAACGCTAATCAGCTGTCCTCGCTAGATTGCAAGTGTACAGCTGGATGTGTCTGTGTCAACCAATTCAGTTTTTGTTTTTGTATCCCTTGTTCTGATAGTTCTAAATCAGTCTGTTTCTCCCATCTTGTTACTTTTTCTCCTAAGTCTGCCCATTTGACACTTTTGTTCTTTGTCAAGCTGACATGTGGTAACCGATTTGATCTATACAATGCAAGGAATTCTTGAGGTAACGAACAGCTAACTACACTGTTCCCCTCAGTATCCCAGTACAAGGTATGCAAAACCAATCTAGTTGCACAATTTCTAAACAATTCTTGCTCATACTCTCTATCAGGTCCTGGTGTAGTACAGTAGTATAGAGTACAGTGTAACAAATGCTGTCGATCAGTGTCAAGGGAGGGGGCTTTACTGATGGCTACGTTCATCAGTTCCTCGGTTACTGCCCCTGGACCAGTCCTGACTAGGTCCTGGCTGTACCAGTAAAAAGTTTCACCCTCCGATCGCACTACAAAGGTATCCATTTGTCTCTGTGCCTCCATACCTTGTACAGTTGGAACTACTGCTATGCCAAATATCTGCATAAGGTCCCTGCCCAATAGGTTTACTGGACACTTTGCAGAAACAACAATTTTACTTCTCTGGGTCATACCTGAAACAGGGTCAGTTATTGCTATATCATGGGAAAGTGGTTCCCTATATAGCTGTCCATTTGCTGCTTTCACTAATATATAATCAGGTGATTCGGAATGTTCTGGTAACTTGGAGGGGTGTATCAAAGTCCGTGACACTCCTGAGTCACACAGGAATTTGACTTCCCTTCCCTCCACCAGAAGTGTAACTTCCGGTTTCGTATCTGCTAAGTAGAGCTCTAAACTCAATAATGCCAAGTCCAAAATTTCACTTTCTTCATCCTCCTTATCTATTTGCACTTCCTCTACTCCTTCTATCACATTTAGATTTGTTTTTTGTTTATTAACTTTTCCTGATGATTTCTGACTTTCACATGATGTATCTTCACTATCATATAGTCAGTCCTCATCTCCCTTATCTTCTGTAATTACCTTTTTGTTTTGCCTACAATCCCTTGCTAGATGTCCCTTTTTCCCCGCACTTGAAGCATTCACCTCTCTTTTTTCTTTCTTCAAAATCTTCTGATCATTTGTCAGACTGTTTGTTCCCCTGGGCATTTTTCTTGCCCTTTTTACCTGACTGTAATACAAATACTTCAGCTTCGTCTTCAGCAGTGAAGACTTGCGCCTTCTTTTTCTTTTTACTATTTAAATGTCTTTCAGCATGTCTAGCGTATTCGAATAAGGCTTGTAGCCTCCCTGTTCGATGGTCTATCATATGCTTCATAATGAAGCTACTAATAGGTGCAATGCAACCTTTCAAAAATGCATTTTTTAATTGTTGTTCATACGGGGAATCATTCGTTTGGTTCTCAGGAACCGACATACCGCTATGATTATTAAAACATTCTAATAATCTAGCATAGTACTCATCTATTGTCTCATTTTCCTGTTGTATGCGTTGATTAATGCAAGCCCAATCTGCTGTAGGTTTCCATTTCTCAGAGATTCGGTCTGTTAGACCTTTCACTCTGTTGCCTAACTCTGCGTCACTATGTGGGAGTGGTTTAAATTCTGCATTACGAGGATTCCAGTTGCCACAAATCATGTGCCAATCTGGACCTATAATTTGTCTTACTACTTTTTCTACTTCTTCCCCATTCAAGTGGTAACTCAATCTCATGCCTTGTAAATCTTCTAAAAATTTTGTAAAATTAACATTCAGATGGGGAATTCCCTCAGTAGCCTTCCGGATATCTTCCGGTGTCCATGGTCTATATACTAAGAGTGTTGGGTCCTGCCCTTCCTGTCCTGCCTGAAGATTTGGAACTTCTATAAGTGGGCATATTTCTTCCTCACTCTCATCCTGTAGATTTCTCTCTATTTGGTATGATTCTGTGTCCCTATGTGTTTTACGTGTTTGGGACCTAGTTTCAATCGGATCTCTAACAAATGGTTGTGGTCTTGCTGAAACTTCAGGATAACGTGGAGGCGGACCAGCCTGTCCACTCGCTTCATATCCTGAAAAGGGTAAGGGAGGAGGAGGAGGGGGAGCTGTCACTATTACCAAGTTATTATCCTCTTTGTCTAGAAATAATGTTTTTGAATTTTTCAGCTTCTGCTCTCTACGATTTTCTTCCTCAATCCACCTGTGTGCCTGAGGAATGCCTAATTGGCGTTGCTTTTTTGCCTGACCTTCCGCATCAGATTTAAGCTGTTTAAGGAGTTTAACTAGTGAAGTTTTATCTAGTTTACCATCAAATTCATATTTATTAACCCATTTCGTATAATACCTAACGTTATCAGAATGTTGTAATTGCATGTATTTTGCGTCTTCAGTTAGGGGCGGATCTCGCGATGTTTTAGTGCATTGATTACCCATGTCAAAGAAAATGTTATGTAACCCTTTTTTATCACGTGATATCAAGTTCTCAGTTCCTGTTCACAGTTTATCTAGAATAACTGCCTACCTTATTCTGTTACCCTGATCTATGACCAAATATACAGTACTTCCTTTTGTCCCTGATCTGCAAAACAAATCTTGACAACAATATACTGTAACCTAGTCCCTGATCTAAAACAGAAAAAAGGCAAATTCTTCCTACCTGAGCCTCCGGTATTGAGAAAGTCCAAGTTCCGCTTTTTGGCCACAGATCAGAAAGTGGACAGCCTCTTTACATGACAATTCAGTTGGAGGTCTTTTCACTCAAGAAGAACCATTTCGGTAACTTCTCCTGCGCAGTATTCGACCACCGATACGCTCTGATCTGCTGCTTACCAAGGGAATTCCGGTCCAAAGGACTAAACTGTTAAATAAAATAAGATTTCAATACACAGGAGGTTCAGGTTAAAAAGTTTACTAGTGTACATCAGGAGGCAAAAAACGTACAAGTACAGAATTTTGTCTGACATGAAACAGGAAGCACACAATTTTATATAGGTTTAACATTTAAGCTATGCCCACCTTACTGATGTGATATGTCACAGGGCATCTACATCACTTTAGCTTACAGTCCTCTATTCATAAAGCTGTTGATGCTGTATATTTAAAAAAAAAACTTTTCCTCTAGATACAATACGGCCTTGCTATCCAGCTGGTCAGACATAATGTCTTTCTGTAAAGTTACTTCTTCAAGGTTTCATATCAGTTCGAATACAATAGCAGCTTCAGTCTTTCAATACACGTCTTTGTTCTCTGTTACACGTTCTCACACAGCTGCGTGCTATCTCAGTAACACATATATAAGGCCAAATCATTCCAACAGGAAAGAGCAGAAAATTTCATTATTTCACACATTTAATTTCCTGACCCAGCAGATAATCACTTGTGAAAAGCATAAATATTAAAACTTGCTAAGCTAGCATTCTGCCAGGGTCAAAGATCAGCTTTGCTTCAAGCCACACTGCAGTTTCAAAACTACTTACATTTACACATGAATTAATCCTTACTATTATATGATTTATAGAATAAAATGCATTATATACTACTTTGCTTTTAAACTAGCATTTCTCATATATTCAAATACACATTTTTCTAACATTAGGAGTTATTAGAATCTAGTAGGGAAAAGCAATCTATAGAACTGATTTCAGCTGTGTCCTTTCTAGGTAGATACCTAGTCTAAAGCAAACAGAAAGTGGCAGTTTAAGTACCCTTTTGCCTCTATTTTACAAGTGGGCAATTCCATAAGGCAAAATGCTCCAAATCTTAGCAGAAAATGTATTCCATCAAGGATGCCAAAAGTCACTGCTGCTGTTACAAAGGTTGCTGCAAAAGGTGATTCATTAGACCATAGTAGCTTTGGGAGGGCAGAGCATAGTAAATGAGAGATGTAGTCTCCCAGCTGTATCTCTCCACATTCTTTGTGCTGTCTTGGCATAGTTATGTCATCCTTAACATGAATCATCAGTGTAAACTAAGGAAGATATTGAAACCTTCGCAGATAACTACCAGAGTAAAATAGCTGTGGTCCCCATAGACAAAGGATTAGATAGTAATCATAAGAGTAGGACTAGAATGAGGATGAAGCAGAAGGTAAAACACATACCTTTCAATTCCATGAAAGGAAAAATCAAATGCTTGAACCTGCAGAATGCCAAATAGACAAACAGGCAGATCAAAAGAAGAAGAAGAACGCACAGTAGGAATCCCCTGTGCTATTGTTACAACATATTTTATTCTGTAAATAGAGTTTTACATGACCCACAAGGCTTGTGCCTCCTACCTCTGCTACCCACTCATTTGAAAAACAATGGCGTGGAGACAGAAGAAGTTCACTTTCCCACAATTCTGTTACTATAGTGCTGTTACCCACAATTCTGTTACTATAGTGCTGTTATCCACAATTCTGTTACTATAGTGCTGTTACCCACAATTCTGTTACTATAGTGCTGTTATCCACAATTCTGTTACTATAGTGCTGTTATCCACAATTCTGTTACTATAATGCTGTTACAGTAAAGTAGTACAGATGTCAGGGCACTGCTTCCAACAAACAAAAATCTTGTATTGATACAGAGCTGTATCTTATCACATGCTATGTAATAATGCAATTGTAGTACCCTTATGGAGTTTAAGGAAATAATGGGTGCTAATACATAGTATTTATGTTGTGTTTTGGGGGTGTTTGAGGTTATTTTTATGATAAATACAATTGTGACTGATTGCAGAACAGTGAAGTAAAGATGCTTTCCCTTTACCTGCATTTTTGTACAATCTCAGAGTTACTATATTTAAAGTCACTGTAGTTTGGTGGACACAGCCCCCCAAGCTGGGTGCAGAGGGGCACTTATTTTAGGTATTTGATGAATCAGGAGCCATTGTATGTTTTTCAGTAAACAGACTACCAAAGACCATGTTTGTCAACAGTGTGTCAGTCCCTCAATAATAGAGATGTATTTATTTTTGCATCCTCTCCCCTCAGCTATGAGCTATCAGCACTGCTGCTCATAATTTGCTGAATCTACTAAACCCCACCTTAGCCTTCACTTGGCTCAACCCAAACCATGTCCAGGAGCAGTGAGGAGATCATGATAGGGGTGCTGGCACACCATCATGTTGCAGCCGGGGAGGGTGTCTAACCCCTTTTCACCCTGTGAGATCCTTGAGAACTCCACAGTTACTGAATCTGTTATTAATAGCAAGTTATGCAAGTAAAGGAGCATTTCACATGTTTAGCTAGTAAAATAGTTTATACCATGAAATATTATTCTTCTCCAGCAAAGTGGAATATTGGACAGACCAACCATAAAGCCAATGTATGGTTACAAGAACATTTTTCTGCTATATAATTTAAAGATATTTCTAATCCTGTTGCTAATTATGTAGTGATGTGTCATAATGGTTAAATGCAGGATTTTTCTTTTACTGCCATTGCTGGTGTACATTTGCCCTGAGCGGGGGATGTTGTATATACTTTAAGTAATTTAAAAGTTACATTGATGATTAAATACAAGAGTGTAAGTCTACTGGGCATCAACAGTTAATTTTCTTGGCAATATTAAATTTGATATATTTTTTATAAGTTTAAAAAGATTATTCTTAGTTATTTTTGTAAGATCTTGTGTTATTGTTATATATAAATATGTAATTTTAAGTTATTTATGTTTTGATTTTCTGTTTAATTAATTGTTCACTTAAGTTAAATAATACAGTGCATTTAAGTAACGGAAGTGTATTGCTTTTTGGTTGGACTCTCCTAAAAGGCTTTTTGCAGAGGTGCTATGGAGGAATAAAGCTTCTTTTTCTGCTGGGACCCAGCATTTTGTTGTGTGTGCTTTTGTCTTTATCCATTTTTCCTTTTAACTGTGTGGAATATATAATAAAGTTTACAGATGCTGCCTTTAGGAGGTGTATGCAGTTTCTGTGCATTTGCATGCTCCCAACCAAGCGGTGTACAGCTCGCAGCATGGAGGCCACCTAGCTTTTAACATTGCTGTTGGAGTTAGGCTAATCCCCCCTCAAGTATGACTGAGACAGCAACAGTCACTCACTCCTCTTCCCCAGTTTGATCCCTCTAGCACCTGTGCCACTACCCTAACATGGGTCATCTGGGGTGCAGTAAAGGCTTTATCCCTCTGTGGGGTCCTGTCTAGACATATTATTTTTGAGAGAAGTTAATGGCTGGCTATACCTGATAAGCTGAAGAGGCTTGCTACATAATCTTGGAAGGCAGCTATCTGTCATTTTTTATAGTACTGATATTTATTTTTAGTATTAGGTTTCCCAGTACTGTGTTAGTTAGAATACGCCAAGATCCATGGCTGGAAGATGTACAATGAGGGGATCATAGTAACGCATACAAAGTAGGAAGGTTGATATCAGTGCAGCTGAGAAAGGAATCAGAGCAGTGCAGATTAAAAATAAATGATTGGGTAGAGATTTAGGGAAAGTAGTACGTGTTACTGTTAGAACTGCTCCCTATCTATGCTAGGGTAATGACAAGATGCTTTGTATGTGCCTTCTTATTTATGTTGTCATTGGTTGATTTATTGGTTGTTAATCTGTATGGTCAATTGCTCTTATTTCATTTTTTATTTAATTTCACTTATTTGTGATATATGTAAGCCAACAGCATACCTCTCAACCTCTTATATCAATAAATCTGGACAAAGCCATCAATAATGAGGGGACAAAGGCCCAAAAATAGGGACACTTTTTAAACATTGCTCTTGCAAACTTAGAAAATTGATAGAATGACAGGTTTTGCATTAGAATTAATTTTCTGAATGATATGGAGTCTGAAAATCAAATGTCTGTCATTATTTTCTGACTTTAACTCTCAATGATTTCCCAGAAAACCACAATTTTGTATGAAATGGACCAAAAATATGGGGCAAAAATATGGACATTCTGAGAAAATCTGTACAGTTGAGAGGTATGGAAACAGAAATAACAACTTTTTATGAAGACAAAGGAACCCTGTTTGGGTAACTGACTGGCTAAGAGTTGTTTGTTAAATAGAAACTGAAGAATCATAGTAACAGGTTGAAGCTTGCTATCAGCTCATATTCGTAGTTCTGTGTATCAAACTATCATACTAAAGAAAGTCTTTGCACAACAGAACCAGAAGAAACTGGTAGTTGTCCCCAGATATAAATGAAACATCTTCTCTTGGGAGATTCAACAGTTATGAAGGTTGAGTGAAGGGTTTATGGCACAGGACATGTATATAGTATCAAACATCATGGCAAGGAGCAGTAGAACAGAATGATATATGATAGTCTAAGAATGGCAGACATTCAGAAAACATGGTTTATTGGGACATCAGAGATGATTCAGAAGTGTGTCTTGTGAACCTCAATAGTGTAGATTCTGGCAAAATTTTAGAACCTCCGAAAAACTCAACTGGTATAAAGGTGTAATGGAAGATCACTGAAGTCAAAAAATCACTCCCATCATTAAAAAAGATCTATGATGTTCTCAGTCTTTGAATAAGCTGAAAGAAAAGAAAAGAAAAGAAAACATGGCATGTTGGAAATATAAGAAAACATCAACATGGGAGAACATGGATATAAGCCAGTTAATAAAGAAGTGAAAAGATAGGGCAGTCAGAAAAAAAATAATGGTTAACTAGAAGAAAATATAGCCTGTTTTTTCAAGAAGAAGATGAACAACAAAAATATAGACATATAAAGCAGAAGAGATGACAAAAAGAGGAACAGTGATACTAAATAGAATGTTTGAGATTTGAACAAAGAATGGTGGTGAAAAAACAGGTGATAGTAAAGCTAAATAGAATGTCTGAGGGTTGGGCAAAAAAAAAAGATGATGTAAAACAGGTCTATTGAATAAATATTTTGTTCAGTATTCATTAAGGAGAAATAGGGAAAGATACCCAAACCAGCCAATAGTAATGTCCAGAATAAAGGGCTGAAACATACACAACTATCTTTGCATTCATTCATTTCTCATATAATTTTAAACCGACTTGGAATAATTCCAGGAATACTAACAGTAAGTGTGAGAGTACTGGTTTAATAGAAGTTCACCGACTTGAAAAGATAATAGCAGCTCTCATCTGGGACTCAAACCCAAGACCTCCAGCATACCATGCTGATTTCACTGCCTCTTGAAAACAAGAGCCTCTGAAGAGATAGATGCTATCATATCAGCAAGGAAACCCCCAATATGGTGATTGAGGTTATGGAAAACATCAACAACTATCTGTCTAGAGGATCTTGTTCCAGCAGCAGTCACACAAGCATAGCATGTTAGGAGATCTGGATTCAACTCCCAAATGAGAGCTGATATTATACTTTTACTTCTATGATTCTAAGAGTGCTTAAGAAGTGGACTTTTAGATTGAGAATTACCTTAAAATCACCTTGGGTCAGATATTATTACTACAACATAAATTAAAAGTAATGTGTTACTAGGACTGCAACTGAAGGAATTATTACTGTTTAATACACATTCTCAATATTTGATGCCTTGCTGTGCATTTAATCACTGAGTGAGCTACTATCAAAGTATTCTTCTGCATTGTTTAATATCTGTACATAACCTCTTCATAGAATCGAGTCCTGTTCATGAATATTACAAGACTGTGTCTGTTTAAGAGATCATTATGTGTACTTAACAAATTTGGTATCTGTTGCTCGTCCTTCTGTATCATAGGTGACAAGCAGGTGGGGTATTTTGTTTAGACACTTTAATACATAGAAATGGGTGCTAATACATAGTATTTATGTTGTGTTTTGGGGGTGTTTGAGGTTATTTTATGATAAATACAATTGTGACTGATTGCAGAACAGTGAAGTAAAGATGCTTTCCCTTTACCTGCATTTTTGTACAATCTCAGAGTTACTATATTTAAAGTCACTGTAGTTTGGTGGACACAGCCCCCCAAGCTGGGTGCAGAGGGGCACTTATTTTAGGTATTTGATGAATCAGGAGCCATTGTATGTTTTTCAGTAAACAGACTACCAAAGACCATGTTTGTCAACAGTGTGTCAGTCCCTCAATAATAGAGATGTATTTATTTTTGCATCCTCTCCCCTCAGCTATGAGCTATCAGCACTGCTGCTCATAATTTGCTGAATCTACTAAACCCCACCTTAGCCTTCACTTGGCTCAACCCAAACCATGTCCAGGAGCAGTGAGGAGATCATGATAGGGGTGCTGGCACACCATCATGTTGCAGCCGGGGAGGGTGTCTAACCCCTTTTCACCCTGTGAGATCCTTGAGAACTCCACAGTTACTGAATCTGTTATTAATAGCAAGTTATGCAAGTAAAGGAGCATTTCACATGTTTAGCTAGTAAAATAGTTTATACCATGAAATATTATTCTTCTCCAGCAAAGTGGAATATTGGACAGACCAACCATAAAGCCAATGTATGGTTACAAGAACATTTTTCTGCTATATAATTTAAAGATATTTCTAATCCTGTTGCTAATTATGTAGTGATGTGTCATAATGGTTAAATGCAGGATTTTTCTTTTACTGCCATTGCTGGTGTACATTTGCCCTGAGCGGGGGATGTTGTATATACTTTAAGTAATTTAAAAGTTACATTGATGATTAAATACAAGAGTGTAAGTCTACTGGGCATCAACAGTTAATTTTCTTGGCAATATTAAATTTGATATATTTTTTATAAGTTTAAAAAGATTATTCTTAGTTATTTTTGTAAGATCTTGTGTTATTGTTATATATAAATATGTAATTTTAAGTTATTTATGTTTTGATTTTCTGTTTAATTAATTGTTCACTTAAGTTAAATAATACAGTGCATTTAAGTAACGGAAGTGTATTGCTTTTTGGTTGGACTCTCCTAAAAGGCTTTTTGCAGAGGTGCTATGGAGGAATAAAGCTTCTTTTTCTGCTGGGACCCAGCATTTTGTTGTGTGTGCTTTTGTCTTTATCCATTTTTCCTTTTAACTGTGTGGAATATATAATAAAGTTTACAGATGCTGCCTTTAGGAGGTGTATGCAGTTTCTGTGCATTTGCATGCTCCCAACCAAGCGGTGTACAGCTCGCAGCATGGAGGCCACCTAGCTTTTAACATTGCTGTTGGAGTTAGGCTAATCCCCCCTCAAGTATGACTGAGACAGCAACAGTCACTCACTCCTCTTCCCCAGTTTGATCCCTCTAGCACCTGTGCCACTACCCTAACATGGGTCATCTGGGGTGCAGTAAAGGCTTTATCCCTCTGTGGGGTCCTGTCTAGACATATTATTTTTGAGAGAAGTTAATGGCTGGCTATACCTGATAAGCTGAAGAGGCTTGCTACATAATCTTGGAAGGCAGCTATCTGTCATTTTTTATAGTACTGATATTTATTTTTAGTATTAGGTTTCCCAGTACTGTGTTAGTTAGAATACGCCAAGATCCATGGCTGGAAGATGTACAATGAGGGGATCATAGTAACGCATACAAAGTAGGAAGGTTGATATCAGTGCAGCTGAGAAAGGAATCAGAGCAGTGCAGATTAAAAATAAATGATTGGGTAGAGATTTAGGGAAAGTAGTACGTGTTACTGTTAGAACTGCTCCCTATCTATGCTAGGGTAATGACAAGATGCTTTGTATGTGCCTTCTTATTTATGTTGTCATTGGTTGATTTATTGGTTGTTAATCTGTATGGTCAATTGCTCTTATTTCATTTTTTATTTAATTTCACTTATTTGTGATATATGTAAGCCAACAGCATACCTCTCAACCTCTTATATCAATAAATCTGGACAAAGCCATCAATAATGAGGGGACAAAGGCCCAAAAATAGGGACACTTTTTAAACATTGCTCTTGCAAACTTAGAAAATTGATAGAATGACAGGTTTTGCATTAGAATTAATTTTCTGAATGATATGGAGTCTGAAAATCAAATGTCTGTCATTATTTTCTGACTTTAACTCTCAATGATTTCCCAGAAAACCACAATTTTGTATGAAATGGACCAAAAATATGGGGCAAAAATATGGACATTCTGAGAAAATCTGTACAGTTGAGAGGTATGGAAACAGAAATAACAACTTTTTATGCGAAGACAAAGGAACCCTGTTTGGGTAACTGACTGGCTAAGAGTTGTTTGTTAAATAGAAACTGAAGAATCATAGTAACAGGTTGAAGCTTGCTATCAGCTCATATTCGTAGTTCTGTGTATCAAACTATCATACTAAAGAAAGTCTTTGCACAACAGAACCAGAAGAAACTGGTAGTTGTCCCCAGATATAAATGAAACATCTTCTCTTGGGAGATTCAACAGTTATGAAGGTTGAGTGAAGGGTTTATGGCACAGGACATGTATATAGTATCAAACATCATGGCAAGGAGCAGTAGAACAGAATGATATATGATAGTCTAAGAATGGCAGACATTCAGAAAACATGGTTTATTGGGACATCAGAGATGATTCAGAAGTGTGTCTTGTGAACCTCAATAGTGTAGATTCTGGCAAAATTTTAGAACCTCCGAAAAACTCAACTGGTATAAAGGTGTAATGGAAGATCACTGAAGTCAAAAAATCACTCCCATCATTAAAAAAGATCTATGATGTTCTCAGTCTTTGAATAAGCTGAAAGAAAAGAAAAGAAAAGAAAACATGGCATGTTGGAAATATAAGAAAACATCAACATGGGAGAATATGGATATAAGCCAGTTAATAAAGAAGTGAAAAGATAGGGCAGTCAGAAAAAAAATAATGGTTAACTAGAAGAAAATATAGCCTGTTTTTTCAAGAAGAAGATGAACAACAAAAATATAGACATATAAAGCAGAAGAGATGACAAAAAGAGGAACAGTGATACTAAATAGAATGTTTGAGATTTGAACAAAGAATGGTGGTGAAAAAACAGGTGATAGTAAAGCTAAATAGAATGTCTGAGGGTTGGGCAAAAAAAAAAGATGATGTAAAACAGGTCTATTGAATAAATATTTTGTTCAGTATTCATTAAGGAGAAATAGGGAAAGATACCCAAACCAGCCAATAGTAATGTCCA
Source organism: Protopterus annectens (assembly GCF_019279795.1). Taxonomy (NCBI): domain Eukaryota; kingdom Metazoa; phylum Chordata; order Ceratodontiformes; family Protopteridae; genus Protopterus; species Protopterus annectens. The sequence continues at coordinate 164,096,377 of NC_056742.1, forward strand.
GAATAAAGGGCTGAAACATACACAACTATCTTTGCATTCATTCATTTCTCATATAATTTTAAACCGACTTGGAATAATTCCAGGAATACTAACAGTAAGTGTGAGAGTACTGGTTTAATAGAAGTTCACCGACTTGAAAAGATAATAGCAGCTCTCATCTGGGACTCAAACCCAAGACCTCCAGCATACCATGCTGATTTCACTGCCTCTTGAAAAACAAGAGCCTCTGAAGAGATAGATGCTATCATATCAGCAAGGAAACCCCCAATATGGTGATTGAGGTTATGGAAAACATCAACAACTATCTGTCTAGAGGATCTTGTTCCAGCAGCAGTCACACAAGCATAGCATGTTAGGAGATCTGGATTCAACTCCCAAATGAGAGCTGATATTATACTTTTACTTCTATGATTCTAAGAGTGCTTAAGAAGTGGACTTTTAGATTGAGAATTACCTTAAAATCACCTTGGGTCAGATATTATTACTACAACATAAATTAAAAGTAATGTGTTACTATGACTGCAACTGAAGGAATTATTACTGTTTAATACACATTCTCAATATTTGATGCCTTGCTGTGCATTTAATCACTGAGTGAGCTACTATCAAAGTATTCTTCTGCATTGTTTAATATCTGTACATAACCTCTTCATAGAATCGAGTCCTGTTCATGAATATTACAAGACTGTGTCTGTTTAAGAGATCATTATGTGTACTTAACAAATTTGGTATCTGTTGCTCGTCCTTCTGTATCATAGGTGACAAGCAGGTGGGGTATTTTGTTTAGACACTTTAATACATAGAAACATATCAGGATGGATAGCAGCATCATAAAATGCAAACAAATTGGTTAACAGACAGACCTTATATGTATACATGCTAACATCTCAACAGCTTACTACAAAATGGCAGTCAGGCTCGCACATGCTCAGTATTTATGCATTTGTGCAAGCCCTTAGATAGCTTCTTAAAGGTACATACACACATTGTTCTACATCCTCCCTCTTAAAAAGATTGTCCTTTGTAAAAATAATATTAGAGTTAGACATGCATTACTATAGACTTTAGAAACAAAATGCAATGTTCACATTTGAGTTGCCTTGTATCTGTTACAAGGTTTAAAGGTATGACTATGTCTTGTAACATAACAACCTGAACTAAATTTAGCAACAGGGACAGTGTTCGGTGAACAACTCATATCAGGAACTTCTGCATTCATCACAGGAACAAGAATATTCTCTGGAACTTCCTCAGGAACTGGAACACCGGACAACTCAGTTTGAGATAAAGAGTCTTTCTCACAGGCTATGTGCTGTGGTATAGGCTCAGACACCAGTATTAAATACTCCTGATTCTGCCTAAAGTCTGCTCCTTGTGATTCCACAATGTACAATCTTGGCTCTGGGCAAATACTTTTCATGACATCAATCCGATCATAATCTCTGGACATTTGCATCCTTAACGCTTCTCCTTCTCTTAATGGATTGAGCGGTTTGCTGGTCTTATTGTAATAGGACTTCTAGGTTGAACGCTTCTTCAGCAGATTGGTTTTCACTGACCTGTTGTTCTTGACACATGGAACCAACAATTGACTACTGATTGGTAATGTGCTTCTGGTGTGTCTCAACAGAATCCCTGGGCAGGTGAACCAAGATGTTTATCATGAAGAACGTTCCTGAGATTCAAGAGATTCAGGAAAACATCACTATTATCTTGTTTTGACTTTTCTAGTAACTGTTTTTCACTTTGAACTGCACATTCTGCCAAACCATTTGACTGCGGGTACTCAGGGCTACTCGTGACAAGAGTAAAGTCCCATTCTTCAGCAAATCTTTTTGAACTGTTGGCTTGTAAACTGTGTGCCATTGTCAAAAATAACTTTGTGTGGACTACTGTGTACTGCAAAATGAGACTTCATCTTAGTAATGACAGTACTGGATGCAAGATTAGGAAGTAAGTCAATCTTGAACCAATTAGAGTAAGAGTCTAGTAACACCAAATAATGTTGACCATTCCACTCGAAAATGTCGGTGGGTACTGTCAACCAAGGTAGTTCCGGAATCTGGTTTGGCTGAAATGGTTCTTTCTGTTGATGTTGCTTAGTAGCATTACACATGGAATAAGATAAAAGTGCTCTCTCAATGTCGTGTGACATAGAAGGCCAAAATCCTAGCCCTCTTACCCTTCTTTTGGTAGAGTTGGTTCCTGGGTGACCATGATGCAAGATAGTAATATACTCTTGTTGCAAGGACTTTGGAACAATTACTTTCGGACCTATCACAATGATACCTTTGTCATACAAAATCTCATCTCAGCATGGAAAATAAGGTTGCACTTCTTGAGGTAAACTAGATTGCTTTGATGGCCATCCTTGATTGATAAAGTGGTTGAACCTTTGTAAAACCGGATCTGTGGCTGTGTGATCTGTCAGCTCATCAAGACATGTGGAACAAAAATGTCTCACTTCCATGACTTCAAAATCACGGTTCTCGTTCTCATCCTGTTCTGTGGTGTTTCTGGAAATCTGGACAATGTATCATCAAGATAAAGAAGTTTGCCTTTCTTGCAGACAAGAGTGAAATTATACTTTTGCAATCTCAGCATCACACATTGCAGTCTGGCTGGAGCTGAATGCATAGATTTTCTCAACACATTGACTAGAGGTTGGTGGTCTGTTCTGATCTAGATAGTTCTACCATAAACATAATCATGGAACTTTGAACATGCAAACACAATTGCCAAAAGCTCTTTCTCGATCTGGGCATAATGTATTTCAGTTTGGGTAAGAGTTCTCGATGCATAGGCAACAGGTTGATCCTCTTGTAGAATGGCTGTGCCAAGACCAAATGTTGAAGCATCACAAGAAAGTGTAACTGGTTTGTGAACATCATAGTATCTGAGAGTTGGTGGACTAGCAATTCTCTGTATCAGGACATTAAATGATCTTTGGTGTTGCTCTAACCAAGACAATGCTACATCTTTACGTATCAGCAGCTATGCAGTGCTGAAAGTTGGCTCAAGTCTGGAATGAACTTGCCTAGATAGTTAATCATACCAAGAAAATGTTATAGGGCTTGAACATTGTCTGGATCTGGCATCTCGAGAATAGCTGTTTGCTTTGAAGGGTCTGGTCGTAGGCCTAAACTAGTACATAAATGACTAACATAAGTAACTTCTTATAGTCTAAATTTGCATTTCTGTGGATTGAGCTTAAGATTCACTTGATGTGCTATGTCCAGAACCTGTCTGAGGTTTCTGTCATGTTCAGCTTCACCATTACCTCCTACTAGTATATCGTCTACTATAATAGCACAAGGATACCCAGAAAAAATGTGCTCCATTGCACGGTGAAATACTTCACTTGCAGAATTTATCCCAAATGGCATTTTCAAAAATCTGTACCTGCCAAATGGAGTACTAAACGTAGTTAGCAATGAGGATTTCTTGTCAAGCTGAATTTGCCGAAATGAACTCTGCATCTAAGACAGAAAAAAACAGTGGCATTTGGCATCAAGGCTGCAGCTTCTTCGACTGTGCACATTGGATGATGATGTCTTTTTAGTGGTTTGTTCAAATCTCTTGGGTCAATACATATGAGCTTTTCTTATGAGCTGTCAACATGGAAGATACCCCCCCCCCCGCAGTGGTGGTGCTGCGGTAGCGTTGTCACCTCACAGTAAGACGCTGTCCGGTTTGAGTCTCAGCTAGAGTGTCTTCTGCGTGGAAGACATGCGTGAATGGGTGTACCTTCGTTGAAGGTTGTGCGTCAGGGCTGGTAACTCGGCACATAAAAATCATTCATTAGTGGACTGGAGTTCCTCTGTGGTGACCCCTAACCAGGAAAAGCCGAAAGACACAACAACAACCATGGAAGATACCCATTCCTTTGGATCAGCAACTGGACAAATCACAGCTTGTTACACCATTTTATCTTTGACTCTGTCCTGCATGGCTAGCGGAACTTTTCATGCTGATGTGATAACTGGACTGACCTCTGGATCTAACTTAATGGAGTATACAACTGGAAGTTTGCCTAGTTTATCTTTGAAAAGATCTGCATGGGTAGAAAAAATGTACTAGGCAAAATTAGAGTAGTGGTCTTTTAAGCTAACTTGGTAGATATCCTTATTAAATGAAAGCAGTTCCGTTTTCAAACTGTTTCTGAGCCCTAATAATGACTGAATGTGCCTCTTGACCACATAAAATAAAAAGTCATAACTTCTTCAAACAGAATAACATGAAAGCACTACTGAGCCTTCATTTTGAATTTCTTCACGTCCATAAGCAACAAGCTTCGCACACCTTGCCAGATCAAGCCTTTCACCATGACACACTCTAGCAAACATTGCTGCTGACATAACATTGCATTTAGAACCTGTGTCAACTTTGAGCTCTATGGGTTTGCTATTTATCTGAACAGTACAAAATACTTAATTCTTTGCCCTTAAATCTACGGCATTAACTGTTTCATAAAGCACTGACACACCATCAGCATAAAGAGGAGGGTTGCAGCTCTCTAACTGATTAACTAATTTCTTAAAATGTTCCCTTTCAATAAAAGAATGTGGGCCTTTTGATTTGCAAAACCATTTGAAATTATTCCATTTATTGCATTATGGCATTGCTGACTAAAAGCTAAACATTTTTTCCCTTTTAGATTCATGGTTTCCACCACAATTATGACATTTGGCAATGAAGCTAGGTTGGGGCCCATGCTTTCAGTTTGCTGATTCACTCTTATGCTTCACTGAGACTGTGTGAGCTCTGGAATTTGATAGAAAGTTCTGGGTTTACCAGTGAGTGCTGCAGGGGCTACAGTTGCTGCCATGTGCTTGAGCCTGTCTTTTTTAAACATATGCTGCACACTACCAACATAAGCTTTATCATTGTGCCTTCTAGCACTATTCTTGTTTGTAAGCATATGTGTGTGCTTTTCTGTGAACTCATATATCTGACAAATCTCAATAGCCTTAAAGTTGAATCACTGTCACAAAGCAAAATCTTTCTCACAGCATCATCTTTTATACCACAAGTTTGTCTTTTATCAACTAATCCCTTAAATCACCAAATCTGCATGTTTTAGCCTTGTTTCTCAAGTCAGTTATATATGCTGCAAAAGTTTCACCAGGCTTTTGATCCCTTGTATAAAGTAAGTGCCTTTCCATTTTAACATTTGTCTGGGGGTTACCTATTTCTCTAAATTTACGTTTTAAGCACTCATGGTCCTCCCTTGACTCAGCCGGTACAACGATATGACAGTTTTCCCATCTCCTGTATAGATAGCAGGTACATACAGAAATGAACATTCTCTTTCTGTGGCTTCTGACCTAGCTAATTTAAGCAGAATAAATGCCTTTGTACAGTCATCTTTATCAGAAAATGCAGCCTGTATGACAATGTCATACTCTTGCTCAAATGCTCTCCAGTTCTCAGCAATATTACTGTCTAACACACTTGCACTGGGCTTTTGAAATCTGTCTGCCATACTCACAAAGTATGTACAAACACACAGAAAATATGGCCTTTGTAATTGTGTACGAATAAACTGTTCTGTGAGCTTGTAATAACACTCAAATGCACAATAAACTCTTCAAAATACTGTCATTTGTAAAATATGCTCTGTAATGGCTGTATCTTGTGAAATAACTTTACTGTAATACTGCACAAACATGTGAACACTTTATACACTTCTGATAACTCAAATATCTTTGACTAATACAAAAAATACTGATTGAAAAATGCAGTTGTTTCCTCTTGTTTCATTTGTTTTATGCACTTCAGACTTTATTTCAATCATTTTCCATAATAATTAGAATATTTGTATCAATATTGTATATAGTTTATGGGAATATCATTTAGAGCATTCTGTATGCCTTGTTTCATATTATACAAATAAGAAATAGTGCTGAGCAAGTTTTAACATCTGAAATTCGTTTCTGACCTGTTTTGTAAAGTATAGTAGGGACGATTTACTGCTTTATATTCCTCCAGTTCCAACCAAGTGCTTCTTGGACTCAAACTGATGAATTTGGATATCATCCTGGCCTCAAGCCAGTTTTGCCATGCTGCTTCTAATACCATGCCCTTAAGACATGCCACTTCTGACACCAAGTCGCTCGTGCTTCTCTAACATAGATGACAAGCAGGCAGGGTATTCCATTTAGACACTTTAATACATAGAAACAGATCGGGATGGATAACCGCATCATAAATATAAACAAACTGGTTAACAAACAGACCTTACATATATACATGCTTACATCTCAACAGCTTACTACAAAATGACAGTCAGGCTCGCACGTGCTCAGTATTTATACACTTGTACAAGCCCTTGGATAGCTTCTTAAATGTACTTACACACACATTGATCTACAGTATCCAAGTCATCATCAGAAATTATGAACTGACACATTGTTACCACAAGATATCCTTGTTATCCTTGGGGTCTGTGCTATTCTATGACTATGCCTTATACTGGCAAAGAAGTATAATAAGAAGAGGCCCACAACAAGGAAGACCAGCAGATATTGTAAAATGGATACAAACAGTATTAGAACTGAACACCTTGCTCTTTACCATTTTATTGGTTACAAGTGTTCAGGTTTGGGTAGCAGACTGTACAGGCTTGATTTCAGAATGAAGAAACACTACAAAATAAACTTCAGTCAAGCATGATTAACTAGTGAAACAGGTTATTAATAAGGTACATGTAAAAGATGTCATAAAATATAATTTTTACAAGAGGAAAGACATAACATAATTATAAATGAAATAATAATTAAAAATCTTAAGTAAAGAAGCAGTACAGATAGCAGAAAGAATTACACATGTTCTCTCTTAATAATCAGTTTTGTTTCAGTTTGATGTTGCTGCGGATAATCACTGCCATGGTCCATATTAAAAACAAAAACAGCCACCCAGATTTCAAATTATGTTAGTGCATTAAACACAATAGCAGACAATATTTTAAATGAATTGCTTATACACAAAGTAGAGGACAGGATTTGCAAAATACATGAAATATTATCAGTCACCCCTATATATATATATATATATATATATATATATATATATATATATACATATATATATATATATATATATATATATATGCTCACACACACACACACACACACACACACACACATACACACACACACTGAAGAAATTAAATAAATATTTTGAAATATGCAGTTTGAAATTTACACATTTGGAGAGAAACAGTAAAAATTGTTAGAATCTACATACACAATATACTTGAATGTAGAAAATAATTATAATTTTATAGATGCAAATCAAGTAGTCAGAACACAAAGCATACAGAAGTATCTCTAAGGAAGTGTATGAAGAATGTCCTTGTTTAATAAACCCATGACTTCTGATGGATAAATGGTCTATGTTAGATTCTCTTGAATAATTATAAACACAAGATAAATGCATTGAATATTAGAAGATTGAAACATACGTATTTTATAAAAATAGAAAGTTCAACATTAAAACAAAATTCCACAGCATAACAACTGAAGAGATCTCAAACATTAAATAAGTCACACGATGAGATATACAAGTGACTATAAATATGTCATCATTAGCATTATAACGGGGAGACCACAGACCACTATTAAGGCTTCCATGTAATATTTCCACTTCTGTGTTCCTCACTGAAGAATACTTACGTATGGGTACAGCTGTGTAAAATCTTACCATAATGGTAAATGTCCTTGCCTTTATTGCTGCAGTATTCTTAACATATGGGATTCCCTGCCCTGGAAGCCTGACATACGGACAGTTTCCAAAGACTCCTGTTGCTTTAAAGGTAGGCTGAATGTCACCCAAACGCTTCTTGCATAGTGTAGGGCATAAAAGGGACATTCAAACCTGCCATAGTCAGAACTGATCGCCCCAGTAGGAACACCAATCCAAGGAACCCAAGTGGTAATCTGTACATCTAGGAAGGCAAAGGACTAGGGGTAAGGAGGGAGGGAGCGAATACTGCAGCAGTGAAGGCAAGGACATCTACCATTATGGTAAGATTTTACACAACTGTGCTATGTCCTTACAGTCACTGCTGCAGTATTATTAACATATAGGAGAGTGCTAAAGATCAAAAGGAAACTAGGAAGATGGAAGGAGCAGAATAGTCCCCTAAAAAGCCAGGAAGAATGGCATTAGCAAAACCAACCCTAGCTCTAGAGATATCATCCAATTGCAGTGCTTGGTAAAGGTATGCACAGAAGTCGCTGCTTCAAGAATAGAATTAGTATCTAACCCTTGAAAAAAGTGCCTGAAGAAGCCACAGCTCTAGTAGAATGAGACTTGACTGAAGAGGGAAGGCTTTTGCCATGAAAAATTTAACAAAAATTAATAGCCTTAGAAGTCCAAGAAGAAATAGCTTGCTTGGATACAGCAAGTCCCAAAGATCTGGAATGTAAAGAAACAAATAACTGATCAGATTTTCTAATAACCTTAGTCTTATCCAAATAAGCTTTGAGTTGCCTGTGCACATCAAAAGTAGGCAGTGCCCTCTCACTGTCAGTTTGCAGAGGGGGAAAATGTAGGCAGATTAATAGACTGATTAAGTGACAACTCATTAACCACCTTAAGCAAAAAAAGAAGGGTTAGTACGCAAGGACACTCCCTCCGCATTAAATATCAAAAAAGGAGGACAAGTCATAAGGGCCTATAACTCAGATGCTCATCTGGCAGAATAGCTAACAAAAGAACAGTCTTCCAGGAGCAATGTTGTAAGGAAGCTGAAACAACAGGCTCAAAAGGAACCTGAGTCAACTTCTCCAAAACAAAACTAAGATCCCAGGGAGGAGGAACAGGCTTCCTGGGAGGTCTAATGTTAAGGATACTTTTAAGAAATCATTTCACCTTAAATCTAGAAGCTAAAGGAGGATAAAAAGGCAGACAAGCAGAGATAGCTGATAAGTGGGCCCTAATAGAAGAATAGGCCAAACCAGCATTGAGCAACTTACGCAAATAAGAGAGAACCAAAGGAACATCCACAATGAGTGGGTCCAGGTTATGAGAGACACACCAAATAGAAAACCTCTTCCATTTGGATAGGTAGGATTACTTAGTAGTTGGTTTCCTGGCCTCCTGCAGGACTTGCAGCATATCCTCAGAAAAAAGGTGTGTATGAGGAATCAAAATCCTATCACCCACAGTGTCAGTTGGAGTCCAGACAGGTGGGGATGAATGAGAGATCCCTTGTCTTGTGAGAGTCGATCCACCCTGTGAGGTAAATTGTGATGATTACCCCTGGCTAAATGCAGAATGATAGGGAACCAGTGCTATCGTGTCCAAAAGGGAGTCAACAACAAGATTTTGGGAGCATCCAGTTGAATTTTGAACAGGACTTTCAGAATGAGAGGAAGGAGAGGGAATGCATAAGGAAACACCCCTTCCAAGAAAATGAGATGGCTTCCACCTTCCATACCAGTCCTGGGACTCTGGCACAAAACAGAGGAAGTTGTCTCTTCAGAGGGAAGGTAAAAAGATCCACTTGAGGAGTACTCCACTGGTGGATAATGTCCAGAAACACATCCCTGTAAATTATCCATTCATGGAACTGAGTTAAGGACTTGCTCAGACTGTCTGCCACAATGTTATAACCAGAATGGATATAAACTGCCTGAAGAGTCACTTGATACCTGATGGCAAAATCCCATACCAGAACTGCTAACTGGCAAAGAAGATAAGATTTAGTTCCTCCCTGTTTGTTGATTTACCACATCACTGTGGTATTGTCTGTTAACACCTTGAGAGGCCTTGGAGAGAAAAGAGGATGAAAGGCCTGAAGAGCCAGTAGAAGAGCTCTCATCTCTTTGACATTGTTATGCTCCTTCTGTTGATGAGGCAGCCACACCTTCCGAACTTTCATGGAGCCAGATGTTGCCCCCAACCCATGTCCGAAGCATCTGTGAACAATTCCTGAGAGGGAAGAGGGGGATGAAAAGGGATTCCTGGATTCAGAGAAAACTGCTGAATCCACTACTTGAAGTTCCTGTCTGAGACAAGGAGGAAGAGGAACTACCAAGCCTAGAGGATGTGCATGTTGAAGCCACACCGACTTCAGACACCACAGAAATTTTCTCATGTGAAGTTTGGCCAGAGGGAGCATCAGAATGGCAGATGCCATGAAACCCAGAGCTCTCACAAGCTCCTGATGGTAATGGAAGCCAGAGGAAGAAGAGTGTGAAAGAAAAAAATGAGAGTTAAGTCTTTTGTAGGGGGCAGGGAAGCCAGCACTGGCACCATCTGAATCCTGCAACCCAGAAAAACATGATCCTGAAAAGGAGTCAGAGAAGTTTTTTTGAAATTTGTAGTGAACCCGAGATGCTGAAGAATTGAAATGGCAAAAATGAAGATTTTGCAAAAGAGTCTCTGGGGAGGATGCCTGAATCAACAGGTCATCCAAGTAAGGAAATATTTGGATCCCTTGAAGCCTGCAAAAAGCAATCACAGGAGCAAGGCATTTAGTGAACATCCTTGGGGCATTAAAAAGACCAAAATGCAAAGCAAAGAACTAAAAATGCTAGGAAGCAACAGAGAAATGCAACAACTTTCTGAAAAGATGTTGGATCAGAATATGGACATAAGCATCCTTGAGATCCAGAGACACCATATAGGTCTGAGGGAGCAAGAGAGGAAATAGAATCTCCAAGTGCCCTCTTTCCTGGGCACTAGAAATAGTCTGAGGTAGAACCCTTCCCCCCTTTGGAACTCAGGCATCTCTTGAATAGTACACTGAGCAAGAGATTTTGAAGAATCTCTGGGAAAAATGGAAGTAGTTCCTGAGAAGGCTGATGAATGCCCATAAAAGGAGGACAGGATTTCCACACCATGAAGTACCCCTGATAAATGACTGACAGAACCCAAGAATCCTGAGTGATCTGAAGCCAAATAGAAAGAGAAAAAGAAAGGCCAAGAGAAAGAGGAATGTGGCTGGGAAGGAATGGCTAGTCATACAGCACCTGGTTTGTCTGGAAAGGAAGACTTCGGAGACCCTGAAAACTGAAGAGCCTTAGCAGAAGGAGCCTGTTTGCCACTCTTCTTACCTTTAATAGAAGGGCAGAAATGCTTACAAACAAAGGCAGGCTTAGCGGGGTAGTTATTCTGAAATTTAGGCACAGGAGAAACAAGCACATTTAAGCTCATGTAAGACCTTACCCTTATCCTGAAAGTACTTAAACAAACCAGCAACAGCTTCCCCAAATAAAAGCTTAGAATCCAGAGGAGCATCCAGCAACTTAGCCTTAATATCATCAGGTAGAGGTTGAAGCCTAAGCCAAGAATACCTCCTCATCACTGAGCCAACAACAACAGCACTAGAAGAGGTATCTGCTGCATTATAACTACATTTAATAGAATGTAAACCAAAAGCAGAACACCAACAGATACAAACGAAAAAGTCTCCGGCACAATAAAGGTTATCCTTCTATTAGTAAAGCAGGCAGGCCACTCGATAGGTACCAAATAACTTTAATCCAGAAAATCACTTCATTAGACAAAAACAAAGTCCATAACACAGTAGCCTGGATCGATTAAGCGCTTTCGTCTCCTTACAACGGAGACTTCATCAGAATAATTTATGTAACTCAAATGTGCTTTTTATACACTCACCATATTCATTAATTACCAATCAAAATACTAAACACTAATCAGCCTTAAAGCCATAGCCCTTCTAAAAAATGTTGTTAATAGATGGAATTCATATAAAAGGTAGTGTTCATTTAAAAGACACACTTAATATAAGATGTTAATTCCTAACGAAGCACATTAACCTTCCCATAAAATCAAAAACAAAAACAAAAACAGGACCAAAATACAAAAACTGAAACAAACAGCATATATATCAGTCACAGGCTGAGTTTTTCTAAAAAAATTTTTCTAAAAAAGTTTACATTAAGATACAGGTACAAAGTCTCATAATACTTTAACCTAATAGGTCTGAGTTCCTATACATTCCTAAACAAACTCATAAATAACCTATAGCTGGGAACTTATAAGGGACCTATGAACTATAATTTCCAATCATCTAAATCAGGGGAACCTAAAACTCTTGTGTGCAAAAAATCAGTTAAAATGGAACCTGTTATATTCAATATTAATATCATCATATTCAACGGAACTACCGAGCCATCAATTGATTAAGCATATAAAGGTAAACAATACATAATACTCATAGTTATGAATGCTTAAACAATATTTATATAATTAAATTCATAAATATATTAGTATTAATAAATATTAAATATATATAGATTATATAAATAAATAACTATAAATATGTAAATATATAAATATATAAAAACATAATCATAAATACATAAATATATTATAAATATACCACTGTGTAAATATATAAATAAATATATACATACCAATATTAAAATACTACATAAAAAATACCAGAAAAAATGGACTTGTATATAGTATTTATGCAGTTCACTTACTTTTGTTATGTTGTTAATATTATTGTGTTATGTAGTTTTATTTTGTGATTTTGGGATCTGCGGCCAATAGCTTAAGTGCTGGAGTGATAGAAATGTGGTCATTTAAACCTTTGTCACAGCATGCATTCAATTTTAGCTGCCAAATCATTTCTCTGTATTCTACCTTAGTTTCCCAGTCACCTCCTCTCTCTAAGGGTCCTACCACCTCAAGAACCCAAAATTTAAAGTCAGCTTTTTCACATTTCATCACATGCCTGTATAAAGCATTATTCTCATTACGTCTGTTAATATCTCTAATGTGTTCATAAATTCTGTTTTTTAATTTTCTTTCCGTTTTTCCAACGTAGTAGCTTTCACATTCTTTACAGAACACTAAATACACTACTCCTTTTGTGTAACAACTACTGTAATGCTTCGATGTTAACTTGAGAGGAATACTGGATATATTAACTTCTTTGCTCTCGTGGATGTATGAACATTGGGCACACCTCCCACACTTAAAAGTTCCATGTTTCCTACTGGCCCCATCTGTACAAGCCCCTTTTCTTTCCACTATATTCTTAATGTTAAAATTTCTTCTAAAACTAAATTTCAAGCTATTCTTAAAAACCTCGGTTCTAGTGGCCACGTGTTTAAACATGTCCCAGATCACATTCATACTTCTTCTAAACCACCCTGTACCATAAAAATAGGTTGTAGTTAAATATGGGGTATACTTAATTTCTTCACCCATCATGGTATTACCATTTTCAACATAATTTTCAGTAATGGAGCAGTGTGAATCAACAACAGTGGATAATTCTGATAGTGCAAAGCAGATTATTTACACACATAACAAATTTAATATTTTTAATTACACAGGTATTGAAATTAAGCCGTGTCATTTTGAATTATTTACTAAAGGATTTTCTTTTGTACCAGCCAAACAACCCAGTGTGGAGAAACTTATGCTTGATGTAAAATTATTTACAAGAAAACTAAACCTCCAACATATTAATTGTGAGGCTATAAATCAGAATAACAACAATTTTAATGGTAATAAAAACAAGTTTGTTAGGCACAGTGTTTGGAACCCACCATTACAACACGAAATTTTAAATTTTGAACAATGTGCTATGGACAGAATTAGGAGAGAATATAGGGCCCATGCTTCCAAAAACAGTAATTTAAGTAAAGAAGAAGAAAAGCTTTTATATGATTTGAGCAAGAATAGGGAGCTAAGGGTGATAAAGCCTGATAAGGGAGGGGGTGTGGTTTTGATGGAAACCTGGGATTATATTAGAAAAATGAAGGAGATTTTGGACAAGGATGAGAATTACTGTCTCATTTCTAAAAATGAGATTAATATACAGTACCAAAAGATGGATATTATTTTGGAGGATAATTTATTGACTGGTTTAATAGACATGCCATTATATAATTATTTTAAAGTAAAAAAAACAGTTATACCGGGTATATTTGGAATACCCAAGGTACATAAATCCACACTGGACCCTCCGCTTAGACCCATAGTTGCCTCCCATGGATCCAAAACCCAACCCATGGCAATATATGTGGATGCCATGACTAAGCCTATATACTCTAAATGGAAACATATCCTAAAGGATTCATGGGATTTCCTAAGCAAAATAGGAAAATGTATATATTTGGAAAGCGTGTTTTTTATCACTATTGATGTTAAAGAATTATTTTCTGTTATCCCTCAGGGCATTGGGATGGAGTGGTTTGAAAAGATATTACTGGAAATGGACTGGCTCTCACCCTTAGATTTTAGAAATGTTTTATTGAATATGGAACTTGTTTTAAAATATAATTTTATCTATTTTGAGGGTGATTATTATCACCAGAAGGAAGGGGTGGCCATGGGGTCAGCTTGTGCCCCAATCTTTGCAAACACCATCATGTTATACTGGGAAAGACACTTTATTTTTAACACTGAATATAATCAACATATTGTTGATTATTACAGGTTTTTGGATGATATTTTTATCCTTTGGAAAGGTACAAGAAAGGAAATAGAAGTGTTTGTAGAGTATATTAACAGTACAACGTCATTTTTGAAATTCACACACAATATTGATATTGATGAGACACATTTTTTGGATATTAGGCTGATTAAGGATAAGATTAATAAATGTTACAAATCCCATATATACAGGAAGGAACACTTTTCAAATGCCTACTTGCATTACAATAGTGACCATCCTAGGCAGTTAAAGAAAAATATAGTTAAGGGCCAGATGATTAGGATGGCCAGAATGATTTCAGACAATGATGAATTTATTAAGGAGATTTCCTTTCTTGAAGGTTTGTTTAAGGAAAGAGGGTATCCGATACAGCTTGTCTCCTCAGTGAAGGAATATGTGGTTTTAGGAAGAAATACAAGAAAATATATTCCACTTTTAAATTCAGAAACTGAGGTTACTGAAAATTATGTTGAAAATGGTAATACCATGATGGGTGAAGAAATTAAGTATACCCCATATTTAACTACAACCTATTTTTACGGTACAGGGTGGTTTAGAAGAAGTATGAATGTGATCTGGGACATGTTTAAACACGTGGCCACTAGAACCGAGGTTTTTAAGAATAGCTTGAAATTTAGTTTTAGAAGAAATTTTAACATTAAGAATATAGTGGAAAGAAAAGGGGCTTGTACAGATGGGGCCAGTAGGAAACATGGAACTTTTAAGTGTGGGAGGTGTGCCCAATGTTCATACATCCACGAGAGCAAAAAAGTTAATATATCCAGTATTCCTCTCAAGTTAACATCGAAGCATTACAGTAGTTGTTACACAAAAGGAGTAGTGTATTTAGTGTTCTGTAAAGAATGTGAAAGCTACTACGTTGGAAAAACGGAAGAAAATTAAAAACAGAATTTATGAACACATTAGAGATATTAACAGACGTAATGAGAATAATGCTTTATACAGGCATGTGATGAAATGTGAAAAAGCTGACTTTAAATTTTGGGTTCTTGAGGTGGTAGGACCCTTAGAGAGGAGGTGACTGGGAAGCTAAGGTAGAATACAGAGAAATGATTTGGCAGCTAAAATTGAATGCATGCTGTGACAAAGGTTTAAATGACCACATTTCTATCACTCCAGCACTTAAGCTATTGGCCGCAGATCCCAAAATCACAAAATAAAACTACATAACACAATAATATTAACAACATAACAAAATTAAGTGAACTGCATAAATACTATATACAAGTCCATTTTTTCTGGTATTTTTTATGTAGTATTTTAATATTGGTATGTATATATTTATTTATATATTTACACAGTGGTATATTTATTATATATTTATGTATTTATGATTATGTTTTTATATATTTATATATTTACATATTTATAGTTATTTATTTATATAATCTATATATATTTAATATTTATTAATACTAATATATTTATGAATTTAATTATATAAATATTGTTTAAGCATTCATAACTATGAGTATTATGTATTGTTTACCTTTATATGCTTAATCAATTGATGGCTCGGTAGTTCCGTTGAATATGATGATATTAATATTGAATATAACAGGTTCCATTTTAACTGATTTTTTGCACACAAGAGTTTTAGGTTCCCCTGATTTAGATGATTGGAAATTATAGTTCATAGGTCCCTTATAAGTTCCCAGCTATAGGTTATTTATGAGTTTGTTTAGGAATGTATATGAACTCAGACCTATTAGGTTAAAGTATTATGAGACTTTGTACCTGTATCTTAATGTAAACTTTTTTAGAAAAACTGTTTTAGAAAAACTCAGCCTGTGACTGATATATATGCTGTTTGTTTCTGTTTTTGTATTTTGGTCCTGTTTTTGTTTTTGATTTTATGGGAAGGTTAATGTGCTTCGTTAGGAATTAACATCTTATATTAAGTGTGTCTTTTAAATGAACACTACCTTTTATATGAATTCCATCTATTAACAACATTTTTTAGAAGGGCTATGGCTTTAAGGCTGATTAGTGTTTAGTATTTTGATTGGTAATTAATGAATATGGTGAGTGTATAAAAAGCACATTTGAGTTACATAAATTATTCTGATGAAGTCTCCGTTGTAAGGAGACGAAAGCGCTTAATCGATCCAGGCTACTGTGTTATGGACTTTGTTTTTGTCTAATGAAGTGATTTTCTGGATTAAAGTTATTTGGTACCTATCGAGTGGCCTGCCTGCTTTACTAATAGAAGGATAACCTTTATTGTGCCGGAGACTTTTTCGTTTACATTTAATAGAATGACAAATGACATGAGAGGAAGTCCCTATCAAGGAAAGAACAGAAGTTTTACCCTCAGAGTCTGGAAAATCAAAAATAAGTTGACAAGCCTGAGAAAGAAGAACACATACCTAGATATATTGGTCTGATAATTAATAGCCTTAAACGATAAGGTAGCAGAAGTGTAAACCTTAAAAAAACAAGAAAAAACAGCCACAAGGTACCAAAATGAGACCAATAACCAAATACAAGATACCAAATAGACCAAAAGCCAGCTGGAAGCCTTTTAAAACAAATTTAATATGTGCAATTTGAAGTGCCTACTATATTGGTTTCAATTTTAACTTTTATTTATTCATTAATATTTATGAGTATTCATGAGTCATTTTATTGAATGGTTTTATTGGTCAATCTGTTCACTAGTAAGATATTTAACCTGTCAATTTACCTTAGAACTACATCTGATGAAGTGTTTGAAATGAAAACACTGTATTTTAAGTGTCTGCTTTTTGTGTTTTGTGTACACATTAAATTGTTTTTAAAAGGCTTCCAGCTGGCTTCTGGTCTATTGGTACCTTAGAAATGTAAACCTTCTTACCCAGCTTTTCCATAGCTCTGCTCTTCTTGTCAGAAGTCAATAACTTGGGCAAAGGAAAAAATTGAGGCAGCTTATCAGAGGCTACAAACACTGCAGAGGGGTCAGCAGCAGGACATTTGTATAAAAAATAACTATCTTCAGGCATCCTATAAAACTTTTCAGGTTTCTTGGGAGCAGGAAGCAGAGACTCAAGTGCATGAGAGTCAATGGAAAAAGCATCAAGCAAAGTAGCCAAAACAAGAGGAGTAGCCATAGGCTTAGGTGTTTCCAACTGCAGCAACTCATAGTACCTCTTATGGATATAAGAGACCTGAGCACAATCCCACTTAAAAATATCCATCATCCTAGAGAGTTTGTCCCCAAAGGAAATTTCCTCAAAAGGAACATCAGGACTAATAGATTCCTGCTTCTCTGACCCATAGTCCAAAGCTGAAGGAATTTGAGTAAAATAAGTCAGGGATTCATCATCAGAATCTGAGTCAACCTCAGAAGAATCCTGTTTTCTAGGCCTTTTAAGGGGAATAGAGGACCAAGGAAGAGCAGGAACAGAAACCACTTGAGGAGGCTTTAAGGACATTAAAGCAGTAAATAGCCCCTGTGTAAAGGCCTGCCAGTCACTTTGTGGATCCCTGGGAGCAGAAGAAACATGTTTAAGTTTTTGTTTCTTTTTTAAGGGAATATCCCCTCCAAAAAACTGAGAAGGCTCAGACCCAGAATGAAAAGTCGAGAACCATAGTAAGAACTTCTTCCCAACTAAAAAGGGCAGAACTCTCCTAGGTCCCTTGGAAAAAGTCAACCATGGTTCCCCCTGAACATCTGAGATGATGCCTGCAAAGCCTCTTCGGACATGCTGCCAGCTGGATCCTTACTGGCCTCCAATATGGTTATGGCAGAGGAATCTGACAACACAGCAGGGCAAGCCTCCAGGTTTGTAATGACCTCATGAGAAACACTTAGCAGAGGCCGGACAAAGGAAGATTCCAGTCATACCTTTTTCACCTTCTTCTTCCCTAACAGCTGACCCTTGGGGTGGGAGATTCCTTCCATTGTATCTTTAGTGAGAAGCTTAAGATGCTGGTTCTCAAGATACAAGGAGAGGGAAGAAAGTCTACTGTGAAGGGGTTTTGGGATGAATGCCTGACAAATTGATGAACAAGACGTATGGTCATGAGAAGTTCCTAGACAAAAAAGACACTTATCATGGCAATCTTTATGGGGAATCTGTCTCCCACACTGGCATTTACTCTTTCTGGATGATATTATCCCCAAGGAGCACTAAACAAGACAAGAAAAAACAAAAATCTCAATGGGGCACTTATCTGCAACTGCAAATAAGTCAGCAAACAGAGGTATGTAGTCACTGGTGAATGAAAATGCATTCAGCTGGCATAAAACAGGCGCAGGTAAACAGACTGATGGTGAAAAGATACATTCATACTGGTGGCAAAGAAGTTCCTACTGTGTTAAGCCCGAATGTCACCTTTATGCCCTATGCTACACAAGGAGCATTTGGGTGATGTTTGGCATTCCTTCAAAGCAGTAGGAGTCTTTGGTAGACTGGCCTGACATCAGGCTTCCATGGCAGGGAATCCTGTATGTTAAGAATGCTGCAGCAATGAATGAAAGGACATCAGCTGGGCTTAGGTAATACGGGGAGGCCTGATGTTCAGTAGTTAGATGAAGACAAAGCACAGAGAAAGAAAAGAAAGAAAAAATAGCACGTGAATATACAATACAAAAGAGATGTTGTACTTAACCAGAAGAGACAGTGAAAATAATAAATAGAAAAGTTAAAATGTTAAAAGACTCCAGAACATCTGTTACCATTTTTGATGGGCATAATTATGGATGGCTAAATTCTAATTCATCTTCAAATGCAAAGCAAGATTGGTTACTTATTATGTCAACAAACATGAGAATTAAAGTTTATTTCAACATAAAAATAAGTGCATATAGCACAACTATGGTAAAAGAGCTCTGTCCCTTAGAATTTCCAACAAAAAAAGAATATGTCATTGTAAAGATATTAAACTCACTGCAAGCATAAATTGAAATAAGAGTGCATAACATATTTGACAAGTTTAATGACATATTTGAAGGTACAAGTAAACTTAAAAACAGCAACCAGTATTATATGGACTGAAATATGAAACTCATAGCATAGCCACATTCCATTCCAATTAATGAAAAAGAAGACAAAGTTCTGAAACAGTTAAAATAATGTCATAAAAAGTTAAATACTCAAAACCCTTGTGTTAGCAATAATTATGCCACTATGGTCAAAATAACCAAATAAAGTACAATTTGCAGTAACAGGCTAATAAACCTAATTAAAGAAAAAAGTATACAGTTATGATAAAGACTCAGACAAAATCATTGCAATAAGAAAACACTAAAATTGTATTCCAGCTACATATGAAACAAAAAACAATGACTGTCTTAACAAGTATTTCAGTTTTGCACATATAAGTTCCATGTTCCATCATGGAACACTTCAGGGTTTAATCTCTCTCCTCCCCTCTCCTCTTCTCTCCTCTCCTCTCCTCTCCTCTCCCCTTCCCTTCCCTTCTCCCCTCTCCTCTCCTCTCCCCTTCCCTTCCCTTCCCTTCTCTCCTCTCTTCTCCTCTCCTCTCCTCTCCTCTCCTCTCCTCTCCTCTCCTCTCCTCTCCTCTCCTCTCCTCTCCTCTCCTCTTCTCTTCCCTTCCCTTCTCTTCTCTTCTCTCCTCTCCTCTCCTCTGCTCTCCTCTCCTCTCCTCTCCTCTCCCCTTCCCTTCCCTTCTCTTCTCTCCTCTCCTCTCCTCTCCTCTCCCCTTCCCTTCTCTCCTCTCCTCTCCTCTCCTCTTCTCTTCCCTTCCCTTCTCTTCTCTCCTCTCCTCTCCTCTCCTCTCCTTCCCTTCCCTTCTCTCCTCTCTTCTCCTATCTTCTCCTCTCCTCTCCTCTCCTCTCCTCTTCTTTCCTCTCCTCTCCTCTCCTCTCCTCTTCTCTTCCCTTCCCTTCTCTTCTCTTCTCTCCTCTCCTCTGCTCTCCTCTCCTCTTCTTTTCTCTCCTCTTCTCTCCTCTTCTCCTCTCTTCTCTTCTCCTCTTCTCTTCTCTTCTCTTCTCTTCTCTTCCCGTCTCTTCTCTTCTCTAGCCAGCATGCTGTATAATATTGTCTGCAGGCATACAGATCTAATGCAGTACACAGATGCCTCAGTATTTTTGTACTGTGCTAATTATCAAGAAAATTTTCAAGTATTTGCAAGAAGTCTTTAGTTCAGATTCAGGCCAGCTTCTGTCCATTTCTACCTACTGGTGTTTTACATTTGTACTTTGGGATTTATCAGTTTCTGCTCCTTTTACCCATAATGTATATATTCCACCTGATTTTTTTTTTGGATCAGTGTTTCATGGCTGTATGAGTATTGCATATTGTAAATACTCGGGCAAACATTTTATAATCTTCTAAGCTAGTTCTTCTTCTGTCAGTTTTAGCTCATGTTTTGAAACAGTGTTATATTCCTTATTTCCCTTGATTCGTTTTTACTTGCATGAATCTTTCCTCTTCTGATCATCTCTATAAATGGGCCCTAGCCATAAGACTAACCTAGTTAACAAAATAAGAATAAAATAATTAAATGTTACATCTGCACATGATGACATCATTGTGGAGGTGAAGAGATCAAATGTTTCACTAAGCTTGACCTGAAACTAGTTTGACCTCACTCTCAATTTTCCATACCATATTTAAATAACAAAGCCAAAGTTAATAAACTCCTATTTTGTTTCAATAGCTTTCCCCATTCCTACCTATCCAAGGCAGGATTGTTATTGGTAAAGGTGTCCTTCTTTCCCAACTGGAATATGGGGTCTATATTAGAACATCAAAGTTTCAAAACTTCGAATGTTCTAATATCGGATCTATTCAGCAAAAGCTAAAAAATATCGAAGCAACAGAAAACCAAATTTTTTCCTAGGGAAATAATTTGGTTGTCCGTTTCTGTTGCTTCGGTATTTTCAGTGCTGTGGTGGAAAGTTACGGGTCGGATTCAGGTAAGTATGCGATTGAGTGCGGGTTAGGTTAGTTAGGGTTAGGGTGCAGGTTAGGTATGTGTGCAATTGTGTAGACGTTAGGGTTAGGGTGGGTTAGGTGAGTTAAGGTTGGGGCGTGGGTTAGGTATGTGTGTGATTGTGTGGATGTGAGGGTTAGGGCGGGTTAGGTGAGTTAGGGTTAGAGCATGGGTCAGGCAAGTGTGTGATTGTGTGGACATGAGGTTTAGGGCAGGGTAGGTGAGTTAGGGTTAGGGCGCAGGTGCGGTGAGTGTGCGATAGTGACAGACCTTAGGGTTAGGGTTTGGGTTAAGGTAAGTGGATAGTTAGTGGTGTGTGTATAGTTTAGTGTAGGGTTAGGTGTAAGAGTTTAGGTGTATGTGTGTTGTTTGCTGTTTGTTTGGTGTGCTTGTGTTGTGTGTATGTGTTTTGGAACAGCAAATTTTTTTCCCTAGAAAAAAATTTGCTGTTCTGAATATTCAATGTTTTCAGCTTTCGCTGAATAGGGTTCGATATTAGAACATTCGAAGTTTTGAAACTTCGCTGTTCTAATATAGACCCTGGAATATGCACTCTCCTTGATTGCCTTCACTTATAAAAATATTCTCTCTCTACTCCAATTCACCTACAACAATATCTGCATATTCATAATAATGTCCTTAGAAGTGAACACAACTGCACACAGCAAAATACTCCTTTTAGGGTCTACAATAGTTAAACTCATTAATATGGAATCCTTGTCCTATTTTGTGTTCCTCTGCCTCTATCCCAAACCTGTACACTCCATTTACTAAACTAAAATGTTATTTCTTTGTCAGTGCTCCAACTTATTCCTAACCACATAACAGACACACCACACTTCCAAAAATTCAGAATGAAAATGAAAACAGATGTCATTTGCCAAGCAAAATGTAAATGCTATAGGGCTGGCAAGATCACAGATCTATTGTGCTATCTAGATGATTTTTTTTTTCTGACGCAGTGCTTTATAAACTTAGTCACATGTGTGTCTATATGTAAAAGCTCCAAGAAAAACCTAGCTAAGCCAGAGTTTTCACTGTATGATACCTTAAATCTCCTGTATTAGAGGTCCCTGGGAATATATGCAAATGACCACTTAAGGACATCAAATGTTTAAGCTATATAGCTTCTGAATGTCCATGACTTTTTACTTTTTTTTATGTTTTCATGATTCATTCAGGCACTAAAGCCAAACACCACTAGATGTGTACATACATATTTTGACCTTCTTATGACCTTGTCAGCACAGTTTAACTTGACTATTTGGCTGTATTTTTAAAATACAGGATCTTTATACTCAGCCGATGTCCATAACCATTAAGGTGTCTGCAAATATATCCTAGCACCCAAACAAAAAGTAAAAAGGTCACATAGACAAACCAATTGGTAAAAAAACTACACAAAAAACCTAGTCAAGCTAGAGCTGTCACTGTGTGATAACTTAAACCTCCTGTAATAGAGGCCCATAGGATATATGCACTGTCACCATAAGGACAGCTATATGGCTTCTGAATGTCAATGACTTTTGTCCTTGTGAATACATTCAGACCAAGATAGCAAAACCCCACTAGTTGTAAATATTTGTAAATATTGTTTATCCTTCAGAGATGGTGAATGTTGTATAGAACTTTACTGTGTTATAAAGATAACCTGTTAGGATATATAGTTCAGAACTTATAGGTTCATAGATTCATAGGTTCATACTAGGCTATCTGCCCTGGGGCAATTATAAGCCTAGCCCAATTCTGTATGGCTTACGCCACCCCTTGATTTGAGTATACTGTGCCCTTTTTAAGGTTTAGTTTACTGTGCCTCTGTCTAATAGTGACATGGGAGTAATCCCTGGGACAAACCTACGATCCCCCATCCACCTATCGAGATTCTTCTTGAAGAGATTCAATGAGGTGCTCTGCCTCACATGAACTGGAATTCTATTCCAGAGTGAAGGGAGCCTCTGGGTTATGAACCTGTCCCTCCAGCAAGTTCTATTTATTTCTGTGCTGAGGTTCAAGTCCCTCGAGCCTGTGGCTCTAAGGGATTTAGATTTACTGAGGTGGAGCATGTCCATTAATTCTGGATTTGACATAGCTTTGTATGTCAGGCATAGATTTTTAATACTTGTTTCTTGTTCCAAGTAATATGGGTTTACCTTTTATATTTTATAAACTGTTGCTGTTATCTAACATTTCTGCACCCAGACAGAACCTGAAGATGGTCTATCAGGATCATCTCTCAGTTCCAGTTAGCAAATACATGTATCCATATACACATATATACAGACATGCATGCATACATACATACGTAAGTCAAGCAATCAGTTATTTAATAAATAAATAAATAAGTACGACAAATTAGAGCTTTAAGAGGTATGAGAAGCACAGAATGCAAGGAATTATGGTGATGACATAATTATATATGAAAATGTAGATAAAGAAAACGGCAAGTGTTTAAAAAAGTCACTTGAAAGTATAAGCCAAAAAAATATAGAAACAAATGTTAATTTTGACGCATTACTTTTAGAGTTCTGTGGTTTCATCTTTTTAGAGCAGTGCCTTTTTCCAGATCCAGATCCAAGACATCACATACAATAACATGCAAGCCAATGTCAAACAGATTAGAGGTTTGTTTGGAATGACAAATTACAACCCTCATATTGCCAAATACTTCAGTGTGGTAAAAGCACTAGTAAGTAAACTAATGACAATTCATTTCTTTTAAATGGACTGAAGAACAGAAAAGATCTTTAGAAGAATTCAAGAAAAAAAAAGTTCTGAAACAGCTGTGTGTTACTTTGACCATTGTTCAGATAATACAAGTCCTGTGGGGGTAGAAGTCATGCTAAGCCAAAGATGGGAGCACAATGCCAAAATTGTTGCAGTGGCTAGTAGATAAAAAATAGTAGAAAAGGTCAAAGACTGAGAAGGAAGTAATAGCAGCTGAGAGAGGATGTGAGGACACAGAACTTTGTCATATCCTAGAGATGTGATCCTATCCAATCTTTTGTTGAAATATATGACGAGGACTTCATTAATAAAGCACGCTATAGTGATTCTTGATATAACTGTGGTAATTTGGCAGTGAACAGAAAAGTGAAAGAAAACATGCAGAATTATAAAGGTGAAAAGTAGTGCAGTTTTGGAATAACACCGCAAAGTAGGTAATATTCTAGGAATGGCATAGTGGTATAGAATTCTGGTGCATTCTTAATGTGGCTTTAAAGGCATTACAGTCTTATGTCAGGTAGTGACCAGGCCAGCTGATATAAGAAAATGGAATTAAAAAAATCTATATTGTTACCCAAAAAAATTTATACTGATAATATGATACTTCTTACCCTGTTTATCTACATGTGGTCACATTGTCTGATGTCATTGTTTATACATACATTTTAATACATACATACATAAATACTTATAGCAGCAATGAAATATTTATTTCACTTCATATAGTGACAAGTATTAGAAAAAAATATATTTGTATTAGTAATTGGCTTAGAGACTTGTGTCTCTCTCAGGAGATTTATCAAGTTACATTTTGAAAAGAGATGTGTAACAGTTCATCCTTTCTCAGTGTAGAGAGTTTTCACTTTTTCTGTAACATCATGCAGCTTCTGAATTAAAAAGTAAAAAAAAAAGTATGAAAGGAATGAACGCTGTCAAAATTTCAAAGAAAGTGTTCAAGAACTTAGCAAACAACAATATTTAAATAGACCCAGTCAAGTTAAACATTTTGATTAAATGGTTAAACTCCAGATTTCGGGAAGACTTTCACAAGTATGAAGAACATGTAGCATTTTGGATAGGGTATACCAGCAGTACCAGATGTCTTGTAAGTATTTCTAACAAATTTAAATCACAGTTTAGGAATAATATAAATAGCGTGCATTTGTAGAATAACATTCACAAAGAAGTGCCTTTGATTACAGAAGAAGAGTTAATAGTAGATTCCATATACTGTTTTACTGGTTGTGTAAGTCAGGGTAGCATGTCCTGGTAAATATTTGTAAAACTAAAGGCTACATTATAAACCACATTGCAAAGCATTATTATTACTGTTTCAGAAAATTTTCAGTAAGACCATCATACTAGGCATATGGTACTGCCCTAGGGGATTCAGAAAGAACCCCAGTGCTCATGTTGAAGACTGTGATAAAAGCCACTCTTTCCACAATGCTGTACTGTCATATTCAGAGACACATTATCTACAATGAGGAAAGACCTCATTATCAGATAATTTGAATGTCTCTGAATCACTGTTAACTACCACAAGTGCAGATCAACACTTTCCTGCAGTAGTTAATAACCAATGCATTGTGAGGCACCCCCACATTAACTCTCCCCAACACAGTACACA